>NC_140592.1:126572144-126947144 GCF_964204655.1 Triturus cristatus | reverse complement strand
TATCTCATGATAAAAGCGTAACGAAAAAACATGGTGCACCGTCTTCTTGCAAAAAAGTTTTATATATCTGGTTTCCAGTAGAGCATAAGTACGGCCTGCTCTGGACGTGTCCTTGCACCTACCAGGAATTTGAATATTTACTTGGAAATTGATGTACTCAACATTGGTCAGCCGTACTGGTTTTCTGTTTATACAATCAATGGCATTTGTATAGCGCGCTACTCACCCGGAGGGTCTCAAGGCGCTGAGGGGGGGGGGGAAAGTTACTGCTCGAACAGCCAGGTCTTGAGTTGCTTCCTGAAGGCGAGATGGTCCTGGGTTGTCCGGAGGTGGATGGGGAGGGAGTTCCATGTCTTGGCCGCCAGGTAGGAGAAGGATCTTCCTCCGGCGGTGGCTCTGTGGATGCGTGGGACGGCGGCGAGGGCGAGGCTGGCAGAGCGGAGCTAGCGGGTGGGCTGGTGGAAGGTCAGGCGGTTGTTGAGGAGCTTGGGGCCCAGGTCGTGGAGGGTCTTGTGTGCGTGGGTGAGGAGTCTGAACGTGATCCTTTTGTTGACAGGGAGCCAGTGAAGGTCTCTCAGATGTCCGGAGATGTGGCTGTGACGGGGGATGTCCAGGACGAATCGAGCTGAGGCGTTCTGGATCCGTTGGAGTTTCTTCTGGAGTTTGGTGGTGGTGCCGGCATAGAGGGCGTTCCCGTAGTCCAGCCGGCTGGAGACGAGGGCTTGGGTGACTGTCTTCCTGGTCTCGGAGGGGATCCATCGGAAGATCTTTCGAAGCATGCGCAGGGTGTTGAAGCACGAAGACGAGATGGCGTTGACTTGTCTGGACATTGAGATGGAGGAGTCCAGGATGAAGCCCAGGTTGCGTGCGTGGTCCGTTGGCTTGGGGGTGGCGCGCAGGGCAGGGGGCCACCAGGAGTTGTCCCAAGCGGAGGGTGATGACCCCAGGATGAGAACCTCCGTCTCGTCTGAGTTCAGTTTCAGGCGGCTGTTCTTCATCCATTCGGTGACGTCTTTCATCCCTTCGTGTAGGCTGGCTCTGGCGGTGTCCGGGTCATTGGTGAGGGAGAGGATGAGCTGGGTGTCGTCGGCGTAGGTGATGATCTTGAGGTCGTGTTGGCGTGCGATGGCTGCGAGGGGGCTCATGTAGACATTGAAGAGGGTGGGCTGAGCGATGACCCCTGTGGAACGCCTTCAGTGGCCGCTGACCGGAATGGGGGGAGGCAGACTCTCTGGCTTCTTCCGGCGAGGAATGAGGTGATCCACTCAAGGGCCTTCTCCTGGATTCCGGCGTTGTTCAGGCGTTGTACCAGGGTGCGGTGGCAGACAGTGTCGAATGCTGCGGAGAGGTCCAGGAGGATGAGGGCCGCTGTTTCCCCATTGTCCAGTAGGGATCTGATGTCGTCTGTGGCTGCGATGAGGGCGGTCTCCGTGCTGTGGTTGGCTCGGAAGCCAGACTGCGAGTGGTCGAGGGAGCCGTTGGTCTCAAGGAAGGCGGCTAGCTGTCTGTTGACGGTCTTCTCGATGACTTTGGCAGGAAACGGGAGGAGCGAGATGGGGCGGAAGTTCTTGAGGTCGGTGGGGTCAGCTGTAGGTTTCTTCAGCAGGGCGCTGATCTCGGCATGTTTCCAGCAATCCGGGAAGGTGGCGGTGTTGAAGGAGGCGTTGATGATGTCACGGAGGTGGGGTGCGATGATGTAGTCGGCCCAGTTGAAGATTCGGTGTGGACAGGGGTCCGTTGGGGATCCGGAGTGGAGGGTGTTCATCGTGCATGTTGTGTCTTCGGTGCTGACCGGGGTCCAGGTGCGGAGGGTGGCAGTGGGGGGCGTCGGTTCGGTGGTGGGGATCGTGGTAGGAGGGCTGAAGCTGTTGTGTATGTTGGCGATCTTGTCGTGGAAGAAGGCGGCTAGAGAGTCGCAGAGGTCTTGCGAGGGAGTGATGTCGTTGTTTCCGGCGTCGGGGTTGGAGAGCTCTTTGACGATGGTGAAAAGTTCTTTGCTGTTGTGGGTGTTGTTGTCCAATCGTTCCTTGAAGGCTGTCTTCTTCGTGGCGCGGATCAGTTGGTGGTGTTTGCGGGTGGCGTGCTTGAGGGCAGTCATGTTGTCTGTGGTCTGGTTGGTGCGCCAGGTATTCTCCAGGGAGCGGCAGTTCTTCTTGGAGGTGATGAGTTCGTCGGTGAACCAGAGGGTTTTCTTGCTGCCGCGTCTGCTGGGGGGGTTCTTCAGTGGTGCAAGGGCATCAGCGCAGTTGGTGATCCACTGAGTGAGGTTGTTGGCGGCTTCGTTGGGGTCCATTGAGCTGGTGGGGGGGTTCTGGCTGAGGAAGGTGGTGAGTTGGTCGTTTGTGATCTTGTTCCAGTTCCTTCGAGGGGCTTGTTGCGGGTGGTGGTTGGGCATCGTTTTTCTGAAGCTGAAGTGGACGCAGCTGTGGTCGGTCCACTGGAGTTTGGTGGCGTGGCTGAAGGCGACGTGCTTGCTGGATGAGAAGACTGGGTCAAGCGTGTGGCCGGCGTAGTGGGTGGGGGTGGTTACCAGTTGCTTGAGTCCGAGGTTGGCAAGGTTGTCCAGCAGGGCGACGGTGTTGCGGTCCTTGTTGTTCTCCAGGTGGAAGTTGAGATCCCCTAGGAGGATGTAGTCGGTGGAGTTGATGGCGTGTGGGCTGACGAAATCTGTGATGACTTCGCTGAATTGTGTGCGTGGTCCCGGTGGTCTGTAGACGAGGGTGCCTCTGAGCGTGGTCTTGGGGTCGGAGTGTATCTGGAAGTGGAGGTGTTCGGCGGAGGTGAGGGTGTCATCTGAGTTGGTCGTGATGCGGATGGTGTTCTTGTGGGCGATGGATGCCTCCACCCGTCTGGTTGACGCGGTCCCTCCTGGTGATCTTGTATCCGTCCGGGATGGCTATGGCGATGTCGGGCGCTGAGGAGGCGTTCGTCCAGGTTTCCGTCAGGAAGGCGATGTCTGGTGATGTCGAGTCGAGGAGGTTCCAGAGTTCGACGGCGTGTCGGTGGATGGAGCGGGTGTTGAGCAGGATGCACTTCAGACGGTTGTTGCTGGGGCTCGGTTTGGCTGGTGCGGTGCAGGCTCGGAGGCAGGAGAATCGGCAGTCAAGGCAGGAGAAGGGTCCATGGGGGCGTCTCGGGGTGGCGTGGTGGCAGGCGTTGTTTTGTCCGGCGTTGAGTGCGAGGAGGGTTGTGGCGTCGTAGGTGAGTCGGGTGCGCCGGCGGCGACGCGGACCAGAGGGTCTGGCGCTGGGCGCGGTCCAGGCACGGATGGGCGCAGACGGGCTTACCTTTGGCACACCTTCGGCGCTCAATCGGCGCTCCCGCTGCGCGCGTCCTCTGCGCGGTCACTCAGGGGGCGTCATAAGTAAGGAGCCGGGAGGGAGGGTCAGCTGGGTGGCGGGAGCGGGGCGGCGAATGGGATTGGAGGGGGGCGGGGCCGCAGGGAGGCAGCGGCGGGAAAAACTCGGCAGGCAGCGGCGGGAAAACTCGGCGATGCAGGAATCAGGAAGCTGGAGCGGGAGAGTGGAGTGATTTGGCCTGGAAGAGGCAGCGGTCCGATCTATCTATCTATCTATCTTTCTCCCTCTTTGCATCTTGCTGCTTTTGTCCCCCTCTGACTTTTTCCTCTTTCTTAAAGTCAATCTATTTCCCTTTCTCTGTACTTCACTCCCTCTTGCTTACTCATTAGCTGCTGCTTCTTCACTCTTCCTCAATACCTCCCATTCTCTTTTTTCCCTCTTGCTCTCTAATTGTCACTATCACATCTGTTTGTGACTATCTCATTCTCCCGATCTCTTTCGCTTTCCCTGGCCTATCTCTCTTAACTCATTTCAGTTCTATTCAATTCAATAATGTTTTTTTGACATTACTTATTAAATGACAGATATTGACAAAGCTTCTGCGTTTCTTACATTTTGCTGTATAGCTTTTCATAAAGCCTTTGTTGCATGCTGACAGGTATTTTGCTGAAATTTCTGCCATCTGTGCTTCTTCCCTCAAGAGGATGAATATTGTTTGTTCATCTTTCTGCTTTAAAAAATCTCTTGCAGCAGAATTCAATGGCGTAGCAGTTCTTTATTTTCTTTTACTTAGATCAATATATGACTAGGGGTATTTAATTTTTTATGAGGCTAGTTTTGTATTGTTGACATTTTTCCAGTAAAGGAAACTATTAATTGTAATTCCATATTGTTGGAAATAACCATCTCTTGTGTGATGTAGCCCACATTTTGCCTAGACTCTTTTTACTTGCTATAGAACTTTGGGCCACATGCATCAGAGTGAGTAATTGCGATTCCTAAATTGCGATTTTTAACAAATCGCAATTTAGGAATCACATTTGCTTATGCATGTAGGAATGGCAAAAAAAATTGTGATTCTTACAAATTCCTTAATTGCGACTTGCAAATTGCGAATTGCAATTAAGTAATTGCTTCCCATTCACTCTATGGGCCTAAAGGCCCATAGGAATGAATGGGAATTGCATGCACAATTTGAGATTCTTATTTGCAAAATCGCAATTTCTTTTTGGATAATGCATTACATTTAAGGAATAGCAATTTGCGATTCCTTAAATGCAATTGTAATTTAAGTAATTGCAAATTTAGCGATTACTTAAATTGCGATTTTCGCCTTTGGGATGATGCATCCCAAATGCAAAAATACCAGTCGCAAAGGGGCAGATTCTGTGAATCTGCCTGTTTGCAACCGGTATTTTGGTTGATGCATGTGGCCCTATGTGGTCTGTGAACTAGTGGCAAAATGCCTGTTTCCCCCCTTCCGTACAAAATTATATATTTGCAATACCCCTGACTTATATATTTAACTTACTTATAAGCCCTTGTATATGGTACAAAGTGTACATAGGGCCTGTAACTGAAACGTCACTCGTCAACTGCAACTCCAATTGAATCACTCACTTCAGTGATGGTGCAAATAAATTTGTAGTCTGATAGTGCAGTTTTAAATCGCAAATTTCACCACTTGAAAAAACCTAGTTGACAAGCCTAATCCTTCTTTTTAAATATAAATTATCCACTCCTAAGAAGGCCTTATTGCCCATAAAAGCGGTGTGCACAGTAGGACATGTACAAGTTTAATATTATGTATAATGTCCTTCCAGTAAAAAGGCCCCAAAAAGTATTTCACTGTAGCAGGGTTGACGGTTCCATAGGAAAACATTGGGATACAATATCAAAGTTAAAAATGCTACTTCCAGCTATTAATATATACCACAAGCGTTACCCGCAGACCCAAGAAGACAAAGGGAACAAGTTGTAGCATACAACAATGAACAATCAGGTAGGTGACAAATAGAATAGTACTCCATAATAATAAAAGAGGATATGACCAAGATAATCATTTTCATTGAACTTATATATTAGACAGCACTCTACATTATTTAAATTGTGAGGCTGGTGCTCAGTGTGAGACAAAAACACAGGGCCATATGCATGAACACATTTTCCCATAGACACAGAATGGGCGAAACCCTTTGATGCATCTGGCCCACAGTGCTTATAAATAAGTGCAATACCGCACAAGTAGCAGCGATCATAATAAAAACAAGCAATGGCAGAGAGAGCAATATACTATGGGGCATATTTAAAAGCCCCTAGTGCCACCTGAGAGTCACTATCTTTGACACTCCTGTGGCGCTCTTTACTAGCCCATATTTACAAGGTTGTGCTAAGTCACCTTGTGTGTCTTAACCCCTTCTCCGCGGCACGAATTTTGCTGCGGCGCTGGGGGGGTTTGGGGGGTTTGCGGCGCCGCCATGCTCGTGACGGAACCACTCCGTCATGAGCCACGGGCGCGCTGTGCTCATGACGGAGTGGTTCTGTCACGACTCCGCCCACTTGCATTGATCGCCCGCACAGGCGGGGAATCAGTGCCGGATGGGCGGAGCGGCTGCTAACGACCGCAGCATGACGGACCCACTCCGTCATGAGCACACGGCGCCCGTGGCTCATGACGGAGTGGTTCCGTCATGAGCAGGGAAGGAGTTAACACAGCCTTGTAAATCTGGCCCTCTGCAACACAGTTTTCTGCAACAAAGGGGAGTGCAAAGGGTGTTGCTGTGGGTATTCCTAGCAAAACTCATGGCTGTTTGACAATACACCAAAATTTAAAAGGATCTGGAAATCTGAGGCAGCACCAAAAACTAACACCTTTCACAAGTAGTGAGGAACTTCGATTTTCGATCACGATCGTATCGACCCGGCATTTTGTGACCCGCCGCCATTTTGTGTTGCCATCACTCAGGCAGCACAGCGAACGAAGTCCATTCTGCTTTTTCTGTAGCCTGGTGTCAAAATACGTCCTCGGCCTCTATTTGCGAAGCTGGTGTTAGAACTAGCCGAGTACACTAATCCCTGTCTGGCTTTCCTAATCCCTGTTTCAACTATCTGTTGGCTCACACTATTCTTTCCTGGCTTTATCTTATCGACTGGCCTTCACTGTCTCCTGCTAGCATTCTCTCATTTCACGACTGTCCTCCAATACACACAAACGTATCTCACCACCTGTAAGTTAGTTACGAATCTGTTAATGCATCAGCTTGAGGGTGGGATGACAAACACAGTTGGAGGAGAGGTCTCTTCGAGTCATCTGATATTTCTGTTTTCAAACCTTTCCTATTGGTTCGCCTGGTTTTCCAACTTTCCTTATTGGCTCTTTCTTATATGCTTTGGGAGTGTATCTCGTTAATAATTGTGTTATTGTATAGTATTTAACCTGATGCGCCACAGAATGAAGTGGCAGTCTCCTGAGAACCTACTTTGTGTACTTCTAGGATAACTGTACTAGCTGCAGCTAAATAAATCTGAACTTCTAACGCCGACAGAGTGTCCCGTGTCTCTGTGTAGCGAAGCAGGTGAACTCCGGAGACATAGGGCGTACCCTGCGCCGCCAGGTCCAAAAGGTTCTGGTTCTTCAACTGGCGCCCAACGTGGGGCGGCTTCAGTGGTACCGGTTCTGCTCGAAGGTCGTGAGGAACCCTGCCAGAAAATTCCGGAAGGTTCGCCAGCCACACTAAGCGACCCCTGTATGTCGAAAGTGGTCCGAAGGTCTTTTGCAGCACGGTTACTCCTTCCTGACGGCTACTTACGACCGCTGCCCTGACTGCCGCCCTGCTTTGGCCCTTCCTTTGATGATGTATGGTAAGGCGAGACGATAGACGGGCCTCTGTTGGTGGAAGAAGACATCCTTAGTTAAGTATCTTCGTGGGTCGCGCCCACAATTTGTTCTTTGTTTGATGTCCTTAGGTTTCTTAGATTTAACTTTTGCAAAAGATAAAGCCGAGGGTAAGTGCATTTGTGCTGTGTAAACTGAGTTTTACTCCCTTGAAGTTTGTGAACAGTCCGGAGACATCTCGAGATGCCTGGTCTGACTAAGTTTGGAAGAATTTGTTGTCTTGGTTGTAATAGGGACTCCCGACTTGAGGACTCTTGCCCGATTCCTTCGGTTGGAACTCCCACATATGAGCTCTATTCGAAACATGGTATCGGCCCCATTGCCTTTAACGAGACATGGACTCGATACACGAAGAAAGATGGTATTCTAAAATGGCCAGAAAATGGTAGTTTTGATCCCAATGTGCTAGATAATTTGGAATCAGTTTTATTTAAAAGAAAAGCCCGGCCGGCAATGTTTGACTCTTTCTGCCTTTGGCGTAAGGAAGCCCAACAGAAAGAAATTAAACAAGCAAAACGAGATAGGAAAGCACAGGGTATGACGATTATACAGGCTGCCCAACAGTTCAAAAATGATGAAGTTGATAATGCGGCTGAAATTTCAGAAAGACAACATCGTATGGCGATAGATAAATGCTATCCGGTGTTGCCTGTTTTTCCTTCTGATAATAAGAAAGATATAGAAGAAGATCCCCTAATGTCCCATTTATTAACCCCTTGTGTGCCCTTGACGGAACCACGCCGTCATGAGCCACGTGCACCGTGTGCTCATGACGGCGTGGTTCCGTCATGGAGCGGCCGCTCCTCCCACGCGGCTCGAATTCCCCGCGGCGAAATAGAGAGTGGGCGGAGTTGTGACGGAACCACGCCGTCATGAGCACAGCTTACCCGTGACTCATGACGGCGCGGTTCCGTCATGAGCACCGCGCCATCGTGCTGCCCCCAAACCCCCCCAGCGCTGCGGCGGAATTCTCACCGCAGCGAAGGGGTTAAGGTTGCCTCCACCCTATGCGCAAAATGCCAATGTACCTCAGCCTTTACAGCCTGCTCAGCTGCCAGTGGTACCTCCGCCGGTTCCGGCTCTTCAGCATTTGCCTCCTCCAGTATTACCGCCCTTGCCGGTTTTACCGTTAGTCTCAACTTCTTTACCTTTATCTCCTGATCTTAGCTCCCCTTTGCCTTCTGCTCCTCCTGCAACTACCAGTTCTTCTCCTGTCAGTTCTCCTAATACTCTGTCTCAAATTCTAATGTCTAATTCACCGTCTGTGCGTACGCGTCTCACAGACTCTGTCACTAGCATTCTATCTCCTTTCTTTGGAGCTTTTAATGTGTCTCCAGCTTTTGCTCGAAGACAGTCTCGTAGTCAGTTCCCAGCTAGACTCTCTTGCACGAAGATGGATCAAGAAGGGTCCACAATACAGTGTGCTTGATATTATGCCTACCTTTTTGCAATGGAATGCGCCTACGCAAAGATATGTCTTTAATGTAATGTGCGACATTCTCATTAAAGAATGGGAAGATGTGAGTTCGAGTCCGATCTCACAAGATCTGTTGAATGTTCAGACTGATTTTGAAAAAGGTCTTATTGTAGGTTCCAAAGTTGAGGAAGCCGTAAGGACGCTTATCTCTTATAGATCCTTATTGTTTTCTCAGATTTTTCTTGACTCCGATCCGTCGGTCAAACTGACGTCGAAAAATTACCCTATGAGAGAGGTTCCTCCAGTATGGAAGGAGGCAGTTGCGGCTGTAGGTGCTAATGCGCCTATTCCTGCTCATTTCCAACGTATATGGGTACATGTCCCTTGGAAGAGATCTGAAGTTTTGGCTCTTAAGCAGACTCTACCAGATCCTCGTAAGAACCCTGCAGGTTATTACAAAGAATTATCGCAGACAATTGATGCTTGTATTATGAATCTAGCAGATATTGACATGTTAATGGGTAATGTAGTCCCACAGACAATATGGGCTACAATTCGTAGAGAGGATCACGCACAGGAGCTAGGTGCTACCTGGGATGTTATAACTAATACGGAGAGAGACCAAGTGGGTGGCGCAAAGCCTGACGCTTTGATCTCGGAACTCCCTGGTAGGATCATTACGTTAATGAAAACTATGATGCCTGCACTGAGAGTTAATTGGGATAAACTAGCAGCATGCAAACAGAAGAAAGATGAAAGTGTCTCTGACTTCTTTACTCGTTTCGAGGAGACATTTATCGATCACAGTGGTCAGGATATGGCTACCGAGGGTGGACAGCGATTATTCGTGGACAAGGTTGTATTCAATTTACTTCCTGAGCTGTCACACAAATTAAAAGATTCAGAAAGTTCATGGGCTGTTTCTTCTTCTGCCCAGATATTGGCTACTGCACAATATTACGAGAATAGAGATAAGGAAGAAAAAGAAAAACAAGAGAAAAAGACGAAATATTTAAAGACAAAGGTTCTCTTGCAACAAGCCTATCCTCCACGTTATGTTCAGCCTCAAATTTAGCAGCCTCCGCAGTTTCAGAGGTTGTATCAAAAACCTGAGCTATACAATCCGCGACCTTTGTTAGGTCCTAATCAATGTGCCTATTGTAGAGAGGAAGGTCATTTTAAGAATAGCTGTCTGATTTTATTGCAGCACAATGGAGCGTTACCTGCTCCACGAGGTCGTACTGGCCTTCAGTCAGCAAACAGAGGTAGAGGTCGAGGTGTGTTGACTCAAGAACAGCGTGCCCTTCCTTCTCCCAATTCCGTGAACTACTTTAATCAGCAAACTGTGAGGTCTACTCAGTATTACAATGAAGACCATTATGTTGAAGGCGAGAATGAGAGTCTTCATGTTAACTAGGACAGCCATGGACAAAGTAAGGGAGTTGTGCCAATCCCAGTAGATCAAAAGGGTCCTTATGTTAACGTCACTACAATGGGTGTTTCAGAGCCATTTCTTTTAGATACTGGAGCAATGAGAAGTTCAATCATTCATTCTAAACTCCCTAGGGCACCTTTGTCTGGCTTAACGAAAGTTTCCGTAGGATTCTCTGGTGCCCCTGTTCGCAATCCGGTTTCTTGCCCTTTGCCAATTTCAGTTGGTCCTTATGATTTGGAAGCTCCACTTCTGTTGATGAATGGTTGCGGTGAAAATCTGTTGGGTCTAGACCTATTGAAAAGAATGCATGCCACAATATATTGTTCTCCTTCTGGCGTACATCTTACTTTAGGACAGAAATTGGTCTCCCCAATGTATTTGTCCAAAGATCAGTTCCCACCTGAGTTGCTTTCTCTTCCAGCAGCGCTTTGGGCCACGGGTCCGAACAATGTGGGTTGTCTTGAGATTCCACCTTATGTTGTCACTCTTAAGCCTAATGTTGAATTACCGCGCATCCCACAGTATAGAATTTCTGCTGAAGGTGAGAAAGCGCTTTTGGGAATCATTCATGACTTGATTCGGAAGGGTGTGGTTGAAGAAACGAGAGGTAACACATGCAATAGTCCTATTCTTCCTGTTCTTAAACGCACTGATCCTTCTCAGCCTCCTGTGTACCGTTTTGTAATTGATCTGCGAGAAGTAAACAAAATTGTGATTCCACAATTTCCTGTTGTTCCAGATATCACTGCCTTGTTGACAATGATACCTTCCACAGCGACTTGGTTTTCCGTTATCGATCTAAAGAATGCCTTCTTCAGTATTCCCATTGCAGAAGAAGTAGGGACATTTTTGGTTTCTCTCTTGGAGGCCGAAGCTTCCGGTTTAAGCGCGCACCCCAAGGCTATTGTGGAAGTCCCTCCATTTACAGTCAAGCTTTAAAATGTCATCTTGATACTTTTCATTTGCCGTCTGGTGCTGCTCTTATCCAGTATATGGACGACTTGTTAGTCGCCGCTGACTCAGAAGATATCTGCAAAGATGTCACTGTTGCTTTGTTACGCCACTTGTTTAAGCTGAATCACAAGGTTTCACCTTCCAAACTACAATATGTTTGTCGAGAGGTTACCTACTTGGGTCATCTCCTATCAAAGGAGGGACAACGATTGACACCAGAACGAATTCAGGCGATTGCGCGAATGTCTGTACCAACCACACAAAGGGAAGTACGTGCCTTTCTGGGTATTACTTCTTATTGTAGACAGTGGATCCCTAACTTCTCTCTGATCGCCAAACCTTTGTTGGCACTCACTTTAAAAGATACGCCTCAGCCCCTTCCTTGGACTGATGAGTGCCAAAGGAGTTTCACTGATTTACGTACTGCTCTCTGTTCTGCTCCTGTACTAGGCACCCCAGATTACACTAAGCCTTTTACGCTTTATGTTCATGAGAGAGAAGGTTGCGCGTTGTCAGTTTTAGCGCAGCGATTCGGAGACAAACAGCGGCCATGTGCCTATTTTTCGGCTACGTTGAATCCCGTAGCTAAAGCATTGCCCAGTTGTCTCAAAGCGACAGCAGCAGCAGCAATTTCTATCCGACAGTCTGCTGGAGTGGTGTTGGATAACACTCTCATTGTCATGGTGCCACATGCAGTAGATACTTTGTTAAACAGAACGAAAACACAGCATCTTACAAGTGCTCGTCTAACTGGTTACGAGCTGACACTTTTAGCTAGTCACGTATACATCAAATGATGTAATACCCTGAATCCAGCTACTTTGTTGCCTCTTCCAAATGAGGAAAATGTTGAGGATCAGCATGATTGTTTCTTCCGTACTGAGGAAGAAACCAAAGGAAGAATTGATCTGAGAGACACACCGCTAGAGAATCCGGATGGAACTCTATCGGTAGATGGTTCTTGTTTCAAAATGCCTAATGGAGATACAGTTTCAGCCTATGCTGTAACTACTTTACATACGATTGTGGAAACTGCACGCTTTAGACACAATTCAGCGCAAGCAGCAGAATTGATAGCATTGACAAGAGCTTGTGTATTATCGAAAGGGAAAAGAGTGAACGTATACACTGACAGCCAATACGCTTTTGGTGTAGCGTTCAATTTTGGGCGTCTCTGGAAGGAGAGGGGTTTCCTCACTTCACATGGCACCAAGATACAACATGGCCAGTTAGTGACTGATCTCCTTGAGTCACTTGCCTTACCCACCCAAATAGCGATTGTGAAATGCAGTGCACACAAGAAGATTACGGATGATGTTGGTCGAGGAAATGCGTTTGCAGACGAAATAGCAAAGAAAACAGCGAGAGATTTAACGAGTCGAATGTATGTGGCAGAATCTGCGAATTGGGTCAGAGAGAGAGGAATGTATGAGAATACAGTGGAAAGTGTAAAAGCAATTCAGAAAGAGGCTTCAGAGAGCAAAATGAGCAAGTGGAAAGAAAGTACTGGAACGTTAGATGAGATGGGTTGTTGGGTGGAATTATCTGAACATCAACGTTGGCTGTTACCAGATGCCTATGTTCTCCCAGTGGTTACTATGGCTCATGGTCCAGCCCACTTAAGTGCAAAAGGCATTTGTAAACTTCTGGCTCCAGTGTGGCAAAATGAGAATATCCCAAAATGTGCAGACAATGTAGTAAAGCACTGTATTGTTTGTCTAACGTACAACCCGGGAAAAGGAACCCCAACTCCAGCAGGTCACTTTGCTCCTCCGACATATCCATTTGAGGTGTTGCAAATCGATTACATTCTTATGGAGCGATGCAACAACCTCAAATATGTTCTGGTGGTAGTATGTGACTTTTCAAGGTGGATAGAAGCATATCCTCTAAAAGACAACACAGCTTTATCCACAGCTAAAATTCTCCTTAAAAAGTTCTTTCCTAGGTTTGGTTTGCCGCGCATTGTCTGGAGTGACAATGGGAGCAAATTTGTTGGCCAAGTCATGCAGAAAGTTTGTGCAGGTCTTGGTATCAAGCAAAAGTTCCACGCGGCAAATCACCCACAGTCAGCGGGTTTAGTAGAGTGTTACAATGGAACCTTGAAGTTAAAATTAGCAAAAGTTCAAGCAAGTACAGGACTAAATTGGCCTGATGCTTTGCCGTTAGCTCTGCTATCCACCAGAACTGCAGTACACTCTCGTTTGGGACTTAGCCCTTACGAAGTGGTATTTGGCCGTCCGGCCAACGTATGGGGAATACCTCGCCCTAAGAAATTCTCAGACTTGCCATATCCGATGTTGATTGATTATCTGCATGACCTTACGACTAAATTGTGTGTTCTTCATCAACTGGTTCAGAGTACTCTGCCGGAGGCCTCCACAGACCCAGGTCATTCCATCCGACCAGGTGACTGGGTCTGCGTGAAGAATTTTCAGAGGTCCAACAATCTGCAGCCCAGGTGGCGGGAGCCTCGAATGGTCTTGTTGACTACAAGGACAGCAGTTAAAGTCGAAAGAAAGAAAAATTGGATTCACGGTGTCCATTGCAAGAAAGTGCCTTTGCCTTTGCCTTTCGATCAGTGGGTTCGCAGAGGTATTAGTGACTGTGAAAGCAAAAAGACTCCGCGATTCGTGTCTTTTAGCGATGCACACCTGAATGGGACACTGTCTGAGAAAGAGGACGACGACATTTTACAGGAAGCAATTCCATTGCACCGTCGCTTGGATACGACTGAACCACAAACATTGTTTCAAAATCAGAGTGTTACGGGGAAGGAACATTACAACTTGAGACCCAGACCAAAGAACATTTAAGACTTTCTTCTCCGTTGTGTAGTATTTCTGTCCCGGTTGCAGGGTCACGGTAGGAGTCTAGGTCACAACCTGAGTAGTGACAATAGGTCTGCAGGATCTTCAGTGTCATAGGACGGTAGAGCATCGTGACTTCAGTGATTGAGGAAGATTGCCGTGAGCATCCACTTGTAAGATGGAAACTACACTAAGTAATAAAGAAAGAAGAGAAGAAATGAAGAAAGCATCCTGTAAAATAAAGTACAGTCGTTTTAGTATAACTTTATGTGTTTTTATATCATTATGTATTGTTTTGGCGATTATTGGTTGGATAATTTATGCTTTGCAGCCAAAAGATGCCTCCCCTTCTTCCTCTTTGCCTTCCTCTACTATCTCTCCACACCTCTTTCATACTCTCCCTTCATATGAACTCGTCAGAAGAACCGAATACTATAACAATTCCTTTATCCAACTATTACATCAGCATCAGTTAGTGATTAATACAACTGATTGTTGGGTGTGTGGTCTTATGCCACATACCACTGAGAAAGGAATGCCATATCTAGTTCTTCCTTTTTCTTATGAGGGTACTGCTTGGGCTTCCTTCGTCATTTTCTCCAATGCTTATCAAAGCAAATTTAGACGATCTATTAGTACACAAATTAATTATCCAGATTTTAGTCATAGTTCTTTAATTAAAGGTATGGTAGTTATGGCTAAAATCATGGAGAACAGCGAAATCTCCATTGACGAAAGAAAAGCATACACTAATTGGAACGTCACCCAATACATGTCTAGTCTCAATAATAAGGTTGGAAAGGGAAAATCTTCGCCGATTTGGACTATACCACATCAGGGCAACTTCTGCTTACAGATAAACGATCGCTCTTCTGACACTACACAAAAGAATAACTGCACCTACACGTACGTTTATTCCTCTCAGAACTCGCCTCCTCTAGTGCCGTCTCAAGGCACCTATTTCATCTGCTATGATAGAGCTTATACTTGGTTACCAATGGGTTTCTCTGGTACTTGTTATATAGCCTTTCTTCTTCCCCCTACTTACACTGCTTCCGCAAATCATCACCAAACCCGATACGGCAGAGGGATTATTGATTCAAAGGACACAGCAGGACAAGAGGGAGGAGATTTCCTTAAAGGTTTTCTTCCCTTCTGGGGTCCAATGGCTAACAGAAGAAATATAAGGCAATTGGTCCGTGTTGTAGAAACTACAATAGACATCACTGTAGGAGCCTTAAGTAACATCACGACAGAACTACAGGCGGATCGTCTTATGACCTTGCAAAATCGAGTTGCCTTAGACTTTATTCTCGCCGATCGTGGTGGAGTGTGTAAATTGATCGGGTCAAGTTGCTGTATTTTCATTTCTAATGACGCTCCAACAGTATACCAAGCTATCTCCAAGTTGCACATAATCTCCGAGTCTATTCATCAGGACGAAGGAGATTGGTCTTTAACGGAATGGTTTTGGGGACTACTGTCCAAATGGGGTTGGAAAGCATTAACATTCCTTGGTATAATCCTGACTATAATATTTTCCTGTTGCTTTTGTATGCACTGTGGTCCCGCTATCTTTGATCTTTGTGCTACTATGTGCATCCCAAAACCCAAGCCACAAGTAACAGAAAACATAAGAATGATGTTACAGCAACACCTCGATGACCTCATGGCCATAGACGTGGACTCAGATTAACATGAGTCTATCTTGCCTGAGTTCTGGCAAAAGGAGGGTCTGAGGAACTTCGATTTTCGATCACGATCGTATCGACCCGCCATTTTGTGACCCGCCGCCATTTTGTGTTGCCATCACTCAGGCAGCACGGCGAACTAAGTCTATCCTGCTTTTTCTGTAGCCTGGTGTCAAAATACGTCCTCGGCCTCTATTTGCGAAGCTGTTGTTAGAACTAGCCGAGTACACTAATCCCTGTCTGGCTTTCCTAATCCCTGTTTCAACTATCTGTTGGCTCACACTATTCTTTCCTGACTTTATCTTATCAACTGGCCTTCACTGTTTCCTGCTAGCATTCTCTCATTTCACGACTGTCCTCCAATACACACAAACGTATCTCACCACCTGCAAGTTAGTTACGAATCTGTTAATGCATCAGCTTGAGGGTGGGATGACAAACACAGTTGGAGGAGAGGTCTCTTCGAGTTATCTGATATTTCTGTTTTCAAACCTTTCCTATTGGTTCCGCCTTGTTTTCCAACTTTCCTTATTGGCTCTTTCTTATATGCTTTGGGAGTGTATCTCGTTAATAATTGTGTTATTGTATAGTATTTAACCTGATGCGCCACAGAGTGAAGTGGCAGTCTCTTGAGAACCTACTTTATGTACTTCTAGGATAACTGTACTAGCTGCAGCTAAATAAATCTGAACTTCTAACGCCGACAGAGTGTCCTGTGTCTCTGTGTAGCGAAGCAGGTGAACTCCGGAGACATAGGGCGTACCCTGCGCCGCCAGGTCCAAAAGGTTCTGGTTCTTCAGTAGGCTTTAATGTGGTGCAACAAGGAGAAATATTTGTATTTCTCTTTGTTTTGTGTTCTTATAGAAGGAGCAAAAATGCCATTAATGGGTGTTTTTGTGCAGGAAGGTACCCCTTGGTGCAAGGGTGCCTTCTTTGGCGCTAGGCAGCAAAATTGCTTGCAGCTCTGTGCCACTTTCATGTAAATATACCTCTATGTGCGGATTCAAGGGAACCCCGACTTTCAAAGTCCAGAAAAGAACAAATGGATCTCTGAACATAAAATGCAATTAATGGGTGTCTCTCTCAAGCGGGGGGATTGTTGACGATGTTTCGACCCATAGCCTTGTCAAGAGTCATCACCAGGACAAGGTGAACATAAACTGAGCATGATACAGCTGCATCAAAAGGATAATGTGATATAAATGTAAACTGTTTAACCATTCACATAAGATCAGTGTGTTCTATAACAATCTTTCACATCCATAGTACGTGAGAGATAAATCGCCTGTACCTACAAGAATAAAGAAAACAAAATAAGCCTTAGATAATTGAATGAGTGCGTAAAGTGACAGTTATGCATGGACTCTCATGTAAATAAAGAAATGGTGAAATTAATCCTATAAAACAATTATGTAGAAAATTATGTACAGGAATAATTAATGAGCTAACAAATGGAGGATAATATATGGTATGAAATCTTAAATAATGGTGTTCTCACAGAGATGAAATCACTGAAATTCACTCTTGGTACTGACCTAATTATGAAGTACTATTACAATTGACACCTGATAGTACATTGTTGTATGCTACTATTTCCAGGTAGGAAGCAGCTTAAAATTAATTCTTGGACTTTTTTGAAACATTTATTACAAATTCACTGGTGAAGTCGAATTTGTAACAAATATTTTAGAAAAGGAACTTTTAGAAAATCTTCTTTCCCTGCCTACAGCCTCTGGTCACTTCTTTGCATAAGCTCCAACTGTCACCTGGTAGGTGAATAGCCCCCCAAATGATGTGCAAACTTGCTCCCAGCACAGGAGCAAAAGGCCGTGGGTGTGGGTAGGTTTTGTTTTATTCCTTGACAGAATGGTCTGTGGGGAGCTGTCAGCAGAACTGGATTAGGGTGACCATAGAGGAAGGACTGCTCTTTTCCATGGCCACACTTCTGAGGTGGGCTCAGGAGATCTGCATGGCAGAAGAAAGGTTCTACCATCTTGGTTTTAGGTAGATATGGCTACAGTGGGATTGTTTTCAATAGGGCACATAGGAAAGGCTTCAATTGGAGGTATGGTTACCCCTCACACCTTTACCCTATTCATTAGTGAGTGGGCAGGAATTTTCCCCACCCACAGTCTGGTGGTAGGCATAAATGTGCCATCCTCAGAACACGTTCGGGACCTGTGGAAGAACAGAAGAGGACTAGAGCTGCTGTCTGTGAACTGATAGGAGCCTGAACTTGCTCTCCCATAGCTGTTTGACTTGCCACAGAGAGTAAGTACATTTACATTTGTTTCAATAATATATAGCACAAACTCAACCTGAAGATATTAGAGCGCTTTACTCGAGCACCAGTTACAATACACAACGTCACATTCTAATTTTTAGGGCATGGTAAGGTAAAATGGATGTCGAGCAGATGCCAGACTAAAGCCTGGTTAACAAGTTTCAGAAACGACAGCTCCACCCGTAAAGCCACATCCTCTCACATGTTTTGTTAGGTTGCAGATTCTGTTTAGCAGTTGCTATAATTTCATTTTTGTGTACATTTGTTTAGGGTTCACAGTCAGTTGCTTTTTGTGCTTTTTTTTGTTTCAATAGCAGGAATAGGAAGAGTGAGCTGGGTTTTTTCTGTTTCTTTTGGAGATGTGCATTTCGTCCTTTTATAGAGAAGTTCCACTATACAGTCATTTGTGTTCTAATTTTCTAGTGATTATAGACTTACTAGAGTAAAGATTTAGTTTTTCCTACTCTCAAGGTGTATGCCCCATTTTTCTGTTTGCTTTAGGTATGTCAGAATAGAATGACTGTTGTCCCAGTTCTGCCAAGCAGGCATTTGGGGAGGATTTAAGTGTATCTTTGCTTCATGTTTGTAGAAGAGACGTTCCTTATTTTCTTTTGTACTCGATTCTCATTTTGTGTAACTTCTGCACATTAACGACACTAGCCCCCAATTTCATGCAGTATTACACCGTGGGATTCATGATTGGAGTCATGGCCTTTATAGCATTGAATGTTTGCGTAGCATTTCTAGGAGTCACTTCATGGCTTGGGTGAAGGTTTCCGATCTTATGAATGTCTCACTTAGTTGTATTTCGTTGTATGTTTCCTAATCTCAATGTTTGTTGCTTTATGTAGGCTTTGCTCTGTATGAGAAAGCAAGACAAAAACAGCAGGATTGAAAGCTGGTAAATATTTGTATCAGTTCTTAAGTTTGAAAAAAAGTTTATCATAATAGAGTAAAATACAATCAAATAAAGCTCTATAAGATTGTTAAAATAGTCAAACTATATAAAGAGGGAAGAAAAAAAGAAAAGAACGTGTGGTATACACATGGTTCATAGCAAGAATTATCTCATTATCTGCATATAAAAAATAACAATACATACCTAATGGTAATTAATATTAGGAAGTAATATTGTCCTAAATGGAAAGCCAAGTAGGTTGAAGAGCTTCTTGAGTGTTGAGTGGTATACAATGCGTTTGCATACTTGTCCTGAAAATCTGTAACTGGGGTCTACATTTATTTCTATGTTAAAACTAGCCAATGGGGTGCAAAAAAGCAGTATCTAATGTATGATTATGACAAGCTGTATAGCTCCACGTTTTAAATGACAATTGAGTAGAATCTTTCCAATTTCTGGTTATTTGCTGAAAAACACCTGCTAATAATTAATGTAATATTCTCATGTTCGAGTTAACATTAATCAAACAATAATTGGATATATTTCCTAAGAAAACATGAAAAATGGAGTAAGGTACATTTGAGTGAAAGATGTGACCAAAATGTAGAAGTGGGAGTGCATGTGAAAAGTAAATGCTTTAAATCAGCATGAGGTGTGGAGCATGTCCAACAAGCATCAGGATCATCTGATTATAAATGTAAAAGAGTGTCTGCTGCTAGGGAAGAGTTTCTGATTTTTGTCCATATCTGTTTCCATGTTGAAATTGAGGGTGGGTGGTAAACTCCGCTCTGCCCACAGAGTTCTTGGATTTTTGCCTACACTGCACTCTGCTTGGAGTGTGGAGTTTGGCAAAACTCCACCCATTGCAGTGTGGCAGAGTTTACCTCCCAAGCGCAGGGACACTATCTCTGTGGAGCAGTTCCTCCATAACCCCAGAGTTTGACCGTATGATGAAAAAGTTGTGCTGTTATCATCACTTTGTTGGTTGGACTTTTTTGGGGCTTTTTTAAAGACAACGCAGATTGTTGTGTGATTGTCTTAGAGGCACAGTGCAGGGCTTGCTTCATACATCTGACCTGATGCAATTCATAGCTTTTCCTCACTCTGAAGTTTGCCCTGCTCCCTTTGCCACACTGTGCAATTGCAGGATGCCCGCTGTGCTCCACCCACCTCCCCACCTGGAGCCTATAGCCACAGCTACTGCCTCCATGATTTGATTTCTCCCTTCAATGTATGCTTCACATGGACTCTTAACACACAAGAACAGAATTCCACCAAAAAAGAGAGGGCAACTAATAGTAAGAAATCATCATGGTGATGCAGCAGTCTTAGCGTCGCAGGAAGAGAGCGCAAATCTTGTTGCAAAGTTGCAGGGCATTGCGGGCTCAATGGCTGTTTTGTTACTTACTGCCAGAGCTCGGATGTAACTTGTGCTGCAGCAGATATCTAAACTGCCAGTGTACGATCCTGGCCTTGCTGTGTCAGTCCTTGCTGTGTGGGACGATGGCACTGCACTGAAGACAGCTTGCTGTCTTACATGAGATGGAATGTTGTGCACAGGCTTGTACAGCGGAACTCCATGGAATTCCACTGAGTTATCAGCTAACTCTGTGGAATTCCGCACAGTTGAACGGCACAAGCTCCACTCCCCCTTAGCTGAAATAGCCAAACTGGGTCTGAATCATGTTCCCAAGATAATTCTGTGTCACGTTGGAAATGTGAATAGAAGACGGAGGCCTTTGAATTTCCACGCAATAGATCAGCAAGGGGTGTATGAGGTGGTGGAGTGTGTGGATTGCTAGATTTGAAGTGGGTATATGCCCGGAAGATAGTATCTAAAAAAGCCTAAATTTACTGTGAAATGAGGGTGGAAAAACAAAGAGTGTCTTGGCTCACATGAAGGAGATAAGGGAGTCAGGAGAGAATTAGTCCTCTTTTCCTCCAGGTTTTCCAGTGAATAGATCTGTTTTTAATTTGTATAAATGTATTGTGCCAAACAGTGGAATGAAGAAATGTGTGGATCCCCTTGGGGAGGTATGATATTATGGTTTCCAATAATTTACAGTAGTATTTAAAAAATGGACTGGAGAGCTGTTGACGTTTTCTTGTGAATGTCAACTATTCTTGGAATGAGAAGGCCTAGAGAAAGTTCTGCCCTAAATCAACCCCTTAATGGATGATAATGCACGCATTTGGTGGTCCAATGTGCAGATTGTCTTAATAAAAAAGCTTTATGATAAATTTAAAAATCAGGAAAATTCTTGTCAGCTACAGGTTTGGGACGTTTGAGTTTTAACAGGGACAGACGGGGTCATTTATTATGCCAAAGAATGGATGAAAGTAAGTGATGTCATTTGAGATGTTATCAGTGTTGTCATAAGTGATGTCACTAATCTTGTCATGAGTGATGCAATATGAGCGGTCATAAGCAGTGCATTGGAGGGGCATAAGTTATAGTTAGCTCAGGTAACTATAACTGCTGAATTTCTATGGTTTTGTGCTTGTGAAATCTGATGACGTCCCTGTAACCTTTGTTTTTTTCAGTGAATTTCAAAGGTTTATTAAATTTGATTTCCTAACTATAATGCCCCTACAGCTTTTGTTTTTTTATTGACTTTCAAAGATTATTCTAAATCTATTTCCAAAGTATTATGTCCCTGTAATAATTAGTTTTTTGGGTTAATTTCTGGGGTTCTTTTTAATACTAAGAATACTACAAGTTATGTTGATTGTAATGTAGTATTTTGTTACCTAGAGACATTCTATTTTTATAAATATACTTTATACATGTTATAAAAAGTAAAAATCACAGACATGCTTAGTGTAAAATATATCATGTTTTTTGTAAATATAATTGTACAAATTGTATATATTTGTTTAATACAATTTTGGTTCCATGGTACCTTGTGGGTTCGAAAACATAGACAGGACCACAAGCACGTTATGTTTTGGAATTCCCATCGCTTGATAGGAATAAATCCCCAAATTCGGATCCTTTGTTTCACAGGAAGTCTTAAAACTTATTTCACATTTGTAACTCCCTCTGTTTTCATTAATGACATCAGTGTGAATATATTTACAAGCATATATATGGCCCCCTAAATCTGTTTTTCAAGAAAGTTAGTAATTTTATGAGTTCTGCAAATCCGCAAATCTACGGACGGGATTCACAAATTCGCTGGATGACACACCCAAACCTTGCCTTTTGATGGGGTACATTAGGACCACACCCAATACATGTAAACTATACCCACAAATAGTTGTCTCTCAAGTAAATTCTGTAGAAAGAGGATTGAGAACTACTGGTGCTCTGCTTTCCTAGAATGGCTGAAGCTTAATCTTCTGTCCAGGATGGACATCCAGAACCTGCTGAGGATGAGGTGGAAGATACACTACCTCCAAGAAAACAAAGTGATGTCTAGAAGCATTCTACAATACCTTCAGGGGAAAAGAAGGTTACAGCTAAATATGTGCAGTGTAATATTAGTGGAAAGCACTTATCCAGGAGTACTGTAAAGAACTGTTCATCTGAGACAAGTTCCATGTGGTAGTGATGCAGCGCAAGGGGTAAAATTTACATATTCTCCCTATGTCACAGATTCGTAATCCCAACAACTCGTCCATACTCTCATTCATTGGTGGGACCCATAACACCAACACGCATTCGTCATTCAATAAATCTTACTCGAATCCATACACAGGAGAAAAGCTCTGGACATGTGGGTACCTTATTACCTATCAGGATTAATTTTCTTTACATTATATACATTTTATACATATACACCTACAGAATCCTGACCTTAGCATCAAGGCACTCCACCATTTGGTCGATGGACCAATTAGTTGGACTGGTTGATGGTGAATTAGAACCAGCTAAAACACAATTAAAGCCTAGGAAACATTTGGTATTTTCTGTAATTAATTAAAGAACCACAAACTAATTTCTTATTATTTCAATAATTGTTAATCTAATAATACATTTCTTAGCATTTACATTTATTCACTACAGTTCATAATATAAAATTAGTTTTATTTAAAGAGAAATCAAACATTTGGTAAATAAACATGAATTTAGAAAACCCAGTCAATTAATTACCAATTTGCCAACGAAGAAGGATTCTGATCAAACAGTGAGTCATTCGCATTCTCAGGTACAACTCCCAGGGCAGGCTGTCTGATTCACAGCAAAGGATGAAACCGCTAGATGAAAAATTGGATGCACTGCAAACTTCTCTCCCAAGAGTCAAATAAACCCAAGCAAACCATTAAATCGCCACCAGCTCAATACAACCCAACGCCATGGACGATCAAACCCGATGACCACCCCCCAATGTCAGATGAGGGCTTTATATACCCTTTTTCCCTCTTACTTCATCCTGACATGCAACATTTAGGGGTAGAGAAAATGTTCTGATTGGACAGTTCGGGGTTATCTGTAAGTTTTTCAAAAGTTTCCCAGGGCAAACTGGTTCTTCATGATGACTTGGCATACGAAGGCGCAAATTAGTAAGTTTTGCTTCGGCTCCCAAGCAAAAGCAGCGAATGTAACACTTCGAGAAAAATAAGTAAACTTTCACAGGTTCTGTTTTGTCCTTTCCGCACATTGTCAACTATTGGCATGTGAACAAGTCCCTATCCTTGACAGGGAACATGGTGTCAAAAGTTCGGGCTGTTATTTGATCTCCAGAGCCATCCGGATATGCGCAGAAATCATCGCGCTCACATGGTGGCAACTGCTTTAGAGAACGCCATCTTGGATACTGCGGCTTAATAGGCCCGGATGACAACTTAAGCAAAAACAGACATAACAGTAATTGAATTAAAGAAATGAAGATTATAATGTTTAAACCCACACTAATCCCATTATATATTAGTATTTACCTAGCTGGAGCAACATTTAAAGCGATAATACTTACCATTTGATAATTTAAAAGCACAACAATCACAAAGCAACATAAATCATGCAATTTTCTATTTCACAACAACCTATGATTAGTTTGCGTACCATAATTAACCCCTTGAATGCCCATGACGAGCTGGACTCGTCATTGCACACAGTTCTCGTGTGCCCATGACGAGTCCAGCTCGTCATGAGGCATCCCCTGGGAAATCCCTCTGGTGCGGGCACCAGAGGGATTCCCTTTAATTAAAAATGGCCTCGGGATCTGGGGAAGCTCAGCTCCCGAGGCCCCCCTGCTTTCCCTGTAATGACGATCGGCGCACACGTCACACCAACATCATTACAGTGAAACTGAAACTGAAATGAGCCAAAATATAGTAAAAATAGGGGTGGGGGCTGTCCAAAATGGGCAGGCCCATGCCCCCACCCCACCCCCCAATTATTACAGTCTTTCTGGGTAAGGAAACGTTGGGGGATCCACGCAAGCCATTCCTCCCTGCAATCCCCCGGGTGTCTAGTTTTCAGAAATGTGTTTGTTTGGTAGGTTTCCGTTGGTGGCCGCCGAGCACCGGGCCAATAAACCAAGTGACCCCCCTTGCAAAACCAGGTCGTTTTGAGATAGGCAATTTTCATGTCGCCTCACTACGTTGTGGGCCCTTGCATATCGCGGGTACTTGGGCCTCCCACACGAGTGAGGTACTGTTTTTATTGGGAGACCTGGGTGGTTGGAAATTTGTGTCAGCCCGGTGATGCCACAACTTTCCCACACAAAAATGTGTGAAAAAGTTGATTTTCTCAGCTAACTTTGAGGTTTGCAGGGCATTCTGGGTAAGGAAACTTTGGGGAATCCACGAAATCCATACCTCCCCGGAATCCCCCGGGTGTCTAGTTTTCAGAAATGTGTGGGTGTGGTAGGTTTCCCTAGGTGGCCGGCCACCGAGCACCGGGCCAAAAAAACAAGTGACCCCCCTTGCAAAACCAGGTCGTTTTGAGATAGGAAATTTTCATGTCGCCTCACTACATTGTGGACCCTTGCCGGTCGCGGGTACTTGGGCCTCCCACACGAGTGAGGCATCGTTTTTATCGGAAGACCCGGGGGAATGCTGGGTGGTAGGAAATTTGTGTCAGCCCGGTGATACCACAACTTTCCCACACAAAAATGTGTGAAAAAGGTGATTTTTTTCAGCTAAATTTGAGGTTTGCAGGGCATTCTGGGTAAGGAAATGTTAGGGGGTACACGCAAGCCATACCTCACTGGAATCCCCCCCGGTGTCTAGTTTTCAGAAATGTGTGGGTTTGGTAGGTTTCCGTAGGTGGCCGCCGAGCACTGGGCCAAAAAGCCAAGTGACCCCCCTTGCAAAACCAGGTCGTTTTGAGATAGGCAATTTTCATATCGCCTCACTACGTTGTGCGCCCTTGCCTGTCGCGGGTACTTGGGTCTCCCACATGAGTGAGGCACCGTTTTTATCCGGAGACCCGGGGGAATGCTGGGTGGTAGGAAATTTGTGTCAGCCCGGTGATACCACAACTTTCCCACACAAAAATGTGTGAAAAAGGTGATTTTTTTAGCTAAATTTGAGGTTTGCAGGGCATTCTGGGTAAGGAAACGTTAGGGGGTACACGCAAGCCATACCTCACTGGAATCCCCCCGGTGTCTCGTTTTCAGAAATGGGTTTGTTTGGTAGGTTTCCCTTGGTGGCCGCTGTGCACCGGGCCAATAAACCAAGTGACCCCCCTTGCAAAACCAGGTCGTTTTGAGATAGGCAATTTTCATTTCGCCTCACTACGTTGTGCGCCCTTGCCTGTCACGGCTACTTGGGCCTGCCACACGAGTTAGGCACCGTTTTTATTGGGAGACCTGGGGGAATACTGGGTGGTTGGAAATTTGTGTCAGCCCGGTGATGCCACAACTTTCCCACACAAAAATGTGTGAAAAAGTTGATTTTCTCAGCTAACTTTGAGGTTTGCAGGGCATTCTGGGTAAGGAAACGTTGGGGGATCCACGAAATCCATACCTCCCTGGAATCCCCTGGGTATCTAGTTTTCAGAAATGTGTGGGTTTGGTAGATTTCCCTAGATGGCTGCTGAGCACCGGGCCAAAAAACCAAGTGACCACCTTGCAAAACCAGGTCGTTTTGAGATAGGCAATTTTCATGTCGCCTCACTACGTTGTGGGCCCTTGCCTGTCACGGGTACTTGGGCCTCCCACACGAGTGAGGCACTGTTTTTATCTGGAGACCCGGGGGAACGCTGGGTGGTAGGAAATTTGTGTCAGCCCGGTGATACCACAACTTTCCCACACAAAAATGTGTGAAAAAGGTGATTTTTTCAGCTAACTTTGAGGTTTGCAGGGCATTCTGGGTAAGGAAACTTTGGGGGATCCACACAAGCCATACCTCCCTGGAGACCCCCGGGTGTCTAGTTTTCAGAAATGTGTGGGTTTGGTAGGTTTCCCTAGGTGGTCACCGAGCACCGCGCCAAAAAAACAAGTGACCCCCCTTGCAAAACCAGGTCGTTGTGAGATAGGCAATTTTCATGTCGCCTCACTACATTGTGGACCCTTGCCTGTCACGGGTACTTGGGCCTCCCACACGAGTGAGGCACCGTTTTTATCGGGAGACCCGGGGGAACGCTGGGTGGTAGGAAATTTGTGTCAGCCCGGTGATACCACAACTTTCTCACACAAAAATGTATGAAAAGGCAGATTTTTTCAGCTAACTTTGAGGTTTGCAGGGCATTCTGGGTAAGGAAACGTTGGGGGATCCACGCAAGCCATTCCTCCCTGCAATCAGCCGGGTGTCTAGTTTTCAGAAATGTGTTTGTTTGGTAGGTTTCCGTTGGTGGCCGCCAAGCACCGGGCCAATAAACCAAGTGACCCCCCTTGCAAAACCAGGTCGTTTTGAGATAGGCAATTTTCATGTCGCCTCACTACGTTGTGGGCCCTTGCCTGTCGTGGGTACTTGGGTTTCCCACACGAGTGAGGCACCGTTTTCATCTGGAGACCCGGGGGAACGCTGGGTGGTAGGAAATTTGTGTCAGCCCGGTGATACCACAACTTTCCCACACAAAAATGTGTGAAAAAGGTGATATTTTCAGCTAACTTTGAGGTTTGCAGGGCATTCTGGGTAAGGAAACTTTGGGGATCCACACAAGCCATACCTCCCTGGAGACCCCCGGGTGCCTAGTTTTCTGAAATGTGTGGGTTTTGTAGGTTTCCCTAGGTGACCGCCGAGCGCCGGGCCAAAAAACCAAGTTACCCCCCTTGCAAAACCAGGTCGTTTTGAGATAGGCAATTTTCATGTCGCCTCACTACGTTGTGGGCACTTGCCTGTCGTGGGTACTTGGGCCTCCCACACGAGTGAGGCACCGTTTTTATCGGGAGACCCGGGGGAACGCTGGGTGGTAGGAAATTTGTGTCAGCCCAGTGATGCCACAAATTTCCCACACAAAAATGTGAGAAAAAGGTGATTTTTTCAGCTAACTTTGAGGTTTGCAGGTCATTCTGGGTAAGGAAACTTTGGGGGATCCACGCAAGCCATACCTTCCTGGAATCCCCCGAGTGTATAGTTTTCAGAAATGTGTGGGTTTGGTAGGTTTCCCTAGGTGCCGGCAGACCTGTGGTTCAAAAACTACAGCTAGGCCAAAAAAGGGTAATTTTTCACCTCGAAATTGAGGTGTGTCCACATTGCGTTTTGCACCATTTCCTGTCGCGGGCACTAGGCCGACCCACACAAGTGAGGTACCATGTTTCTCGGAAGACTTTGGGGAACGCGGTGTGGGTAGAAATTTGTGGAACCACACAAATTCCAGAACTTTACACCACAGAAATGTGAGGAAAATGTGTTTTGTTTTACAAAAGTTTAAGTTTGCAAGGGATTCTGGGTAATAGAACCTGGTGAGAGGCAGTCAAGTCACCCCATCCTGGATTCCCCTGGGTGCCTCGTTTAAAAAAATGTATAGGTTTGCTAGGATTCCCTAGGTGCCGGCAGAGCTAGGGTTAAAAAACGACATCTAGGCACTTTGCTAAAAAACGGTAATTTTGCATTGTGAAAATGTGGTGTGTTCACGATGGGTTTTGAGCTATTTCCTGTTGTGGGCACTATGCCTACCCACACAAGTGAGGTACCATGTTTATCAGGAGACTTAAGGTAATTCAGATTTGTAAAGGAACTGTTATTACCTGTTGACTTTCGATGCATTTCTGCCTTCCAAATGAAAGACATTGTGTAAAAAAGAAGTCATTCTAAAAAATGACTGATAATTCTCTTGCTAGTATGAGTATTCCCAATTTCGGAAATGTGCAAATATCTACTGTTTCTAAACTCTATATTTTGTTCCCATTTCAGAAATACATAGGTGTCTTTCATACCGATTTTTCCATGTACACATTTATACAGAATAATTACTATATACCCGGTACATAATAAAAAACCATTGCAAGTTGCTGCTCAGTTTTTGGCTCTGGGTTCGTCGGGTTTTTGGTGAACCTACAAGTCCTATATATCCCCACAACCAGTAATGTCCAGCAGATGTAACGGTATATTGCTTTCAAAGAGCTGTCATAATTAAAAGAAGTTACAGGTGAAAACGTTGACACAAAAGGCTTTTTTTTTTCAAAAAAATTCAATTTATCCTATATTTAACTGTTAGTTTCTATATAGAAACCTTGATGGATCTACACAAATGACACCTTGCTGAATTCAGAATTTTCTCTCCTTCTCAAAAATGTATAGCTTTCCAGGATCCATTATTGCTTTTGTACCAATTTCTACCATTAACTGGAAGGAGGTCAAAAGCACAAAAAATAGCAAAAATAGGCTATGCCAAAACTGTGTAAAAAATGTTGGGTTTCTGACAAAAGACTGGTATCCCCGAAAAGCTGGGAAAATGGTGATTTCAGCCCCACAAACCCTTTTTTGATAACATTTGCAGGGAAAAAACCCAGATGCTTTCATTTGCAACCAGTTTATCCCATTTTTCCCCCAAAAAAACAAAATTTTGCTGTATATTGGCTCATTTCTGTGACCACAAACCCTGAGTACCTTTAGAATCCCCATGATGTTGGAAGAAAAGGATGCAAATTTGGCGTGGATACCTTATGTGGTCAAAAAGTTACAGGGACCTCAGCGCGCACTACCCCAAATAGCCAAAAAAAGGCGTGGCACAGGGGGGGAAAAGGCCTGGCAGCGAAGGGGTTAATTAATTAATTGTTCTGCCATGCAATTAGCATTTTAGTCCCATGTGTATCTCATGTTTATCAAGGTGCAAAGGTTGGTTAATAATTTTCACTGCAAACAAGTTATTGGAATTAAAAATTAGAATGATTACGTAATTAATTTCATGCAAAATAGAGGAGGTATACAAAATTTTGTTTTACCTGCTCCATCAGTAGCACTTAAAAACAATTCATAAAAGTGTCTACATTTTATAATTTGGTATATAGTAGGTGGAGCAGGACAGTCCGCCTCTAAAGCACTCTTGGGAGAACCATCATCAGCTGGATTCATTACAATATTAGCTGTCTGTGAAGAATTGAGTGATATTGTTTCTCACTGTGCGAAATGCCACACGCTTATCACTGTAAAAATTAATTTCATGCAAAATAGAGGAGGTATACATAATTTGGTTCTACCTGCTCCATCAATACCCCTTTGGTGATTTTTAAACATCACCACTACTCACTAATTTTACTAAATTTATCTACGGAAATTGTTTTATTCAGTTCCACTTGCATTTGTTAGTTTAAATCATAGTGTTCTCCATAATTTTCTCTTTTGTTTTCTTGTACACATTATCTTGCAACTCTTCTAATTCTATTTCTTCTATCTCTCTTTTTCTTATTTCCTTCTCTTTCCTTTTCTTGTTTTCTCTTTTTATTTAATTTTGTAATTTTCCTCTTTTCATGCACACACATCCTAATATTAACACTAAAATGATCACAAAAGTCACAAGTATCAGTATTTTTCCCAAAAAGGAGCTACCTAGTTTTGTTAATAGATTCTTAATAGTGGAAAAACCGTTACCAAGTTTCTCCCATACACCTTCAACCTCCATTGCAACAATTTCTTCATGCAAATCAGTTATATTCTTAATATATTTCTTTAGGTTCTGACTTTCGTCAGGAATATAAGTACAGCAATGTTGTACTTTCAGCATTCCACAGACTCCTCCCTCTTTGGCCAATATAATATCAAGGGCAAGTCGATTTTGCATTATCATCGCTCTCATGGCAACCATTTCGATATTTACCATTAAGAACCCTCCAGCTGTGCTTGTTGATAAACGATTGTTAGAAATGGGATTTCTGGTTGGCTAAGGCTTGCGCCAAAGCCAGGCAGAAACTTCCACTCTAGTCAGGGCAAGGAAGTTACACGCCAAAGATAACCCCTGCTCACCCCCTTGGTAGCTTGGCACGAGCAGTCAAGCTTATTCCGGAGGCAATGTGTAAAGCGTTTGCACGCGCACACAGCAACAACACCCTAGGCCCACCACAAAAGGAACTCCACACCAGGTTATATATAAAAAAATAGCCTTTGTATTATAATAATACCTTAGATCATAATCACATAATATACACTGTGCCAACTGGCACTGGGCAGTATCTACAGGGGACTATTTACACAAGACAGCGCCAATTGGGCCACTGTCGGGACAATCACAAAGCGGGATTAGCACATGTGGAACATACACTAACTGTAGTATAAATTACAGATGTAGAGTACAACCAGTAACTGCTGGTAAAAGGTAGGAACACACTACGCAATCATAATCACATCAGGCCTAGAACACAGTATGTAATCACTGTAGGTATAAACACCTGAGATCTAAAAACACTTAGCATAACGCATTACGCACTTAACATCACAAGCATAAATACCTTAGGTAATACCTGAAACCATGAACACCAGTTGATATAAGACATATAATAAATGTGGCACACTACCAGTGATTACTGGCAGACACTGGACTCAGTAGTAGACCCTGCAACATAAAACATATTATGCCATCAGCCTTACTCCAGGTGCAAACCACCTTATACGCCACTTTAGAACTCTGCGCCCTATGTCCAGTAGAGTCAGGGCGTAAGTGGCCAAGGCAGTAAAAGTACGCAAAGTACTGGCCTAAACGGGGCAGCTGCCCCCTAATTGCTGGGCAGCTGTTAAGGCAAAAATGTGGGCACTGGCAATCCCTGTGTTAACTCTGTACCTCTTAGGGACTCCTAAATCAACCTGCGCCAACCGTGGCCTCTCACAGGGGGGGCTGAAATGCCCAATGTCCAGAATGTCTGGGCTGGCTGCGAATGCAGCAACACAAGGGGGGCGCACTGAACTTACTAAACGTAGCAGCTGCCCACTAATTGCTGGGCAGCTGTAGAATTGAAAAAGACGGGCACTGTGCACATGGGAGTCCCGCTCGGGGACTTCTGAAAATTGACTATGCCCCAAAGTGTGAGAGTCCCGCTCTAGGACTCAGCAAGACAAAATGCCCCCAAAAGAAATGTCGCAGCTGCCCTCTGTCGTGCGGGGCAGCTGGAAGCAACCAACGATCACTGGCACCCTCTGTGTCTCTGAAGAGCATCCCCAGGGGGAAGGCACCGGCAATGTGCCCCGACCTCACCCCCCCAGATGCCCAAAACAGCCCCACTCACCGGGACCTTCTCTGGGAGCACTCCGCTCCTCCTTGGACTCTCCTCCAGGTTACCGAAGCGCGGGGTAGGCTCCCGTCTGCTTCCTTGCTGTGGCTCCTCCCGTGGAGCCTCCAGATACTTAGGCGACATGCGGGGTTGGTATGCGGCGTTGGTAGGCGCCGACAATGCGCCTCAAGCCCCCACCGCTCCGCCTTACTCTCTTTCCAATACGTTGGCAGGGCTCTCTCCACTTATGGGAGCCCCGCACCACCATCCAGCTGGGCTTCACCCGGTCTCCCTCTTCAGGACCGGCACTTTGTTCTGGAGCCCGCGAGGCTCCCAGACTACTTCCTGCTCGCTTGGTCAGGCCCGCCTACGTCTCGGCGAGGGTTGCCTGACTTCCTGCTTGGCCTGGGCTGACGGCGGTGATCTCCTCAATACAGACGCGCGGGGTGGGCTCCCGCCTACGTTTAAATTACATATAGTGGTGGGGTGGGCACCCGCGATAGAACAGGCAAAACTGCGGGGTGGGCACTCGTTTTCCAGGTACCGATTCGGGGTGGGCTCTCGCTTGGTCTTTAGTCCTAAATTAGCGGCGTTGAATCCCTTTTCACAGGCAATACGGTATAGGCTCCCGTTAAGCAACTCAGTCATAGCGGGGTGGGCACCCGCCAACAAGCACCGCAATGCGGGGTTGGCACCCGCTTTAAGATAAAAACAATCCCTCAAGGCTGCAATAACGCGGGGTGGGCATCCGCTTCCACTGGCAGCTCAGAGGAATCCCCACATAGGGATTCCCTCAATAATCACTGCAGCAGCGCGCTGCACACTGCCAGCTCCTCCTTAGGTCAATTTAGAATACAGCGTTCTTCCCTATCAGCAAGGCACTTCTCCCCAAAATAAAGGTAAGTAAAGCGCTCTTCCAGGCGCTAGGTTCAGGGGGCACAAGGCTGGGCTCAGGCAGGCCAGCACACAGGGCCCTCCAGCAGGGAGGCAGTCCCTTGTGGCGGTTCCTCCTGGAGCCCAGCAGCAGCAGCCCCCAGCGTCTGGACAAGCACAGCAGAGCCCATACATGGGGTCAAAGCCCCTTTTTATACACACATTTCCTTTGTTACCAACTGTAGGGCATGGGGAGAACCAGTTACAACTGGTTCTGGAGCACTTTGTTTTGCTCAACCCCTCATCCTATTCACAGGACAGGCTAGGGACATCAGACGCACCACAAGAGGTGGAGCCAGCATTGTGTAGGGAAGGCACAGCCCTATTCAGGTCCCAGGTGCAACCCTCCCTCCCATCTTCATGCAGATCTCTCTATTCACCACTGGGCTGACTCATCCTGACTCCTGGAATTCCCCACACCATCCAGCACCTGTCAATCACAAGCCAGACATGCACTCCACATCAGGCAGGCAGACACACAGCACACAGAAGTGCCAACTTCTAGAAGTGGCACTTCTCCTATAGTTATAATAAATCTGCGCACATCATTGCGCAGCATTTATTCTTACGAGTTCACACATACTAAGCTTGACACTGTACTCCTCTCACATCAGGAATTACCATGGACACACATATCCCCCATGCATTCCTATGGGAGGGCAGGCCAGTCTCACTAAATGTAACACAGAGCACACGCACTTTACACTTGGACACAGTGCTAAAGTGCCTAGAGGCCTAAAACCACTAACACTACATAGGGACCAAGGCTAAAATAAATGCAAAAAGTTTAGGGGTGAACCTGCCAAAAGGGCCAGGTCCAACACGACCCCCTTCCAGCCAAAACGCAGGGTAGACCAATCATTCCCTTGATGGGCTTCCCTGCTTTCAGGCGAGAAAACATGGACGCGGGCCCGCACGACAGGGACACCCTCTGGTTCTACGCCCCTCTGAACCTACGTGGTTCCTTCTGTAAAAGCTCTCTGGACCAACTGGGCTACCCCACTGGTATTCCCTAGCTGTCCGCGGCAAGGACCAGGCCCCAGGCCACCCAGATGTCAAAGGTCCTTGCCCATCCACAGAGTGAGGGGTAACAACCCCTGGCACATAGTAACCATTCTCCACTCTTCCCCTCATCAGGGCAGTTCTAAACTGCCACTGATCCTCCAGCCTAGGGTCTGTACCCTCAAGCTGACCAAAAGTCACGGGCGAGGCTCTCCTCCCCCTACCTCTTCTTCTAGGGTTCCGTCCTCTCTTCCTCTGAGATGCACCTTCATAACACAACTCTCCCGCCAGTTCAGGACCTCTTTCCAAGAACTGGGCTCATTGCGCAGCATTTATTCTTACGGGTTCACACATACTAAACTTGACCCTGTACTCCTCTCACATCAGGAATTACCATGGACACACATATCCCCCATGCATTCCTATGGGAGGGCAGGCCAGTCTCACTAAATTGAACACAGAGCACACGCACTTTACACTGGGACACAGTGCTAAAGTGCCTAGAGGCCTAACACCACTAACACTACATAGGGACCAAGGCTAAAATAAATGCAAAAAGTTTAGGCGTGAACCTGCCAAAAGGGCCAGGTCCAACACGACCCCCTTCCAGCCAAAACGCAGGGTAGACCAATCATTCCCTTGATGGGCTTCCCTGCTTTCAGGCGAGAAAACATGGATGCGGGCCCGCACGGCAGGGACACCCTCTGGTTCTACGCCCCTCTGAACCTACGTGGTTCCTTCTGTAAAAGCTCTCTGGACCAACTGGGCTACCCCACTGGTATTCTCTAGCTGTCCGCGGCAAGGACCTGGCCCCAGGCCACCCAGATGTCACTGGTCCTTGCCCATCCACAGAGTGAGGGGTAACAACCCCTGGCACATAGTAACCATTCTTCACTCTTCCCCTCATCAGGGCAGTTCTAAACTGCCACTGATCCTCCAGCCTAGGGTCTGTACCCTCAAGCTGACCAAAAGTCACGGGCAAAGCTCTCCTCCCCATACCTCTTCTTCTAGGGTTCCGTCCTCTCTTCCTCTGAGATGCACCTTCATAACACAACTCTCCCGCCAGTTCAGGACCTCTTTCCAAGAACTGGTCTCATTGCGCAGCATTTATTCTTACGAGTTCACACATACTAAACTTGACCCTCTACTGCTCTCACATCAGGAATTACCATGGACACACATATCCCCCATGCATTCCTATGAGAGGGCAGGCCAGTCTCACTAAATGTAACACAGAGCACACGCACTGTACACTGGGACACAGTGCTAAAGTGCCTAGAGGCCTAAAACCACTAACACTACATAGGGACCAAGGCTAAAATAAATGCAAAACGTTTAGAGGTGAACCTGCCAAAAAGGCCAGGTCCAACACGACCCCCTTCCAGCCAAAACGCAGGGTAGACCAATCATTCCCTTGATGGGCTTCCCTGCTTTCAGGCGAGAAAACATGGACGCGGGCCCGCACGACAGGGACACCCTCTGGTTCTACGCCCCTCTGAACCTACGTGGTTCCTTCTGTAAAAGCTCTCTGGACCAACTGGGCTACCCCACTGGTATTCCCTAGCTGTCCGCGGCAAGGACCAGGCCCCAGGCCACCCAGATGTCAAAGGTCCTTGCCCATCCACAGAGTGAGGGGTAACAACCCCTGGCACATAGTAACCATTCTCCACTCTTCCCCTCATCAGGGCAGTTCTAAACTGCCACTGATCTTCCAGCCTAGGGTCTGTACCCTCAAGCTGACCAAAAGTCACGGGCGAGGCTCTCCTCCCCCTACCTCTTCTTCTAGGGTTCCGTCCTCTCTTCCTCTGAGATGCACCTTCATAACACAACTCTCCCGCCAGTTCAGGACCTCTTTCCAAGAACTGGGCTCATTGCGCAGCATTTATTCTTACGGGTTCACACATACTAAACTTGACCCTGTACTCCTCTCACATCAGGAATTACCATGGACACACATATCCCCCATGCATTCCTATGGGAGGGCAGGCCAGTCTCACTAAATTGAACACAGAGCACACGCACTTTACACTGGGACACAGTGCTAAAGTGCCTAGAGGCCTAACACCACTAACACTACATAGGGACCAAGGCTAAAATAAATGCAAAAAGTTTAGGGGTGAACCTGCCAAAAGGGCCAGGTCCAACACGACCCCCTTCCAGCCAAAACGCAGGGTAGACCAATCATTCCCTTGATGGGCTTCCCTGCTTTCAGGCGAGAAAACATGGATGCGGGCCCGCACGGCAGGGACACCCTCTGGTTCTACGCCCCTCTGAACCTACGTGGTTCCTTCTGTAAAAGCTCTCTGGACCAACTGGGCTACCCCACTGGTATTCTCTAGCTGTCCGCGGCAAGGACCTGGCCCCAGGCCACCCAGATGTCACTGGTCCTTGCCCATCCACAGAGTGAGGGGTAACAACCCCTGGCACATAGTAACCATTCTTCACTCTTCCCCTCATCAGGGCAGTTCTAAACTGCCACTGATCCTCCAGCCTAGGGTCTGTACCCTCAAGCTGACCAAAAGTCACGGGCAAAGCTCTCCTCCCCATACCTCTTCTTCTAGGGTTCCGTCCTCTCTTCCTCTGAGATGCACCTTCATAACACAACTCTCCCGCCAGTTCAGGACCTCTTTCCAAGAACTGGTCTCATTGCGCAGCATTTATTCTTACGAGTTCACACATACTAAACTTGACCCTCTACTGCTCTCACATCAGGAATTACCATGGACACACATATCCCCCATGCATTCCTATGAGAGGGCAGGCCAGTCTCACTAAATGTAACACAGAGCACACGCACTGTACACTGGGACACAGTGCTAAAGTGCCTAGAGGCCTAAAACCACTAACACTACATAGGGACCAAGGCTAAAATAAATGCAAAACGTTTAGAGGTGAACCTGCCAAAAAGGCCAGGTCCAACACGACCCCCTTCCAGCCAAAACGCAGGGTAGACCAATCATTCCCTTGATGGGCTTCCCTGCTTTCAGGCGAGAAAACATGGACGCAGGCCTGCACGGCAGGGACACCCTCTGGTTCTACACCCCTCTGAACCTACGTGGTTCCTTCTGTAAAAGCTCTCTGGACCAACTGGGCTACCCCATTGGTATTCCCTAGCTGTCCGCGGCAAGGACCAGGCCCCAGGCCACCCAGATGTCACTGGTCCTTGCCCATCCACAGAGTGAGGGGTAACAACCCCTGGCACATAGTAACCATTCTCCACTCTTCCCCTCATCAGGGCAGTTCTAAACTGCCACTGATCCTCCAGCCTAGGGTCTGTACCCACAAGCTGACCAAAAGTCACGGGCGAAGCTCTCCTCCCCCTACCTCTTCTTCTAGGGTTCCGTCCTCTCTTCCTCTGAGATGCACCTTCATAACACAACTCTCCCGCCAGTTCAGGACCTCTTTCCAAGAACTGGTCTCATTGCGCAGCATTTATTCTTACGAGTTCACACATACTAAACTTGACCCTCTACTGCTCTCACATCAGGAATTACCATGGACACACATATCCCCCATGCATTCCTATGAGAGGGCAGGCCAGTCTCACTAAATGTAACACAGAGCACACGCACTGTACACTGGGACACAGTGCTAAAGTGCCTAGAGGCCTAAAACCACTAACACTACATAGGGACCAAGGCTAAAATAAATGCAAAACGTTTAGAGGTGAACCTGCCAAAAAGGCCAGGTCCAAAACGACCCCCTTACAGCCAAAACGCAGGGTAGACCAATCATTCCCTTGATGGGCTTCCCTGCTTTCAGGCGAGAAAACATGGACGCAGGCCCGCACGGCAGGGACACCCTCTGGTTCTACGCCCCTCTGAACCTACGTGGTTCCTTCTGTAAAAGCTCTCTGGACCAACTGGGCTACCCCATTGGTATTCCCTAGCTGTCCACGGCAAGGACCAGGCCCCAGGCCACCCAGATGTCACTGGTCCTTGCCCATCCACAGAGTGAGGGGTAACAAACCCCTGGCACATAGTAACCATTCTCCACTCTTCCCCTCATCAGGGCAGTTCTAAACTGCCACTGATCCTCCAGCCTAGGGTCTGTACCCTCAAGCTGACCAAAAGTCACGGGCGAGGCTCTCCTCCCCCTACCTCTTCTTCTAGGGTTCCGTCCTCTCTTCCTCTGAGATGCACCTTCATAACACAACTCTCCCGCCAGTTCAGGACCTCTTTCCAAGAACTGGTCTCCCAACCTAGGGTTTAACCCCTCAGGTTGCACCGGGGTCAGAGGCGAGGACTCCCACCCTCTGCACCCCCTTCCAGAGTCTGGCACCCTCCCAACTGGAGTGGTGCCCCTATCAGCTACATCGGTCAGGACACTGCTTACAGTTGTCCTTCCCTCCAGGTCAGGAAACACCTGAACCTGGCCTCCCAACCTAGCGACGGTCCCTTTGGTTGAACAATCGCCTGGCGAAGCAGGACTTCCTGGGGAGTACCTATACCCCCCCTTGAGGGTTACACATAGCTAATGTGTCATGTGACAGTCTGCCTGGCGCAGAGCTCACGACCTCCTGTCCCTCTGACAGTGCGTGAAGATGCCCCAGGACAGACGTGGTGTCACCATGGTCACTCCAAGGGAACTCAGCCCTACCGGCCGGTCCCTGACCAACTGGCTCTTCCACTGGGGAACACAGCCCCATGTCACCCCTCTCTCTGGACTTCTGTACTCTCCCAACTGGAGTGGCACTGCCAGACACCGGAACTGATGAAGGCCTGCTTACAGGCACTCCCAGCTCACCCAACACGGGGAGACTCCCCTCCACGGACGGTCCACCCAGACATACTAGGCTCCCTATCTGGTGTTCCTTCACGGAACCATCCAGTCCTTGAGACTGAGGTTGGGGCACTTCGGGACACGACCCAGTCTCACTCCCGCTCCTGCAAGACAGGAGTTGAGGCCCTACAACCTCTTCACTATCAGGGGACCTAGCTGGGCTACTCTGACCCACTTCCACCACACAGGACTGGAAGATACCTGGGCCACTACATTTGGGACCACTCGCCAATGCCTCTTCAGAACCTCGGGGCTCCACCCAGAGGTCGGCTTCCCTTGCAGGCTCCCTGGGATCAGAGGACTCACACTCTAACAGGTGTTGGCGCAACCCCAGAAAACAATGACTGAGCATGTGCTCTTTGATAACCAAATGGGCCAGTTCGTCATAATCAAAATCATCAACTGTGCTAACCATCACCCAATCGTTCAGCGCCTGATCACATTCATGCCCAAAGTCCCTCCAAGACTGGTGAGACAGTTTCTTACTGCCCCTGAACTTCAACCTATACTCCTCTTCTGGGGAACAAGGTACCATACTTTGGGAACTGGGAACGGGACTTTCTGCACTGGAATCTATATCGCTGCCACCACTGGATCCCACCCTTACTGGTGAATCCAGAAAACCACAACTGTGCTCAGGGGATAATCTCCCCTCCAGAGCTAATCTCTCTCTGGCGAAGGCCCTCTCAGCCTCTGCCATCCTCTCCCGCGCTAGGACCCTCTCAGTCTCTAGCTTTTGCTCTTCAAGGCCCAACGCCGTGAGACTCAACTCTTGTGCTAATAACGCCTTTTTCTCCTCTAAGGCTAACTTCCTATGCTCCAACTCCAATCTCTGAGTTTCCATATGCTCATAGCTCTCCTTCTGGAGTTTCTCTAAAGCCAGCTGATGCTCTTCCCTCCTATCTGCCCACTCCTCTGGGGAAAGGAAAAGGGATGGGGCGCGGCCCCCGACACTGGACCCAGCAAGGGACTCCCTATCCATGGGGTCTTCACTATCTACTGGCGTCCCTGTCCTGTCACTTTCATCCTCCTCTTCAGATTCTTCAGGGCACCCCTCAGACCCACCACCCTTTTGGCGTGCGGCCCGGGCCCTCTCCTCCTCACTGCACTCACGTTCCCATTCATCTTTCTGCCATTGGATCAGGTTTTCCCTAAGTTTTGACTGGGAGTCTGACCCACTCACTGCTATATTTCTCTCCTCACAAAACTCAACCAACTCCCCATACTGTATCTAAACAGACCACAGAAATTAAAAGCAGACTCCATTTTGGCAGGACGCTCAGGGACACGTGTAACACAAGGGACCTAGGTGTCTGAGCTGAAGCAAAAGTACACAATTCAAAAATGACACATTCAGGAAGAGAGAAAAAATAAAAAAATAAAAAATTAAAAGAAACTTCGAACAATACTCCCCAACACGTGATTATTTAAATGCAGAGTTTTGTAGTGCAGCCAGCTGTCACTGTGGTACTGCACAAATGCAAGTCCTTTCCCACCGCTGATCACCAATGTTAGAAATGGGATTTCTGGTTGGCTAAGGCTTGCGCCAAAGCCAGGCCGAAACCACCACTCTAGTCAGGGCAAGGAAGTTACATGCCAAAGATAACCCCTGCTCACCCCCTTGGTAGCTTGGCACGAGCAGCCAGGCTTATCCCGGAGGCAATGTGTAAAGCGTTTGCGCGCGCACACAGCAACAACACCCTAGGCCCACCACAAAAGGAACTCCACACCAGGTTATATATAAAAAAATAGCCTTTGTATTGTAATAATACCTTAGATCATAATCACATAATATACACTGTGCTAACTGGCACTGGGCAGTATCTACAGGGGACTATTTACACAAGACAGCGCCAATTGGGCCACTGTCAGGACAATCACAAAGTGGGATTTTCACATGTAAAACATACACTAACTGTAGTATAAATTACAGATGTAGAGTACAACCAGTAACTACTGGTAAAAGGTAGGAACACACTACGCAATCATAATCACATTAGGCCTAGAACACAGCATGTAATCACTGTAGGTATAAACGCCTGAGATCTAAAAACCCTTAGCATAACACATTACGCACTTAACATCACAAGAATAAATACCTTAGGTAATACCTGAAACCATGAACACCAGTTGATATAAGACATATAATCAATGTGGCACACTACCAGTGATTACTGGCGGACACTGGACTCAGTAGTAGACCCTGCACCATAAAACATATTATGCCATCAGCCTTACTCCAGGCGCAAACCACCTTATGGGCCACTTTAGAACTCTGCGCCCTATGTCCAGTAGAGTCAGGGCATAAGCGGCCAAGGCAGTAAAAGTACGCAAAGTACTGGCCTAAACGGGGCAGCTGCCCCCTAATTGCTGGGCTGCTGTGAAGGCAAAAATGTGGGCACTGGCAATCCCTGTGTTAACTCTGTCCCTCTCAGGGACTCCTAAATCAACCTGCGCCAACCGTGGCGTCTCACATGGGGGGCTGAAATGCCCAATGTCCAGAATGTCTGGGCTGGCTGCGTATGCAGCAACACAAGGGGGGCGCACTGAACTTTCTAAACGTAGCAGCTGCCCACTAATTGCTGGGCAGCTGTAGAATTGAAAAAGACGGGCACTGTGCACATGGGAGTCCCGCTCGGGGACTTCTGAGAATTGACTATGCCCCAAAGTGTGGGAGTTCTGCTCTAGGACTCAGCAAGACAAAATGCCCCCAAAAGAAATGTCGCAGCTGCCCACTGTCGTGCGGGGCAGCTGGAAGCAACCAACGATCACTGGCACCCTCTGTGCCTCTGAAGAGTGTCCCCAGGGGGAAGGCACCGGCAATTTGCCCCGACCTCACCCCCCCAGATGCCCAAAACAGCCCCACTAACCGGGACCTTCTCTGGGAGCACTCCGCTCCTCCTTGGGCTCTCCTCCAGGTTACTGAAGCGCGGCGTAGGCTCCCTTCTGCCTCCTTGCTGTGGCTCCTCCGTGGAGCCTCCGAGACTCCGGATACTTAGGCGACACGCGTGGTTGGTATGCGGCGGGGGTAGGCGCCGACAATGCACCTCGAGCCCCCAGTGCTCCGCCTTACTCTCTGTCCAATACGTTGGTGGGGCTCTCTCCACTTATGGGAGCCCCGCACCACCATCCAGCTGGGCTTCACCCGGTCACCCTCTTCGGGACCGGGACTTTGTTCTGGAGCCCGCGAGGCTCCCAGACTACTTCCTGCTCGCTTGGTCAGGCCCCGCCCACGTCTCGGCGAGGGTTGCCTGACTTCCTGCTTGGCCTGTGCTGCGGGGGTGATCTCCTCAATACTGACGCGCGGGGTGGGCTCCTGCCTACGTTTAAATTACATATAGTGGCGGGGTGGGCACCCGCGATAGAACAGGCAAAACTGCGGAGTGGGCACCCGTTTTCCAGGTACCGATGCGGGGTGGGCTCCCGCTTGGTCTTTAGTCTTAAATTAGCGGGCTGAATCCCTTTTCACAGGCAATACGGGGTAGGCTCCCGTTAAGCAACTCAGTCATAGCGGGGTGGGCACCCGCCAACGAGCACCGCAATGCGGGGTTGGCACCCGCTTTAAGATAAAAACAATCCCTTAAGGCGGCAATAACACGGGGTGGGCACCCGCTTCCACTGGCAGCTCAGAGGAATCCCCACATAGGGATTCCCTCAATAATCACCGCAGCAGCGCGCTGCACACTGCCAGCTCCTCCTTAGGTCAATTTAGAATACAGTGTTCTTCCCTATCAGCAAGGTACTTCTCACCAAAATAAAGGCAAGTAAAGCGCTCTTCCAGGCGCTAGGTTCAGGGGGCACAAGGCTGGGCTCAGGCAGACCAGCACACAGGGCCCTCCAGCAGGGAGGCAGTCCCTTGTGGTGGTTCCTCCTGGAGCCCAGCAGCAGCAGCCCCCAGCGTCCGGACAAGCACAGCAGAGCCCATACATGGGGTCACAGCCCCTTCTTATACACACATTTCCTTTGTTACCAACTGTAGGCCATGGGGAGAACCAGTTACAACTGGTTCTGGAGCACTTTGTTTTGCTCAACCCCTCATCCTATTCACAGGAGAGGCTAGGGACATCAGACGCACCACAGGAGGTGGAGCCAGCACTGTGTAGGGAAGGCACAGCCCTATTCAGGTCCCAGGTGCAACTCCTCCCTCCAACCTTCATGCAGATCTCTCTATTCACCACTGGGCTGACTCACCCCGACTCCTGGAATTCCCCACACCATCCAGCACCTGTCAATCACAAGCCAGACATGCACTCCACATCAGGCAGGCAGACACACAGCACAAAGAAGTGCCAACTTCTAGAAGTGGCACTTCTCCTATAGTTATAATAAATCCGCGCACATCATTGCGCAGCATTTATTCTTACGAGTTTGCACATACTAAACTTGACCCTGTACTCTTCTCACATCAGGAATTACCATGGACACACATATCCCCCATGCATTCCTATGGGAGGGCAGGCCAGTCTCACTAAATGTAACACAGAGCGCACGCACTTTACACTGGGACACAGTGCTAAAGTGCCTAGAGGCCTAAAACCACTAACACTACATAGGGAGCAAGGCTAAGATAAATGCAAAAAGTTTAGGGGTGAACCTGCCAAAAGGGGCAGGTCCAACAACGATCCACAACTGTAGCCAATTTTCTAATTTTATGTGCATTCAGAGATATTCCAACTGCTGGTATCGGTGCTCCAAAGATATCACAATAATTTCTGACCAACTCTCCCTCCTTCCACGTGTTAGCTGTCTACCTATTTCGTGCAATCCGTCATCTCCCCTTTCCACATGAAATATTTTTGGAAAGACCAGGTCCAAGTAACAGGTCCCATACCAATGGTCCGGTAACTTATAATAACCTCTGTTCCCACAGATGTAATATATTCCAGGGAATCCTCCAATGATTTTGTATAAGTCATGGCATTCACTTACACGTACAAAATAATTATCATATACAGTATTATCTCTACTGATGCATAACTTCCCTTTCTGGGGCCAATCTAAAAGCATTGCTGAATTTGTTTCTCCCTTTAAATGATTTTCCTTCCCAACATCCCAAAATGTTGTTTCCATCTTTTCCCCAGACACCTTCTTTTGCATGTTAACTCTCCTCTCCTCTACCATGTTCAGGAAAGTTTTCTCTTCTTTTTTTAAACTACAAGTAAGGATGTTCTTAAACACTTCTTCTAAAGTTAATTTTCTTGTTTACATGAAAAACTCACCTAGTGTTCTACCAGGAATCACTTTGTTTAGTTCAGGAACTACAGGAATCTGTGCGAAAATATTATCTACATCAGTGTAATAGTGTTCTAATTTTCCTGTTTTATAAAACAAACTACAAGTTATCCCATATGTCAAAGGAAGGTGGGGATAAGTGACACCTTCTGATACAGATGCAGGCAACTGCATGCAGACATAACAGTCTCTAACCTCCATTGTTTTCACATATTCATACAATAACTTTGAAAAAAAACAGTGTTAGAAAAATCGTTTATGGACTTATCTTTGTGAAGTTCTGTTCTATCTACCAGTTTTGTAACATGACTTTCATCAGCCTTTTCATTATTAGTTCCATTTACTCTATGTTCATCTATATTTTCAAATGTTACTCTAAATGAAATTGTTATTGCTACTATGATCCAGACAAGCATTAGTTATCCTGTACAACAAAAACACATTTTACACCATCTTCGAAGAAATCCACATGTTGGATTTCTATTTTCATTGCTTGCCATTTTGGTAATGAGCAGTGTCTTTTCACTTAGCCTCTTTCTTCAAAAATTTACCTTTGTCTAAACCTAAGGCTTTAGTTGCCTACTTGGTTCTCTTCGGGTGACGTGTCTTGTCCGGGTTTTAAGTCCTTTTCGATTTCTTTTGTCACTCAATCCATGTATGAATCGTCCTTGTCCTTAGGTTCACAGTCTTGCTTCAGAATTTCCTGATCCTCCTTTTCTTCTCTGGTGTCAGACAAGATAGCTCTCAGGATTTCCAAATCTTCTTCTCCTTTGTCCACCTCCTGCACAGTCACTCTTAGACTTTCTTGGCTATCAGCTTCCTCTTGTATATCAGGAAGTGCCACATATGTCCATTCCAGTGACTTGTACTTCTGGTTTGGTTTCTTTATCCTTTTTGCTCTTTGCAAGTGCTTTTGATCAGTGTCCTTTTGTTTCTCTTGACTAGACACTTCATTCACTTGTTCAGCATTATCAGACTTTATTCTGGTTAGTCGGTATCTCAACCTCTTGATTTTATTGGGCCAAATATTTTCTTTCAAATGCATTTTCAATTTAGATCCTTTCCCTTCTCGCTCTGTTTTCCAGGCTCTTTTCCTCAAAGTTCATCCACCTTTATTTTCTGCTTTGCTTTCTTCGGATTCGTCTGGATTTCACCTTCTTTGGATTTTATCCTCAAGATTTCAGGTTAACTGTCTGTATCTATCCCTCCTCGTGTTTCTTCCACACAATCTTCCTGCTGACTATCTGTCCCTTTTTCTACCTGTGTCTGTTGTGTCCCACTCCCTACACCTCCTCGGGGTTCTTCCGTAATTACCTCACCCTCACTCTCTGTATCTAATTCCTCACCTTCTATCTCTATTACTTTGGGGGGAATTTCTCTTGTGCTTGTACTCGGGATTACTTTCCCAAAGATTACTTGTTCAGTTTCTTCGGTATCATCATTTATTCTTTCTTGTATTCCCACTGATTCAGTCTCAGATTCAGAACTGGTATCAGAAATTTCAAGGCGTCTTCTTAGTGGTATATTTTCTTGTCCAACAATTTGACTTAAACCCTTTTCTCTTGCTTCTGGGTTTTGTCTTATTCTCGTTTCTTCTGATTCTGATTCGGAACTTGTATCTAATACTTCTCATTGTTCCTCTTCAGGTTGAGTTTTGGGATTTGGGACCCGAAGAGTGTGACTGGCATGAATCCAGTTCTTCACTCCTGCACACTTCACAGCAGTTGTTGTTGTCAGAATATTTGTCGTAGTCTTCCCCAGCGTGGCACCAGGCAATTTCTTCTTTGGTGTACTTTTGTGCGGACCCAATCTCCAGGACTCAAGTCATGAGCTTGCTGCTTTTCAAGAGTGGTTGCATCTGGTCCAACCTGATGAAACACAGAATGTACCATATCAGCCAATCCAAGATGAAGTCATCAGATATAGGCAGCAGTTTGTTAAAGGGAATGAAACCATGTCTCATCGCTCTACCCATGATAATTTCATGGGGGCTCAGACCAGTTTTCCTATCAGGAATTGATCTAATGGTCATTAGAACTAGAGGCAAGACATCTGGCCATTTTAGACCTGTGGCCAAACACATTTTTCGCTATCTGTTCTTTATGGTGCCATTTATTTGCTCCACTACTCCAGAAGCCTCTGGTCGGTAGGCACAATGCAGTTTCTGTTTTACATTCAATACTTCATAAATACATTTTATAACCTCATTCTGGAAATGTGTTCCTCTATCTGTTTCAATCGTTACTGGGAAACCAAACATAGGAATTAACTCTCTCAGTAGGAGTTTTGCTACTGTAACTCCATCATTCCTTCTGGTCGGGTAAGCCACAACCCAACAAGAGAGTTACACAAGAGCATTTCAATGAAATCAAGCTGCATTTGAGTGAAAGGACCTCCCTCCTGTCCTATGGTTCCCAAGCTCACCACAGTTTTCCTTCCTGGATTAAATTTCTGGCATATGAGACATCTCTGACAAAGGCTCTCAGCTATAAGCCGAAACTTTGCATTGTACCAGGTCTGTTTAAAAAGTCTAATCATGGCATCCCTGCCTATGTGGGCCTGCCCATGGTACATCCGTGCCATGATAGAGATCATGCTATTAGGCATTACTGGTCTTCCATCTCTGTAAACCCAAACTCTGTCTACTCCTCGTGGTGCACATCCTGATTTTAATCACTGTTTCTTCTCCTCTTCCTGTAACTGTCTCACTTCATCCCATGTACTTAAGGTGTTAGTAAAAACCAAGGAACATAAATACATTTCCTTCTCCCTATTACGATTTAATGAAGTTTGGTTTTGTGCACAATACTGCGCCAAATCATTGGCAAATTCATTGCCTGCTGACACGTAGTCAGTTCCCTTCCTGTGTGCGCTACATTTTATAACAGCGATCTGTTTAGGCAGCTGTATCGCCTCAAGTAATTTTCCAACTATTTCTGCATTTCTGATTAGAGTTCCACTCGAAGTCAAGAAAACTCTTTGGGACCAAATTTGCCCAAAATCATGCACCACTCCAAACCCATACTGACTGTCAGTAATCACAGTGACTCGCAAATTGTTTCCCAACTTGCATGCTCTAATCAGTGCAAACAATTCAGCAACTTGAGCAGATCGTACTCCCCTGAAACAAGATGCTTCCAATACAGTCGCTACAGTACACATAGCATATGCAGCACTCAAAATCCCTTCTCCAGTTCTTAGGCATTACCCATCCACAAACATCACATAGTCACTCTCTTTCAGAGGCACATCTTTTATGTCTGGACGCGGTTTGGTGCAAAAATCAAGCACTTCCAAACAATCATGATCAACATCTTCTTTCACCTCTGCATTCACAGCATCAGGTAGCAATGTCGATGGGTTCACTTTAGTGCACCTTACAAGACTCACATTTGTAGCACCCAAAATCACTTTTTCATACTTAGTTAGATGACTATGCGTCATGAACTGTGTTTTACTTCTTGTTAAAAGGATCGTCACATCATGGGGATCAAACACTCTCACAGGGTATCCCATTACAATTCCTTCACTTTGTTCCAAACTCTTACAAGTGGCTGCCACGGCTTTCAAACATCCAGGTAATACTACAGCTACTGGATCTAGTACAGCTGAAAAATAAGCAATCGGTTGTTCAATCTTCCATGTCTCTGCACTAATACGGAAAGAGCACATCCATCTCTCTCACTGCAATAAAGTGTAAATTCTTTTTCCTAATCAGGCATTCCAAGAGCCGGTGCTTCACACAAGCTGTCTCTCAATTGTTTAAAAGATTTAATCTCTTCTTTATTTAGTTCAAGGGGATCTGTCACATCACTCTTTGTCAAATGTACTAGTGGTCTTGTGATCAGTGAGAAATTGCTGATCCACTGACGACAGTATCCCACCATTCCAAGAATCATTCTGACTTCTCTCTGTGTCATTAGGGCTCTCATTCCTTTAGTTATTTAAATTCTGTCCATTGTTACTTTCCTCAGGCCCTTTTCAATCTTATGACCTAAGTATTGTACTTCTTTCTGACAAAACTGCAATTTTGATGGGGATACTTTAAGTCCTCCATCGGCCAAATGATTTAAAAGCACAACTGTTTCAACCACACATGCTTCTCGCGTTTTCGATGTCACTAATAGGTCATCGATATACTGAACAAGCACTGAACTTTCTGGCATTTATAAATCTTCCAGTGACTTCTTTAGAATCTGATTAAATATTGAAGACTCTCTGTATACCCTTGAGGGATACGGCACCATGCCAAAATACGCTCACCGAACCAGAACGCAAACATTTGCTGGCTATCAGGGTGCAATGGAATAGAAAAGAAAGCATGACACAAGTCAATGACTGTGTACAATTCTGCATCATGGGGAATATGATATAGAATTACCGAAGGGTTTGGCACAATGGGACAGCAAGGAACAACAATTTGTTTCACCTTTCTCAAATCCTGTACTATCCTAAAGATCCCATTTGGCTTTTTCAAACCCATTATCGGAGAATTACATGGACTGCTCATTATTTCTCTCAGAATACCTTGTTCAATCATTCTGTCTATTATAGGGGTTACTCCTGCAATTATTTCTGGTGTTAATGTATACTGAGGAATACTCTGGTAATTTACTCCTTCTTTTACAGTTATTTTTACAGGATCTATTCTTTTCATTAATCCAACATCCTCTCCTGTGAAATCCCACACTTCTGTTCTCACTGTTTCTTTTAACCCTATTGGAAGGGGGGTTAGGCAATGTTGTGTCCTAGCCCCCTTCCTTTTTAATCTGTACATTAACGGGTTGGGGCAGGCCCTCCTTAAAGATACCCAAGATTTCCCCCAAGTAGGCAATCGACCTATTCCAGCATTACTCTACGCGGACGACGCTGTAATCATGTCCCGCACCCAGATTGGCTTACAAAAGACCCTAAATAACTTTTTTAACTACATGAAGGAGCTGGATCTTAGGATAAACATCTCCAAAACGTTTGTAATGAGATGTGGCCACGGGATTAAGAAACGCAGGGACATCTTTGTGGAGGGGAAACCGATAGCATTAACTAACAGTTTTTCTTCCCTAGGTATCTTATTCAGCCACAACGATACTTGAGCCCAAGCTGTTGCAGCAAAAAAGCTGGCTCTAATTAGAACAACATCTGCTCTAGCAAGCTTTGCAAAAAAAAATTAGGCCGCAAACCACCCTTGGAACTCCTAAAAATTTATAAAGCCTAGTGTGTTGCAACTGTTATCTATGGGGCCAGGATTTGGGGTTTTGCCAACACAAACTCTGTAAAATTAGTGGAGAATTAATTTATTAAATAGCATCCTCCAGCACCCCCACCTATGTTTGCCACGCCGAGCTGGGCCTCTCCCACATATCAGATCTCATAAAAATGGAACCAATCCTTCTCTGGCATAGGATTTGGTCAAGAGATGAGACTAAACTTAACAGGGACCTACTACAAGATAGTCTGAGGATGGAGGGTGTGTAAAGGATACCATGGTTCAAGATTATGCAAGAGCTTTTAAAAGACATGGGTAACCCGGAATACTTCACTAAACCCAGTTCTATTGCCTTGATCTCCAGGAAAAACCTTAGACAGGAGGTCTTTTTTTTCCTGGAAAGTAAAAGGTTATCTGGAGAAATTAATAAGCCTAGGATTTATAGTTTGGTTTGCCTGTTCCCATCATGCACTGGGACAGGTACAGACTAATTTGCATGTAGCCGGGTTCTGAGCTGGGATGGTGCAGTGAGCTAAAAAACGGTGATGGATTAAAACCATGATCTCTTGACTTGGTAAGAGTATTCTGCATCATTCAGAAACTCTGTCCATCACCACCCCCTTTTTCCCAAATCGATTTTATCCACACTCAGTGTGGGTGGGTATGCTCAGACGTGAGTCCCTTGCTCATTGCACCATCAGGATTCAGGCAAGCCGGGCTGACGAAGGCTGTGATGCCAGAAACCGGTCCCCGGAAGCTTGTTTCCTTCCCAGTATAAGAATTGGCTTGGTAGTTTGGTTTGCCCTGTTCCCATCATGCACTGGGACAGGTACAGACTAATTTGCATGTAGCCGGGTTCTGAGCTGGGATGGTGCAGTGAGCTAAAAAACGGTGATGGATTAAAACCATGATCTCTTGACTTGGTAAGAGTATTCTGCATCATTCAGAAACTCTGTCCATCACCACCCCCTTTTTCCCAAATCGATTTTATCCACACTCAGTGTGGGTGGGTATGCTCAGACGTGAGTCCCTTGCTCATTGCACCATCAGGATTCAGGCAAGCCGGGCTGACGAAGGCTGTGATGCCAGAAACCGGTCCCCGGAAGCTTGTTTCCTTCCCAGTATAAGAATTGGCTTGGTAGTTTGGTTTGCCCTGTTCCCATCATGCACTGGGACAGGTACAGACTAATTTGCATGTAGCCGGGTTCTGAGCTGGGATGGTGCAGTGAGCTAAAAAACGGTGATGGATTAAAACCATGATCTCTTGACTTGGTAAGAGTATTCTGCATCATTCAGAAACTCTGTCCATCACCACCCCCTTTTTCCCAAATCGATTTTATCCACACTCAGTGTGGGTGGGTATGCTCAGACGTGAGTCCCTTGCTCATTGCACCATCAGGATTCAGGCAAGCCGGGCTGACGAAGGCTGTGATGCCAGAAACCGGTCCCCGGAAGCTTGTTTCCTTCCCAGTATAAGAATTGGCTTGGTAGTTTGGTTTGCCCTGTTCCCATCATGCACTGGGACAGGTACAGACTAATTTGCATGTAGCCGGGTTCTGAGCTGGGATGGTGCAGTGAGCTAAAAAACGGTGATGGATTAAAACCATGATCTCTTGACTTGGTAAGAGTATTCTGCATCATTCAGAAACTCTGTCCATCACCACCCCCTTTTTCCCAAATCGATTTTATCCACACTCAGTGTGGGTGGGTATGCTCAGACGTGAGTCCCTTGCTCATTGCACCATCAGGATTCAGGCAAGCCGGGCTGACGAAGGCTGTGATGCCAGAAACCGGTCCCCGGAAGCTTGTTTCCTTCCCAGTATAAGAATTGGCTTGGTAGTTTGGTTTGCCCTGTTCCCATCATGCACTGGGACAGATACAGACTAATTTGCATGTAGCCGGGTTCTGAGCTGGGATGGTGCAGTGAGCTAAAAAACGGTGATGGATTAAAACCATGATCTCTTGACTTGGTAAGAGTATTCTGCATCATTCAGAAACTCTGTCCATCACCACCCCCTTTTTCCCAAATCGATTTTATCCACACTCAGTGTGGGTGGGTATGCTCAGACGTGAGTCCATTGCTCATTGCACCATCAGGATTCAGGCAAGCCGGGCTGACGAAGGCTGTGATGCCAGAAACCGGTCCCCGGAAGCTTGTTTCCTTCCCAGTATAAGAATTGGCATGGTAGTTTGGTTTGCCCTGTTCCCATCATGCACTGGGACAGGTACAGACTAATTTGCATGTAGCCGGGTTCTGAGCTGAGATGGTGCAGTGAGCTAAAAAACGGTGATGGATTAAAACCATGATCTCTTGACTTGGTAAGAGTATTCTGCATCATTCAGAAACTCTGTCCATTACCACCCCCTTTTTCCCAAATCGATTTTATCCACACTCAGTGTGGGTGGGTATGCTCAGACGTGAGTCCCTTGCTCATTGCACCATCAGGATTCAGGCAAGCCGGGCTGACGAAGGCTGTGATGCCAGAAACCGGTCCCCGGAAGCTTGTTTCCTTCCCAGTATAAGAATTGGCTTGGTAGTTTGGTTTGCCCTGTTCCCATCATGCACTGGGACAGGTACAGACTAATTTGCATGTAGCCGGGTTCTGAGCTGGGATGGTGCAGTGAGCTAAAAAACGGTGATGGATTAAAACCATGATCTCTTGACTTGGTAAGAGTATTCTGCATCATTCAGAAACTCTGTCCATCACCGCCCCCTTTTTCCCAAATCGTCTTTATCCACACTCAGTGTGGGTGGGTATGCTCAGACGTGAGTCCCTTGCTCATTGCACCATCAGGATTCAGGCAAGCCGGGCTGACGAAGGCTGTGATGCCAGAAACCGGTCCCCGGAAGCTTGTTTCCTTCCCAGTATAAGAATTGGCTTGGTAGTTTGGTTTGCCCTGTTCCCATCATGCACTGGGACAGGTACAGACTAATTTGCATGTAGCCGGGTTCTGAGCTGGGATGGTGCAGTGAGCTAAAAAACGGTGATGGATTAAAACCATGATCTCTTGACTTGGTAAGAGTATTCTGCATCATTCAGAAACTCTGTCCATCACCACCCCCTTTTTCCCAAATCGATTTTATCCACACTCAGTGTGGGTGGGTATGCTCAGACGTGAGTCCCTTGCTCATTGCACCATCAGGATTCAGGCAAGCCGGGCTGACGAAGGCTGTGATGCCAGAAACCGGTCCCCGGAAGCTTGTTTCCTTCCCAGTATAAGAATTGGCTTGGTAGTTTGGTTTGCCCTGTTCCCATCATGCACTGGGACAGGTACAGACTAATTTGCATGTAGCCGGGTTCTGAGCTGGGATGGTGCAGTGAGCTAAAAAACGGTGATGGATTAAAACCATGATCTCTTGACTTGGTAAGAGTATTCTGCATCATTCAGAAACTCTGTCCATCACCACCCCCTTTTTCCCAAATCGATTTTATCCACACTCAGTGTGGGTGGGTATGCTCAGACGTGAGTCCCTTGCTCATTGCACCATCAGGATTCAGGCAAGCCGGGCTGACGAAGGCTGTGATGCCAGAAACCGGTCCCCGGAAGCTTGTTTCCTTCCCAGTATAAGAATTGGCTTGGTAGTTTGGTTTGCCCTGTTCCCATCATGCACTGGGACAGGTACAGACTAATTTGCATGTAGCCGGGTTCTGAGCTGGGATGGTGCAGTGAGCTAAAAAACGGTGATGGATTAAAACCATGATCTCTTGACTTGGTAAGAGTATTCTGCATCATTCAGAAACTCTGTCCATCACCACCCCCTTTTTCCCAAATCGATTTTATCCACACTCAGTGTGGGTGGGTATGCTCAGACGTGAGTCCCTTGCTCATTGCACCATCAGGATTCAGGCAAGCCGGGCTGACGAAGGCTGTGATGCCAGAAACCGGTCCCCGGAAGCTTGTTTCCTTCCCAGTATAAGAATTGGCTTGGTAGTTTGGTTTGCCCTGTTCCCATCATGCACTGGGACAGGTACAGACTAATTTGCATGTAGCCGGGTTCTGAGCTGGGATGGTGCAGTGAGCTAAAAAACGGTGATGGATTAAAACCATGATCTCTTGACTTGGTAAGAGTATTCTGCATCATTCAGAAACTCTGTCCATCACCACCCCCTTTTTCCCAAATCGTGTCCTAGCCCCCTTCCTTTTTAATCTGTACATTAACGGGTTGGGGCAGGCCCTCCTTAAAGATACCCAAGATTTCCCCCAAGTAGGCAATCGACCTATTCCAGCATTACTCTACGCGGACGACGCTGTAATCATGTCCCGCACCCAGATTGGCCTACAAAAGACCCTAAATAACTTTTTTAACTACATGAAGGAGCTGGATCTTAGGATAAACATCTCCAAAACGTTTGTAATGAGATGTGGCCACGGGATTAAGAAACGCAGGGACATCTTTGTGGAGGGGAAACCGATAGCATTAACTAACAGTTTTTCTTACCTAGGTATCTTATTCAGCCACAACGATACTTGAGCCCAAGCTGTTGCAGCAAAAAAGCTGGCTCTAATTAGAACAACATCTGCTCTAGCAAGCTTTGCAAAAAAAAATTAGGCCGCAAACCACCCTTGGAACTCCTAAAAATTTATAAAGCCTAGTGTGTTGCAACTGTTATCTATGGAGCCAGGATTTGGGGTTTTGCCAACACAAACTCTGTAAAATTAGTGGAGAATTATTTTATTAAATAGCATCCTCCAGCACCCCCACCTATGTTTGCCACGCCGAGCTGGGCCTCTCCCACATATCAGATCTCATAAAAATGGAACCAATCCTCCTTCTCTGGCATAGGATTTGGTCAAGAGATGAGACTAAACTTAACAGGGACCTACTACAAGATAGTCTGAGGATGGAGGGTGTGTAAAGGATACCATGGTTCAAGATTATGCAAGAGCTTGTAAAAGACATGGGTAACCCGGAATACTTCACTAACCCCAGTTCTATTGCCTTGATCTCCAGGAAAAACCTTAGACAGGAGGTCTTTTTTTTCCTGGAAAGTAAAAGGTTATCTGGAGAAATTAATAAGCCTAGGGTTTTGACACATCAGATGGTCCTCACATCCTATGGTCTGCAGCCATATTTAGTTTACGTGCTAGCCGTTTTTGACAGGTTTTTATTATTTAGATTCAGACTGGGGACAATACATAGTTTTGTTTCCTTCCCCATGATGAATAATTGGGCAAACGAGTTACCATCATGCCCATGCGATAACCTGTCGTCTCAAACATCAATGCACCTGGTTTTATTTTGTAAAGTTTATACGGAGGCAAGACGGTTCTGGTTGGTTCCGATCCTACAGAACTGGGGTTTTAGACAATGTCGCCCCGCTTTTATCAGGCTCCAGCTTCTAGAAAATGAACACGTCGCCTGGAGGTTATCCATATTCTTAAAAAAAATTATCCACCAGAGAAATAGCATTGTCATTTAGGATTCTGTAGGAGCCCTTTTTTAAATACTCTTTTTATAAACTTTTTAAAAATCTATTGATGATAATCTTTGCTTTTAATATGATTATTATTTTGTCACATGTGCTTTTTATGAGTGTTCCATAACAATCGAAATACAGCTTTGTTTGTTGTTGTTGTTGTTGTTGTTAACTCTTGAGGCAATCCTTCTGGATCAAATACTACAAATGCCTCAGTAATTTTAGGTTCTAGGTTTGCCATTGTCATTCTATACAGTACATCTTCATCGGGAGTTTCAAAGGCTGTACCATCAGGTGTACAAAAGATGGTGCAATTCATCTTGCACAATAAATCTCTCTCCAACAGATTTACAGGACTAGTGTCGCATACGAAAAATCGATGCATATCAGTGAATTTCCCTTTTCTTACCTTTACAGGATCAGTAAGATAAGCTTTTATCTGTCTGTTTGAAACTCTAACTACTTGGATTGTTTCACCCGAGAGAGGAAGATTTTCACTTCAGCTGATCTAACAGTTGAACGAGTAGCACCAGTGTCCACTAGGAAAGTAATGTTTACTTCATTCACCTTTCCATCCACAAAGGGTCCTGTCTGGTCTACCTCTACAGTTGCGCCAAGTACGCACTCCTTTTCCTCTCCTAGGCACTCTCAATAATTCTCTTCTGACTCACTCTCATCGCATTGCAGCCAATACTGCGAAATGGCACCAGCGCGCGGTAGCTTTGTTACCTGTTCTTCATTGTAGAATCCTGCCTCATTACTGTATCTTGGAGGATTTACATTCTGTGGAAAAGGTGGCTTTGGCACCTGACACTGTTGGGCAACAACCTGCTGCTGTTGCTGCGGTTGGCAACTCACCTCATTCTGCACCTGTGGATTTAATGATGAATTATCACCATTAGCTTTTGGTGGCAATTTACACTCAGATTTCCAATGCCCTAATTTTCCACAATCATGACATGGCCATTTCTTTTTAGCTTCATCTATGCTAATTTGTCCTTTTCCTTTTCCAATATTAGGCTTTTGTTTTGCTTGCCCCATTCCATTAGCTTGTTCGATTAACTGGGCTTCTTGTCGTTCCGCTACCTTAACCTTTGCCCACATTGCCTTTTCTTTCAAGTTAGGTTGTTTAGCTTCAATTTCATCACTAAAGTATTTTGCATGACGTAACACTTCCTTGTTTTGCCAATCTACTGTATGCTGTTTAATCATTTCACTAACTTTAGGCCTTAAACCATAAACAAATCTGTACACAAAATGACTCAAATCCTTTTCACTTAATTTCTCGTCTCCACTGTATTGTTTAAAAGCCAACAATAACCTTTCATAATACGCATACAAGCCTCTTGGTGAGTTCTGTCAATCTTTACCCAGTCAGTTTCTTTCTGAGGTACTTTATTTTTCAAAAAAGTAATTACCTCATCATATTTTTTCATTACTTCTGGATCGGGGGCTCCCGTCTTAGGATCCCTAGCATATTCTTGTGTGGGCCAATCTATTGTAATCTTACATTCTGCCCATAAATCTGCAGGAACAATTATATCAAAAAGACCATTCAGATCTACCCACAACACCTTTGAAAGTTTGACAAACCTTTCTACCTGTCGGTACCATTCAACTGGATTTTCTCTTAACCTTGGAAAATCATTTGTAAATGACAAAATATCCTGTCTAGTCCATGGAACATGTACATATCCTCCTCCCGGAATTTCTCTCATGGGACATTCTGTTACCACTGGCTCTTTTTCTCTCACTGGGAAAGCTAGAGAGGCCTTGTCCGTAGTTTCCTCTCTCCTTCGAAACCATCTACTTTTCCATCGATCCACATCACCCCATTTTCTTAACAATGCAATCAGTTCTTTAATGTGGGTCCATCTCCCTGCAGTATTCAAGTTTTCAATATCCTTTTCAGAAAAATCTACCCTGTATGGCTTCTGCAATAACCTTATTTTCTCAAAATCGATTCCCATTTCACTCACTGTCTCTTCTAATTTCTCATGTAAAGTCCTTGCTCTCCAAGTTATGCTTTTACATAAAAACATTAACTCCTCATCTTGGTATGCTTTTCATTTTTCAGTTAAATTGTACCTACAATTAAGTCTTCTAATGTTACTTTTAATTTTGCCACATCTAGAGGTTGTGGTTCTGTATCTCTTTTCTGTAAACTTCTTAACCAATCACCTAATTCTTCCGATGTTGGTCCTACAGGGGTTGTCTCTATTATCATTTTATCTGTCATTCTCTCTGGGGTTTCCGTTGCTGATTCTGTTGCAACAGGTGTCTTACTCGCTGGACTTTGATTTACAGTTATATTTTTAGGGGTATCAATCCTGATATTTCTGCAGTAACTTCCCATTAATTGTCTTCTTAACTACTCCTTTCTTTCTCTTTTTGCATTCCGCAATTATATGGGACTGTTAAACAATGCTCCCTATCTTTTTGTTTATCAAAAACATGTATCACTGGTCCTATAGTTACAGGCACAGTCACTGCTTCCATATTCTTAGTTAATTCTCTAATCTATTCAGTTAATTCCAGTGTAGTTCTAGCTAACTCTGCCGATTTTTCATTTTCAGTTCTTACGGTCTGTGACATTTCAGAATCTTTAAATGGGTTATTTTTTCCCAAATTAGGTGGCATTTGCTCAAAGTTTTTATTCAGCACAGTCTCCTTTGCCGGTGCACTCGGCGTCACCAATGCAGAATCCTGTTGATATGGAGGTGGGTTTTTATAAAACATGTCCTCCAGCACTTCATCCTCTGATTCACTCACCCCATATCTGTAACCTTCTGGCCCTGTGTTGTTTCTTTTTTCGGTGCATTTTCTGCCACTCATCTCTCCAGCATTTCTCAGAGGAAACATACCATCAGTCACGCTTGCATTTCGCCATCCTCTCATCCTGTCATCATGACTTTCCTGACCATAATGTCTACCAAATATATAATTATACCTTCTGCCACTCCGATGCCTTTCCCTTTCATACATCTCTTCTTCCCATTCAGTCAAAGCCTCGAATTGGGTAGGTCGGGGTTTCGGTTCTAACCTCATCATTCTATCTTTTAAATTTCGTAATACCGCCAAACTAAATGAACCATTTTCCAGAAACGCTAGCACTCCATCATCTTTGGTATACTTTGGCCAATTCTCTAACCAAATACATGTATGATAACCATATTTTGCTAGAATAAAAGATGCAGGCATTTTCGGTGGAGGAAGTATCTGTCCTTCCCTAGTTACAATCGGCTTATCCTTTTTAAATAGATCTTAGATTTTTCCAAACCATGATTTTTTCTCTTTCTCAGGTGGATCTTAGTACATCATTTTTATTTTCAAAAGTTCTTAATCAACTAAGCTTTACAAATCACTTCTTCATGGCGTCTCTGTATTCTGTCCAATCTCAGCGCGACTCACACTAACGCACCAATCTGGAGCATCTACGTCACTCTGGTAATTCTCCACTCCCAGCGCGACTCACACTAACACACCAATCCGGAACGCCTACGTCGCTCTGGTAATTCTCCACTCCCAGCGCGACTCACACTAACACACCAATCAGTGATCGCTTTGTCTGTCTGCAGCTGACCAATCCCAGCACGTTCTTTCTGACGTCAGCCTCTCATACTACTCCTGCTCTTGCTGACCCCTCCTTTACAAATTTTATCTGCAAACTTTTCTTTCGTTTTCTTTAATCAAAATATGTTAGTAACAGCATAAACCATCTTCCATTGCCTGTTTCGCTAAACTAAAGAGAGAGTTTTGTTCATTTACACAAGAATTCTGTCTTTCCAGTAGGCAGAATTTGCCGATAAAGTAGCACTTCCCTCTACCTTACCCTTCGATCAAGCAAAAGTTAAACCTGTTTCTCTGGGGATAAAACACATGTGGAGACTGCAATGCTCCTGAGAATTAAGGCCAGAGTTTCACAAGAGAACTTATTACTATACCACTCACACACATTCATACAGAGATTTCCCTAACATAACACAATTTCGTGTTATTACAATTCTTGAAACCAGACAATGTTCAATTCCATGTGACTTCTCTTGCCACATAAATCTACTTCCTACTTCCCGGAAGCTTCAAATTTCCGACTACACTTAACATAAACAATACCCAATATAAAGTGTTGAACATAAATCGATAATCATCAAACTAATACAATAATAACCATCAATCTGCTACCAAGAAAACGAATGCAGCGCAAGGGGCAACATTTACATATTCTCCCTATGTCACAGATTCGTAATCACAAGAACTTATCCATACTCTCATTCATTGGTGGGGCCCATAACACCAACACCCACTCGTCATTCAATACATCTCAGACAAATCCATACACAGGAGAAAAGCGCTGGACATGTGGGTACCTTATTACCTATCAGGATTAATTTTCTTTACATTATATACATGTTATACATATACACGTACAGAATCCTGAACTTAACATCAAGGCACTCCATCACTTGGTCGATGGACCAATTAGTTGGACTGGTTGATGGTGAATTAGAACCAGCTAAAACACAATTAAAGCCTAGGAAACATTTGGTATTTTCTGTAATTAATTAAAGGACCACGAACTAATTTCTTATTATTTCAATAATTGTTTATCTAATAATAAATTTCTTAGCATTTGCATTTATTCACTACAGTTCATAATATAAAATTTGTTTTATTTAAAGAGAAATCAAATATTTGGTAATTAAACATGAATTTAGAAAACTCCATCAATTAATTACCAATTTGCCAATGATGAAGGATTCTGATCAAACAGAGAGAGTCATCCGCATTCTCAGGCACAACTCCCAGGACAGGCTGTCTGATTCACAGCAAAGGATCAAACTGTTAGGTGAAATATTGGATGCACTGCAAACTTCTCTCCCAAGAGCCAAATAAACCCAAGCAAACCATTAAATCGCCACCAGTTCAATGCAACCCAACGCCATGGAAGATCAGACCCGATGACCACCCCCCAATGTCGGATGAGGGCTTTATATACCCTTTTTCCTTCTTACTTCATCCTAACATGCAACAATTTAGGGGTAGAGAAAATGTTCTGATTGGACAGTTCAGGGTTATCTGTAAGTTTTTCAAAAGTTTCCCAGGGCAAACTGGTTCTCCATAATGACTTGGCATAGGAAGGCGCAAATTAGTAAGTTTTGCTTCGGCTCCCAAGCAAAAGCAGCGAATGTAACACTTCGAGAAAAATAAGTAAACTTTCACAGGTTCTGTTTTGTTCTTTCCGCTGTTCCCACATCGTCAACTATTGGCATGTGAACAAGTCCCTATCCTTGACAGGGAACACGGTGTCAAGAGTTCGGGTTGTTTGTTGATCTCCAGAGCCATCCGGACATGCGCAGAAATCATCGCGCTCACATGGCGGCAACTGCTTTAGAGAACGCCATCTTGGATACTGCGGCCTAGTAGGCCTGAAGGCCAACTTAAGCAAAAACAGACATAACAGTAATTAAAATATAGAAATGAAGATTATAATGTTTAAACCCACACTAATCCCATTATATTTTAGTATTTACCTAGCTGTAGCAACATTTAAAGCGATAATACTTACCATTTGAGAATTTTAAAAGCACAACAATCACAAAGCAACATATATCATGCAATTTTCTATTTCACCACAACCTATGATTAGTTTGCATACCATAATGAATTAATTAATTGTTCTGCCATGCAATTAGCATTTTAGTCCCACGTGTATCTCATGTTTATCAAGGTGCAAAGGTTGGTTAATAATTTTCACTGCAAACAACTTATTGGAATAAAAAATTAGAATGATTACGTAATTAATTTCATGCAAAATAGAGGAGGTATACAAATTTTTCTTTACCTGCTCCATCCGTAGCACTTAAAAACAATTCATCAAAGCGTCTACATTTTATGATTCGGTATAAAGTAGGTGGAGCAGGACAGTCCACCTCTATAGCACTCTTGGGAGAACCATCATCAGCTGGACTCATTACAATATTAGCTGTCTGTGAAGAATTGAGTGATATAGTTTCTCACTGTGCGAAATGCCACACGCTTGTCACTGTAAAAATTTCTTCTGTGGGTGCATTCTAAGATACCCTGAAGAAGCATCACTTAGATTTTTTGTTTTTTGCATCCAGTTACCTCATAATGTTTTTGAAAACTGAGTCAAATTGCTTCTTTGCGTTTCCCTAGAACTACCCTTTTACTTATTGTTCTAAAAAAATAATAATAAAAAAAAAAATGTAAAAAGCCCTTCTACAGAAAAAAAGAGGTTCTTTTTAGAACCATCATCTGGGTCAAACAAAGAGCTAACTCTGTGTTTTTGTAAGTGTCAGTGACTGTATCGGTGTGAGACTGTGTCTGTGAGAGGCAGTGTAGGTGTTTGCTTGGGTGTGTCAGTGGTTGTATCAGTGTGTACATGAATACAAAAGTCTCTGTATCAGAGTGTTGCTGGGTGTGTCAGTGCTTGTATCTGTGTGTGTCGGGGTGTGTTATTGGCCATATCCGTGTGTGCCTGGGTGTGTAAATGTCTTTAAAAATGTGGGCCTGTGTGTGCTAGCTAGGTGTGTCAGTGGATATGAGTGTTTGAGAGGCTGCATAAGTGTATAGCTGAATGTACATTGGCTGTATCAATACATGACTGGGTGTGTCATTGGCTGTATGAGTATTTAACTGGGTGTGTCAGTTTCTCTATCAGAGAGTGGCTGGGTGTGTCAGTAGCTGCATTAGTGTTTGTCTGTGTATGTCAGTGGTTGTACCAGTGAGTGCCTATGTGTGTCAGTGACTGTATTGGTCTGTGCATGGATGTGTCAGTCTCTGTGTGGCTTTATTAGTGTATAGCGGGTGTATAATTAGCTGTATTTGTGTGTGTGTGTGAGTGAGTGTATTGCTGGGTGTTTGAGTGACTGTATAGGTGTGTGGCATGGTGTGTGAGTGGATGTATGAGTATGTGAGTGGTTGTGTGAATGGCTGTATTGGTGTATGAGTCTTAGTAAGTGGGTGTTTTTGGATGTGTACATGGGTGTGTGAATATACAGGATTTTGAGTTGGTGTGTCAGTGTTTGTGTGGGTGTGTCAGTACCTATGTGAATGACTCTATAGGTGTGTCAGTTCATGTATGAGTCCCTGTATGGATTTATTTGTGACCCATAAGTTAAATTATTAATATACATTTTTATAACTTAACAAATACATTTTAATAACACATTACAATACAATTGAAACCAAACAATTAAGAAATAAACATAACATAGCTCTTTTAACTATTTACAAATACAGCAGCACACCCGAACCTTAACTTTTGTTTGGCTACACCAAGACCTCAATGATGAATTTCATTTATGCCAACCTGGCCCGAATGAGTACTTGTATTGTTCTCACGGTGAGCTAAACTGTATCTTGAGAAATTTAGGAGTACCAATTTGTTTTCAACCCTTAGTTCTGCAGAATGTCCGTGGGATCACTTACATAGGTTTTTAAGAAAAGCAAACTTTAAAAGCATTGAATTCAAGATACCAGGAGAACTTAAAGGTATTGTGTTGTGTATTTCCCAACTTTAAACTGTGAAACATCAAGCGGCAAGGAATTATCAAGAGACATTGAAAAAAGGTATTCTCATGGGACACGTTCCATTTGGAAACCTGCTAATATCATCCACAAAAGGACATGCAGTACCTTGTTGCATAAGAAAGCCAGTGGAGGAGAAACACCTTCACCATCTGCAGTAGTCTTGGAGGAACTTTCAAATGTTTAAGAAATAACAGTACCAGGTTACTCCAAAAAGTTATCTGAGATAGCAACATTATACAATTTAACCTCTTCAGTGCCCCGCCCTTTCCCCGCCCTGTGCCGGCCGTTGCATTAGCGGGCGGGGTTCATGACGAGATAGTCTCGTCATGGGCACAGCGCAACGGCGCTCCATGACGAGACTATCTCGTCATGGGCACTGAAGGGGTTAAACCAAAAACTAAACAAATAAACATAACATAACTTATTTAACTATTAAAAATACACTTTTTTATACAAATACTTCAGATATATGCAGGTATTTGTTTAGACTAGCAAGGACAACAGGCCCATGTGCTGGATTGAGTGGATGAGATGCCACCTGCAAAAAAAGGAGTAATTTTTAGAAACAATTTACCATTCATTCATGTGAGAAAAAGGTTAGTGCCAAGTTTATCCAGTATAATGTCTGCAGCAAGCAATTTTCGCAACGCGCTGAAAGAAATATCCTCCAAAACTATCCATACAAGCATGTACCAATCAAATGATGCAGAAGCAGGCAGGTGCAGCAGGACAACAACCATTATCTGTAGTAGCATTAGGAGAATGATTATAACTGGCTTTCATAACTGTTCCAGCTGTCTGCAAGAATTTATCTGAGATGGTCACTCAATGTGACAATTGTCAGCTGCCCATGACTATAAAGATGTTGTTCATGGCTACATACCTTTATTCAGGGAAGCATCACTGTTTTTAATGATTTATGTTGCTCTCCTTTGAACCTTCACGTTTTTAACAATCTGAAGCCAGTTCCTTCTTCCAGTTGTCTTCGGGAAAAAAAGTATAAAACTAGTAGGAAAACCTTCTTAAAAATCAAGAGTACTTTTTACAACCATTCCATCTGGTTAAAGTGAGAGCTACCTATGTGTTTTATGTTTATATTCAATTCTTTGTTAAAGTGTCTATGGATTTTTGTATGTGTATATTTCACACACCCCGCATAAGAAAAAAAAATAGTACTCATGAGTACTTTAATATTCTCAAAAGTGAATAAACCTCTAAAGTGTTAAAGAACATACTACCAAATGATTTTCAATGTCATCTACAATACTAAAATGGAAATGAATGTTTAAGTGAGTGTGTCAGTAGGTGCATCAGTCAGTGTGTATGAGCTGTATGGTTTTCTAAATAGGTATGTGAGTGGCTATATAGGCTGGTGACTTGGTATATCACTAGGTCTATGGATCTGTAAGTGACTGAAAGTTAATAGTGCATGTGTTCCCTTTTAACTAAACAGTGCTCAGCCCTTTGGGTTGCCTAAGTACTACCTAAGACACACCTCATGTGTAAAAGTTTAGTTTAAGGTTTGGCAAAGGGTTTTATATGGCAAATTGACATGACAATAAAAGGGCACACTCAGTCTCAGCATTGGTATGCCCCAGACAGGTGTAAAGGGCTACTTGTATGCATGGCATAATTAGGGCTGTAGGCCCACTACTACTATTTAATTTACAGGCCCTCTGCACAGGTAGTGGACTCTACTAGAGACTTACAGTTAAATTAAATGTCCTATTTGTGGCTAAGTCAATTAAACCATATTTAGTGGAGAAGCAAATGCACTCTACCACTATCTAGCAGAGGTAAATTGTCCAGATTCCTAAAGCAAACTGGGTGTCTCAGTATGTGACTGGGTGTCTTATTGACTATATGGGTCTTCAAATGGATATGTAGGTAGCTGTGTGGATTACTAACTGGCTGTGTTAGTCAGTGTTGGCTATGTTGGCTATGTAACTGTGTCTGAAATTGGCTCAGTTAGTAGTGGATACATAAGTGCTGTGAGGGTGTGTGAATGTATGTGTAAGTGCCTCTGTCTCTCTCTCACTGGGTGTGTGAGTTACTGTATGGTTTTGTAAATAGGTATGTGAATAGCTGTATCGGCAGGTGAGTGGGTGTATAGCTGGGTGTATAGGTATGTAAGTTCATGTGTAACTGAGTTTCTGAGTACTGGATACACGAATGGCTGTACAGATGTGTGATTGGGTATGCTAGTGCATTTATGAGTATGTAAATAATTTAAGGAAGTGTATGTATAGGTGAGTAAATGGGTGTGTGAATGATTTTATGGGTGTGTAACTGAGTGTGGCAGTCACTGTCTGGCTATATGAGTGGTATTTACATAAGTGCTTTGAGGGAGTGTAACTGGGTGTGTAAGTGTCTGCATGCCTGACTGTGTGAGTGGGTGCAAATTACATACTATTAAATTACATACCATAATCGAACATCCACATCATACTGGCTAATAGAATTACTAAATTGTCAGTATATGAAATCCTCTTTCTCCTTTCCTGCTCACTTTAATTTCGGTTATTCTTCTCTTCTAACCTCCCTTCTATTTTGCATTCTAGTATATTGTCTAAAAGCCACACATTTTCTTTCAATGTATATACACACAAGTGTTTTTAATCTACATATCATTTTTTACACTACAACCTAATTACCATACCTGTATAAGCTCTTTGGTGCTCTCCAACTTTAATTTCTATTTCTGTTAACATCTGTTTTCATTTGAAATTTCAAATCAGAAATATGGAACTCATCCTCTACTCTCAGTACAAAAGCAGATAGAATGGCTACCCTTCACCATGTGTCTTTTCCTATACTCCTGTAGTTTACAACTCAAATCTTACCTTTTATTTTGATATGCCACTTATAAATGGTTAGCATTTTTAACCCTTTCCATGTTTCTTGGGAAGAAGTCTAATTTGGTTGTTTTTTTCCCACAAATCCGTGGATCCACAGTGATGGTCTTTCCAGCCCCCCTTCTAACTTCGCAGTGGATCCTTGGTTCCACGCAGAAGCCTGTAGAAGCATTTAAGGATCTAATACTAATAGTTTGCATTTACATTTTACTTTGTAAAAACTACTCAATTAAAATCCAAACATTCCCTAATTACCAATGCTTCTACACCACTCTTTTTGAGTTTCACAGTCCAGTAATATTTGTTCCCTTCCCCCATATTCTTTTATCTCCATATCCATGGTGACCATGTTAGCAGCACTCTATACCTACCACTAGGTCAAAAGTACACATTACTTTCTATAAGCAGCATACTTGCTTCAAATTAAACAGTATATATTAACACAATGGGGTGACCCTGTGTCCCTAGGAACCTGGGTATTTAACGTATAAAGAACAATGGTTCCCTTGGGTAGAAACAATGCGTATTGTAGTTAGCCGTAGTTACTTCAGCATAACATATAATACCTTTCTGAAAGCAAAAACATTTCTTGAACAAAAGGGGAAAGAGGAACAAGAACACAGAGAAAGGATTTTCATTGATTTATGTATCAGAATTGATAACATTCGATAAACAGAAACACATTGCAGAATTTTATACTTCCAAATTCATACAGTGATATAGTGGTGCTCAGTGGTGATATAAATACATACAGTGCAGTGAGGTGAGGGTGGGAGGATGTGGTTTGTTTTTGAAAGGCCTGATTCAAAATGCAGTAACAAGTATGTTAAACAAATTAAATAGTTGGTAACAACTATGTCCTGCAATCTGTGCCACAATAGATCGTCGACGTTTCAACCCTATGGGCGCTTGGTGGAGTGTCACAAGCGGGTCTTCATCAGGACTGTGGAGGAGGAGGCCCTAGGATTTCAAGGTCGGTCAAGGCAAATTGATTGGAGGGGTATGGTTATTCTAACAGTATGTCAACTGTGAAATGAATTGCACAGAAGATCAAAGAATGATTGTTTCTACCCAAGGGAACCATTGTTCAAATTAAACAGTAGCAGGTATGGTTGATTGGTTGTGATTGGTTGTATGGGTGTGAGTGGCTGTGTCAATGGTTGTATGCATGTGTGAGTGAGTATGTGAATAGCTCTGTGGGTATGTGGGTGGGGGTGTGACTGATTCTATTGGTATGGTAGTAGGTGTTTGAGAAACCCTGTGGGTTTGTGAGTGGGTGTGTGAGTGCTTCTCTCAATGTGTCAGTAGCTGTGTGAGTACCTGTGTGGGTGTGTGAATAGTTGTATGGGTATGTGAGTTGGTGTGTGAGTGTCTGTGTGGGTCTGAGAGAGGGTGTGTGAGTGTATGGATCTTTGAGTGGGTGGGTTAGTATTTGACTGCACCTGCAAGTGTGCGTGAGTGTCTAGGTGCATCTGTGAGTGGGTGTGTGAGTGTCTGTTTGGGTCTGTGAGTGGTTGCATGAGTGAGTGTAGGTCTGTGAGTGTGTTTGTGAGTGTCTGTGTGTATGTATGTATGAGTGGGTATAAGAATGTCTGTGTGAGTCTGTGAGGACCTACATAGCTCTCTGAATCAGTGTGGGAATGGATGCATGGGTATGTGAGTGGGTCTGTGAGTGGCTGTGTGGGTCTGTGAGCTGGTGTAACAGTGCCTGTGTGGGTCTGTGAGTGGCTGTGAAATTGCCTCTGTGGGATTCTGAGTGGTTCTGTGATTTCATGCTGAGGTCTGTGAGTGGGTATGGGAGTGTGAATGTGGGTCTGTGAGTGGATGTGTGGGTGGAAGTGTGGGTCTGTGAGTGCCTGTGTTGGTCTGCGAGTGGGTGTGTGAGTACCTGCATGGTTCTGTGAGTAGGTGTGTGAGTGGCTGTATGGGTCTGTGAGTATCTGTGCAGGTCTGTGAGTGGGTTTGTAGGTGGCTGGTGAGTCTATGAGTGGGTGCAAGACTACTTGTGTGGGTCTGTGAATGAGCATGAGTGTCTGAGTGGGTTTGTGAGTAGATGTGTGAGTACCTGTATGGGTTGGTGGTTGGAAATGGCAGTGTCTGTATGGGTCTGTGAGTGGGTGTATGAGTGTTTGTGTGGGTCTGTGAGTGGATGTGTGTAAAAGTGTGTGTTTGGGTCTGTGTTTGAGTATATGAATGGCTGTGTGAGTCTATCAGAAGGTGTGTTAGTGTCTGTGTGGGTCAGTGAATGGGTGTGTGTGTATCTGTGTGGGTTTGTGAGTGGCTGAATCAGTTTCTGTTTGGTTCTGTGAATGGGTTTGAGTGCCGCAATGGGTCTGTGAGTGGGTGTGTAAGTCTGTGTTTGGGTGTGTGAACATCTGTGTGGGTCTGTCAATAGGTGTGTGAGTGTCTGTGACTGGGTGTGTGAGTGTCTGTGTGTGTCTGTGAGTAGATGTGTGAGTGTCTGTTTGGGTCTATGAGTGGGTGTGTGAATGGGTATATGAGTGGCACTTTGGGCTGTGAATTGGTATGTGAGTGTATTAGTGAGTCTATGAGTGGGTCTGTGAGTGCCTGCAATGATCGGTGAGTGGGTCTGTTAGTGTCTGTGTGGGTTTGTGAGTGGGTGTGTGAGTGCCTATGTGATTCTGCAAGTGGCTCTGTGAGTGCCTGTATGACTCTGTGAGTGGGTGTGTGAATACCTGCATGGGTCTGTGAGTGGGTGTGTGACTGCCTGTATGGGTCTGTAAATGGGTGTGCATGTCTGAGTGGATCTCAAAGATGTTTTTTTCAAAGTGAGTCAAGATGCGTGAATCCATTGCAGATTTACATGTGGGGCCGCACTGAGCCTCGCAGTGGATCCACGGATTCTTGAAGTGGATAAAAAAAGTTTTAACTCAATTTTGCACCCAACGTAGGTCCCTCTGACATTACTTTAACACACCCATGGGGTCAGTGTACCTCTACCCTGAACCCTTTAATTATTTTGCAGACACATTTTAAGACCCAGGAATGTTCCCCGATACTTAGAATGGCAGCAATACCTGTGCCCACCCCAAACCCTAAAAATACCCTTACTACCCTAAAACCCTACCCAACACTAAACCTAAAATCCTTACCCAACCCAAAACCTAAAACATTGAAGATGTACACACACACAAACATTTATACTTAATTTAAATAAACTTTCTGTGCATGGTAAAGTCATCTGTGGTAAAGGCAAACGCATGGTACAAATTTATGTGGTAAAATGCATGGTAAAAGCTGTGGGCACAATTCACAAAGGTAAACTGAGACACAAGTCTAACTTTAAGACTTTTGGTATTCACAAAGGCCATTTACGAGTAGCAAAGTTAGACTTTTGTCTCAGGTTTGGTCTCAGTTAAACTTCAGACTAAATCTTAAGTTTAACTGAGACAAAAGTCTAACTTCACTACTCGTAAATGCCCTTTATGAAAACCGAAAGTCGTAAAGTTAGACTTTCATCTCAGTTTACCTTTGTGAATCGGGCCCATTGTGTGGTAATTTCTGCATTGTAAAGGCTGTTTTCCCTAGTGAGTAGACGTTTTTGCCCAGTGATTCGTGAGCAAACCTATTTTGCCCCTATGTGTATTTCATTGTCTCTGTCATATGCATGGATGCTTCTATTTAAGAATGCAAAATCACACCTTGTACACCTGGCTATAGGAGAAACAGAGAAAAACTATATAGCCTATCTTCACCACCCATTTTTGAGAAAACACCTCAACTCCTCCCAGTTGGGGAGTCGCACCCCACACCTCAGAACTCTCAATCCAGGTGTGAGGAGGGAACCCGTATGTTGAAGCATGTCACATAACGGTGAATGAGGGTTCTCGTCCTGAAAGGATTTCTCCCCATCTTTTCTGCTCTGACTAGTGTGCGTTTGTTATTGTGTTGGGGATCAGTACACTTTTGGCTTTACGGATTCCTGTAGATCATTTATGTGGAGATCATCTATTTAAGATTGGCCAGTACACTTTTATCAGGCTGCTTAAAACTCTTTGAAAAGTTCCCTCTGTGTTTGCTTGGGACCAGGTGCACAAGGAGAGCAATGAGACCTTCTGACCAAGCCTTATGTTATTGCTGTGATCTGTGTGTCATTTTGAAGAAGTATGCAATGCTGATTGCAATCGTTGGATTATGTATTTTAGCATTGCATTAATTTCTGTGTTTGGCTTGGTGCTTTGAATGGTTTTATTTTTTCTAGTTGCTCATGCAGCTCAGTTATTGCCACTTGACTGTCAAGGTGAGTTAAAAATTCTTTGGTTTGCTTTCTCAGTGCTTAGTGTTATAATATTCAGTTAGAATCCGGGGTCTCTGGTTGGTGCAGGTATGCACTTGCGACAAGCAGGGACCCTTTTCATCTAACATTGGTGGCAGCGGTGAGGATTTACGGATTTGCGTTCTTGGTGTCTGCGCAGTGATTACTAACCATTGCACAGTGAGGACAGTCCAGTAGCTTGAGCCACAGAACTTTTTATTTTCACTTGCCGAGAAAAGACATCCCTTGTGTTTGAAGCCATGCCGGGCTCAAACAGCACAGAGAACACAGCATCTAGAACCTCTGAGAGATAGGAACTGGAATGGGATGCATCCAACTTGGAAAACTACAAAAAAGATGATCTCATACACTTCAGCAGGAAGTTCAAGGTTCCACGCAGAGGATGCTCAACCAAAGCAGATTTCAAAATGGCACTGAGAGCCTGGATGGAATCAAGGGGTGCAACTGAGGATGTTGTACCTGAGGAAGTTGACCTAGTGGCGCCAGCGGAGAGCATCCACAGTGCTGGCCGAGATCTGTCACCAAGGGAGCTGGCAGACAGGCAGGCCACCAGGGATCATGAAATGAAATTGGCAGAGCTGAAGTTAAAAGGAAAATTGGAGTTAGAGAGCAAGAAGATGGCTCTTGAAGAAAGAAAGATCCAAATGGAGCACGACGCCAGAATGAGGGAACTGGCGATAAAAGAGAAAAGTTTGGAGAACACTCCCTCTGGTGGCAGCGCAACGCCGGTGCAGGTAGAGTCAAGGGTGTACATACCAAAAGATGTAGTTAAAGAGTTCTTCAGGAATTATGACATAGGGCAATGGTTCCGGGCCAATGAGGTAGCCATGTCCTCCCACCGGGTCCCTGAGAGAGATTGGGGAGCCGGGTTGTGGGGACAGTTCCTCAGTGAGGGGCGGGACACACTTTTAGATTTGCCCTTTGACATGCATAATTCTTACCCCCACATGAAAGAAGCTTTAATGACCAGATATGGGCTAACTCCTGAATTGTATAGACAGAGGTTCAGGGGGTGCACCAAGATTGCGGGGAGTACGTATGTGGAGTATGTGACCTTTTTCTGCAGAGCACTGGATGGCTGGGTGAAGGGTAGCAAAGTTGATGATTACCAAGGTCTCTTGCAGAGGAGGCGGACCGCTGGGTCAGCACCAGGGTCCACAAGGGTCACGTGGGAGACTCCGCCAAGGGTGGGCAAGGTCCCCAGCAGAAGAGTGGGGGGAACAGGGGAAAACAGAAGGGGTTTCCAAAAGGCCCCCAAAGTAATACCCAAGGGAACCAGCAGAAAGGTTCTCAGCCTCCCCCACCCCTGAAGCAGACAGGGGCCCCGACAGGTAAACCTGTTCCCAAGGGGCCCCCTCAGTGTTATAAATGTGGTGAGCTGGGTCACTTTGCCAGTGATCCCAAGTGTCGCCAGTATGTGAAACCCGCACCCACTGGTGCTCCACCCAGGCAAGTGGCTACAGTAGCCTTTGGGGAGGAGGTAGAAGTCCAAGGTGGGTGGGACCCCGTCCAGATGACCTTAGTCTCACTAGGAGACAGTGAGATGGTCCCCCAAGCCAACTTGCCCTCTAACACTAAGAAATATGGGCAAGTGGTGACCGTCAATGGGAAGAAGGTAGAGGCTCTTAGAGACACAGGAGCCAGCGTGACTGCAGTGCGGCAGCACCTGGTATCTCAAGAGCAGGTCGTACCCCATGCCTATTGTCAGGTTGTCAATGCTGACAACACAGAGAGTCATTGTCCAATGGCTCAAGTTCCCTTTGAGTGGGGTGGGTCTCTGGTACTCTGCAAGTCGCTGTCAGAACTGTCATGCCTGTAGACTGTCTCCTAGGGAATGACTTGGAGAGGAGAAGACAGCCCATCTGCGGATGGTGGGTTTACCTGATTGGGCGTGCGTGACCACCCGGTCAATGGCAGCCAGTAGGGGTGTTGAAGGGACCCTGGAGCCTGAGGGAGAGGCCCAGGAACCGGCCTTAGAGAGAGGGCAAGGGAGGCACGGGAAACCGGCTCCTGAAGTTCCCACGGCCCAGGAGGAAGCAGACCTTGAGGGGGATGCCCTGGAGCCTACCGGGGAACAGATAGCCGAACTGGGGGACCTGCCTGAGCTGACCCATTGGCAGCAAGAAGGAGGCCCCTCCAGGGAGGAATTCTGCAGGGAGCAGAAAGAGTGCCCCTCTCTAGAGGGTATGCGGCAGCAGGCTGCAGCCCAGGCCAATGGTGATCAGTCCGGAACTCACTTAATCTACTGGGAGAACGACCTCCTGTACTCAGAGCCTAAGGTTGCTGAACCTGGGTCAGCCCGTGCGCTGGTGGTACCCCAGAAGTTCAGAGCCTTCCTACTGGGGCTGGCTCACGATGTTCCATTAGCAGGACATTTGGGGCAGCACAAGACCTTTGAGAGGCTTGTCACCCACTTCTATTGGCCCCAAATGCGCAGGAGTTCTGACACTCACTGCAGGACATGCCAGACTTGCCAGGCAAGTTGCAAGAGTGGAAGGAAGCTGAAAGCTCCACTCCAACCTTTCCCTGTGGTCAGTACCCCATTCCAGCGAGTGGGGATTGACATTGTGGGGCCACTGGACCCCAAGACAGCCATGGGCAACAGGTTTATCCTGGTCTTGGTGGACCATGCCACCCGGTACCCTGAAGCCATTCCTCTGAGGACAGTGACGGCCCCCGTGGTGGGACGGGCACTGATGGGAATTTTCTCACGAGTAGGATTCCCTCTAGAGGTGGTGTCTGACAGGGGGACCAATTTCATATCGAAATATATGAAATCCCTTTTTCAAAAGTGTGGTGTGACATACAAGTTCACCACCCCTTACCATCCCCAAGGAATCGGGTTGGTTGAGCGCTTCAACTGAACCCTAAAAGGCATGATTATGGGTCTTGAGGAACCCATGAGGTGTAAGTGGGACGTCCTCTTACCATGCCTTCTCTTTGCGTACCGTGAGGTGCCACAAAAGTCTCTGGGGTTCAGTCCCTTTGAGCTTTTGTATGGCCACCCAGTACGAGGACCTCTTAGTCTGGTCAAGGAAGGCTGGGAGCAATCTCCCAGGAAACCTCCCCAGAATGTATTTAGTTACATGCTGGCCTTCAGGAACCAGACTAGGCGTTTCAGGCAACTTGCTGAGGAAAATCTGGAAGTCAGCCAGGAGGAAATGAAGCGGTGGTATGACCAGAATGCCACTCTGGTTGAGCTTCAACCTGGTCAAAAGGTATGGGTCCTGGCCCCTGTGGAGCCTTGTGCACTCCAGGACAAGTGGACAGGATTCTTTGAGATTGTGGAGCGCAAGAGTTCTGTCACCTACTTGGTGAACTTGCAGTCTCCTAGGGACCCCTTAAGGGTCCTACATGTCAATCGCCTCAAGCCCCACTTGGAGAGGTCCGAAGTGGGCATGCTCTTGGCCACCGATGATGGGACGGAGGAGGAGTCTGAGCCTCTTCCTGACCTCTTGGTAGCCTCAGAGCAAGACGGGTCAGTGGATGGAGTTAACCTCTCACCCACCCTGACCCCTGAGCAACAGAATGACTGCCGCCTGCTGCTGGGGCAGTTTCCTGACTTGTTCTCCCTGGTTCCTGGTATCACAGATTGGTGCGTCCATGATGTGGATACAGGAGACAGCTTACCTGTGAAGCACAAAGCTTACAGGGTAACTGACAGGGTCAGAGCCTGCATCAAAGAGGAGGTCTCAAAGATGCTTGCTCTTGGGGTGGTTGAGTCCACCAGCAGTCCTTGGGCCAGCCCAGTGGTCTTGGTCCCAAAGGCTGCAGAGCCAGGTGCCACACCCGAACTCCAGTTCTGTGTGGACTACCGAGGACTTAATTCAGTCACAAAGACTGACGCGCACCCCATCCCCAGAGCTGATGAGCTCATCGATCGGTTAGGGGCTGCACGGTACCTCAGCACATTTGATCTAACATCTGGGTACTGGCAGATCTCCTTAACTGACGGGGCCAAAGAGAGGTCCACATTCTCCACACCAGATGGGCATTTCCAGTTCCGGGTTATGCCATTTGGGATGAAGAATGCCCCTGCCACCTTCCAGAGGTTGGTCAACCAGGTGTTGGCTGGACTGACCGAGTTCAGCGCAGCATACCTGGATGACATCGCAGTGTTCAGTGGCACATGGAAAGAACACCTGCAACATCTCTGGGAAGTGTTGATGGCACTGCGCAAGGCAGGCCTCACGATCAAGGCAAGCAAGTGTCAGATTGGGAAGGGTTCGGTGGTGTACTTGGGACACCAAGTAGGGAGAGGCCAGGTGGCGCCCCTGCAACCCAAGATCGAAACCATCCTGGCTTGGGAGCCCCCAAAGACCCAGACGGAGGTGAGGGCCTTCTTAGGACTCACAGGGTACTACAGGAGGTTTGTCAAGGGGTATGGCAGCATCGTTGCCCCCTTGACAGAGCTGACTTCGAAGAAGCAGCCCAGAAAGTGATATGGACTGACACCTGTCAGAAGGCCTTTGACAAACTGAATACTGCCATGTGCACGGCGCCCATGCTCTTGGCTCCTGACTTCTCCAAAGAATTCCTAGTGCAGACAGACGCATCAGAGCATGGTGTAGGGGCTGTTCTCTCACAGATGACTGAGGAGAGCTGGGACCAACCTGTAGCCTTCATAAGTAGAGGTTACTTCCACGGGAACAAAGGTGGAGTGCGATAGAGCGAGAAGCATTTGCTGTGGTCTGGGCGCTGAAGAAGCTGAGGCCCTACTTGTTTGGGACTCACTTCCGGGTTCAGACTGACCACAGGCCCCTCAGATGGTTGATGCAAATGAGGGGTGAGAACCCAAAACTGTTGAGGTGGTCCATCTCCCTACAGGGTATGGACTTTACGGTGGAGCATCGCCCTGGCACAGATCACGCCAATGCTGACGGTCTGTCCAGGTTTTTCCACCTTAGTAAAGAGGAACTCCCTGGGGTAGGGTAGTTCCCCCCACATTTCAGCTGGAGGGGACACGTGTTAGACCTGGCACCTTGGCGTGAGTTTCCCTTCCACTTTTTGCTGATGTGCCTCATTGTGTTTTGTTGGTGTTAGCTGCTCAGGGCACTGTGCCACTGCTAATCAGTGCCACAGTGCAAGTGCTCCCTTTGAAAAGTGTATACATTGATTGGTGTCCATGATTGGTTCATTTGGTTTACTGTCAGCCCCTCGTAAAGTGCACCAGGAGTGCCAGGGCTTGTAAATACAAATACCGCCGGTGGGCTTGCAGCACTGGTTGTGCCACCCACAGAAGCGGCCTAGTAAAATGAGTCTAGGATCTGCCACTGCAGAACCTGCGTGCAGTCTGGTACTGTCGCGCTGACTGCGCAAGTGCACCCACTTGCCAGTCCCTAAACCTTCCCTTAACTACATATTAGTCACCCCTCTGGTAGGCCCAAGGGCAGGGTGCATTGTAGGCATAAGGTAGGACATGCCCTGATGTGTGTGGCATGTCTTAATAGTGAATTACAGCCATTTTTGTTTTTCACTATTGAAGGCTACCTGCTCTCCATAGGCCAGAATGGGCTGCTGGAATTACTACACGCTGTAATCCCAGTGGACTCATAGAGCATGGTAGAAAGTCATATTTAGTATGCCTGAACTCAGAATAATAAAATACTTCTTTTAGTAAAGTTTATTTTAATATCCTGTGTTTGTAAATACTACTTTTAGACAGTTAGTATTTACTGACCTGGCCATTTCAGTCTGTCTCTGCGCTGTGTGTGTGTGTTCTGCCTAGTAACAGGGAAGGAGCAGGGCTGGGAAATTCCAGGAGACAGGCTGGCTGCCAGGTGGTGGGTAGAGAGATTACACCAGGATGGGTGGGAGAAGTACACCTTTGACTCTGAATAGACCTGTGCTCTGCCAGCACAAAGCCGGCTCCGCCCCTGTGGAGCGGCTGATGTCTCTGCCCTGCTGCTGAAAGGAAAGAGCAGAGTCACCACAACAAAGTGCTCCAAAACTGGACTGAGCCAGGCCCAGGCCCCCTGGCGACAAATAACAAAAGATTTGTGCTTTAAAAGAAGGAGCCCGGCTCCTAAGAAATCAGATCCTGTGTGCGCCAAGACGAACCTCTGCCTGAAGGAGAAGGACCTGGAAAAGCTGAAGGAAGAATACTGTCTCTCTGCCTGAGAGACTGGCCTGCAGTGGGTGCCTGTCTGCTGAAAGGAGAGGAAAAGACTAAAGGAAAAAGACTTTGCATCAACTTGTGCTTTCAAACAATCTCCAAGGGCTTGCTTGTGAACTTGCCCCCTGATCTGCGCCCCAGGAACAGTGGGCGCTACCTTTCCCCCAGAAGAGGAGAAGGTGCTGGACGCAATCCCGTGACGCTGACCCCCAGAGAACCTGTGTGCCTTTCACTTTCTCTGCACCGCGACATCTGCCACCTGGGGCTACCACGAGCACCGCAAGGACCTGTCCACCTGGTCCCAGCACCGCAAGTGACTGCCCCTCCGAGCCGTAGCTCGCACCGCGAAGAAAAGAACCTGAGTGTCCAACCACTGAGCCTCTGCAACCCTGCGCCGCCGAGATCACCGCGAGGACCTTTTACACACTGTTGATCCCCGGGAAAGCCGATCGCGCTGCGACGCGCTAAGAATTGACCCGGAGCTGCTCTCCCCTCCTCTGACCTTGGTCGTGTGGCTGAGACCTTCTGCGAGTGTGCCACGAAGCACCGCCGCCCTCTGAGTGTGAGGGACGACACCGTGACGTGGGACACCTCTCCGTGGAACCCCGAGGCTGCAGTGACCATCCCCGTGAAGGCTAAAGGTATTTGTGCTTGTGCGCGCTAAAGTACGGCCCGTACTTGCCTTCGTACGAGCCGTGCCTACCTTGGGAAGATTTGGGACTTGTGCGCGTGATACAGCCCGTACTTGCCTTCGTACGGACCGTACCTGCTTCTAAATTAACTTGTACTCCTTGGGACGGCCCGTACCTGCCTTCGTACGGCGCGTCCCTGCCTCTAAGATACCTGGTGTCTGGGGCCGTAGTTTGACCCGTACTGCCCGTGTTCGAGCCGTACCCATGTTGCCGTCCGTGTACGGCGCGTCCCTGTCACTGTACGGACCGTACAGCATCAAAAAGCATTGCCGGCGCTCACGCGGGAAGCGTGAGACTTGGCAAGCGAAGCCGGGAACAAGTTCGACGCGTACCTGCGTAGGTACGGCCCGTCTGGCTCAAGGCCTGCATACGAGTACTCACGCGAGAAGCGTGAGAAACGGCACGATGTACGAAAATAGCGGTACGAAGCGTACCTGAGGCGCTACGAAGCGCACAACCCCCCAAAGGAGCCTATTTTGAATAGAACTGTGCCATTTTTACAACTGTGGACTGCCTTTAAGCCTATAAGAGTAACTGGATTAGTACTTACAAGAGAACTGTATTTTAGTAACCTGCCTTCAAGAAATCTTTTATATAAAGACCTAGGGCCCGATTCACAGAACTAACTTAAGACAAAATCCTAAACTTACTACCATTTTGGTATTCACAGAAGGCACTTACTCATTTCGGTATTCACAGAAGTTAGGAGTCCTAACTTTAGGACTCCTAAATGCCTTCTGTGAATACCGAAAGTCTTAAAATTAGGATTTTTCTCAGTTTAGTAGTAGTATAGTTAGGACTCCTAACTTTACAACTACTAAACTGAGAAAAATCCTAATTTTAAGGCTTTCAGTATTCGCAGAAGGCATTTAGGAGTCCTAAATTTAGGACTACTAAATTGAGAAAAATCCTAATTTTAAGACTTTCGGTATTCACAGAAGGCATTTAGGAGTCCTAAAGTTAGGAGTCCTAACTATACTACTACTAAACTGAGAAAAATCCTAATTTTAAGACTTTCGGTATTCACAGAAGGCATTTAGGAGTCCTAAAGTTAGGAGTCCTAAATTTAGGACTACTAAATTGAGAAAAATCCTAATTTTAAGACTTTCGGTATTCACAGAAGGCATTTAGGAGTCCTAAAGTTAGGAGTCCTAACTATACTACTACTAAACTGAGAAAAATCCTAATTTTAAGACTTTTGGTATTCACAGAAGGCATTTAGGAGTCCTAAAGTTAGGAGTCCTAAATTTAGGACTACTAAATTGAGAAAAATCCTAATTTTAAGACTTTCGGTATTCACAGAAGGCATTTAGGAGTCCTAAAGTTAGGAGTCCTAACTATACTACTACTAAACTGAGAAAAATCCTAATTTTAAGACTTTCGGTATTCACAGAAGGCATTTAGGAGTCCTAAAGTTAGGACTCCTAACTTCTGTGAATACCGAAATGAGTAAGTGCCTACCTTGGAAAGATTTGGGACTTGTGCGCGTGATACAGCCCGTACTTGCCTTCGTACGGACCGTACCTGCTTCTAAATTAACTTGTACTCCTTGGGACGGCCCGTACCTGCCTTCGTACGGCGCGTCCCTGCCTCTAAGATACCTGGTGTCTGGGGCCGTAGTTTGACCCGTACTGCCCGTGTTCGAGCCGTACCCATGTTGCCGTCTGTGTACGGCGCGTCCCTGTCACTGTACGGACCGTACAGCATCAAAAAGCATTGCCGGCGCTCACGCGGGAAGCGTGAGACTTGGCAAGCGAAGCCGGGAACAAGTTCGACGCGTACCTGCGTAGGTACGGCCCGTCTGGCTCAAGGCCTGCATACGAGTACTCACGCGAGAAGCGTGAGAAACGGCCCGATGTACGAAAATAGCGGTACGAAGCGTACCTGAGGCGCTACGAAGCGCACAACCCCCCAAAGGAGCCTATTTTGAATAGAACTGTGCCATTTTTACAACTGTGGACTGCCTTTAAGCCTATAAGAGTAACTGGATTAGTACTTACAAGAGAACTGTATTTTAGTAACCTGCCTTCAAGAAATCTTTTATATAAAGACCTAGGGCCCGATTCACAGAACTAACTTAAGACAAAATCCTAAACTTACTACCATTTTGGTATTCACAGAAGGCACTTACTCATTTCGGTATTCACAGAAGTTAGGAGTCCTAACTTTAGGACTCCTAAATGCCTTCTGTGAATACCGAAAGTCTTAAAATTAGGATTTTTCTCAGTTTAGTAGTAGTATAGTTAGGACTCCTAACTTTAGGACTCCTAAATGCCTTCTGGGAATACCGAAAGTCTTAAAATTAGGATTTTTCTCAATTTAGTAGTCCTAAATTTACGACTCCTAACTTTAGGACTCCTAAATGCCTTCTGTGAATACCGAAAGCCTTAAAATTAGGATTTTTCTCAGTTTAGGACTCCTAAGGTTAGGACTCCTAACTTTACAACTACTAAACTGAGAAAAATCCTAATTTTAAGGCTTTCAGTATTCACAGAAGGCATTTAGGAGTCCTAAATTTAGGACTACTAAATTGAGAAAAATCCTAATTTTAAGACTTTCGGTATTCACAGAAGGCATTTAGGAGTCCTAAAGTTAGGAGTCCTAACTATACTACTACTAAACTGAGAAAAATCCTAATTTTAAGACTTTCGGTATTCACAGAAGGCATTTAGGAGTCCTAAAGTTAGGAGTCCTAAATTTAGGACTACTAAATTGAGAAAAATCCTAATTTTAAGACTTTCGGTATTCACAGAAGGCATTTAGGAGTCCTAAAGTTAGGAGTCCTAACTATACTACTACTAAACTGAGAAAAATCCTAATTTTAAGACTTTTGGTATTCACAGAAGGCATTTAGGAGTCCTAAAGTTAGGAGTCCTAAATTTAGGACTACTAAATTGAGAAAAATCCTAATTTTAAGACTTTCGGTATTCACAGAAGGCATTTAGGAGTCCTAAAGTTAGGAGTCCTAACTATACTACTACTAAACTGAGAAAAATCCTAATTTTAAGACTTTCGGTATTCACAGAAGGCATTTAGGAGTCCTAAAGTTAGGACTCCTAACTTCTGTGAATACCGAAATGAGTAAGTGCCTTCTGTGAATACCAAAATGAGTAAGTGCCTTCTGTGAATACCAAAATGGTAGTAAGTTTAGGATTTTGTCTTAAGTTAGTTCTGTGAATCGGGCCCCTATATTTTTACAGAAATACAGCCTTGTGTCTTTGTGTGGTGGGGAGGTGATTATTGTGTGGGACAACTTGCAACGCTTAACCAAATGCCCTCTGGAATCTAGCCTGACTGCTCGCGCCACTTTACCTAGAGGGTGAGCAGGGGTTATTTTTGAAGAGGTAATCCTACGCCCTGACTTAGATGAAAAGGGTCCCTGCTTGTCGCAAGTGCATGCCTGCGCCAACCAGAGACCCCGGATTATAACATATTCCTTTGTATAAATTCTGATCCGTAAGTTCCTTTTTGCCTTGTTCCCACTCATAGCTTCCATAATAGTACTTTCCCAGTCTGCCAAACTAAATCCCAAATATTGTATAACATTACTTTGAACTCCATTACTGGTGTGCATCAGAAAGCACTAACCTAGTGCTCAGAATCAAAAGGGAGTGATGCACTCTTTCACCCCACCCACCACATCCACCACCAATCCCACATGGTAGGAATCTGTAGGCTGCTAATAAACAAAAGGGCTAGGGGAATGAGATAAAAGAGTAAATAACTATAATGGCTATCACTCTCTGACTCGTCACTCAACTGGCCAATGTGGTTTGCAGGTCAAGATGGGTATCTATAGACAGCGGAATATCTTTAGTAATCTGTTGTTTAAATCAAATTGTCTGATCTAACAATAGATATGAAATGCATTAATAGTATCTCTGTGATCCACCCTCTGTGATCTTGAGGGGGTGCTGATATCTCGTAAACTGAATCATAACAAGTTTCAATATATTTGAAGGCTAAAATGCACCTCATCTGTATTGATAATAAAACTATCTTCAACTAAGTGAATGTGCAGTCTTCCTCTCTGTTCTAAGTGGCCATCTCAAAAGTCATTAACAATCATTAGTATTCTGTGGTTCATAATCCTTGCACAGGGAAGCCATAACTAACTTAAAGTTATTCACACTGGGCCCGATTCACAGAACTAATCCGAGACAAAATCATAAACTTACTACTTTTGGTATTCACAGAAGGCATTTAGTAGTAGTAAAGTTAGGATTTTGTCTTAAGTTTGTCTTAAGTTTGACTTAAGACAGGCTTAAGACAGACTTAAGATTGACTTAAGACAGACTTAAGACAGACTTAAGACAGACTTAAGAGAGACTTAGGACAAAATCCTAACTTTACTACTACTCAATGCCTTCTGTGAATACCAAAAGTAGTAAGTTTAGGATTTTGTTTCAGATTAGTTCTGTGAATCGGGCCCACTGTGTATCTTTCAGCGTAGGAAAGGCTGGCAATCATTACATAATAATGGCGCTAATTCAACTTAGGATCATCATATGTGGAGAATACAATGTTTGGTAGAAGCAATGGCAGTAAACGACGATTCCCAACATGCCATAAATCCTCATGTATCTGCAGATACAGCTGCCATCATTAGTATTTTTTGGGTATAGCGTTCCTCGCAGTGCATGGTGTCCTTGCAATGCAATTGTACTACAATGTTGTTGCAGCCAGGACCTCACTTCACGGATCATATATTTCAAATAACAAGGCCTATTGTTTCGTAGCAGGTTGTACTATAGACATTTTGAAATAAAGGTTAGAATCCAAAAGTCATGTGTGATTAAAAACAAACTTTAAATTATTCTTTACAAATGTATTGTGTACTCTTAAGACTGGGGTACAATTATCTGCACTCTTGAGGCTGTAAATGTATGTTCTACTAAAGGTTCATGTGAAGGAGCATGACAGATTCTTAGAGGACATTGTAATTGTATGTTTGCGTGCATATCTACTGAGAACAAAGCATTAGATATCCAGCCTTTGTATATATTGCTTAGTGTAGGAAACCACAGGATGTTAATGATATGGTATATTTTCCTGTTCTACAGTGGTCAGGTAGAAACTATAATCATCTTCTACAAAGCAGCGCATAGTGACCCAGCTTGAGCTAGTATTCTAATCATAAGGAGATTTGTAAATGCATGCATATTTAGAAAGACCTTTATTTTTCTTCATGTTTAGCTTTCAGGAATTCCCATTTACCTGCTAAAGCATAGAGAGTTGGCAATACTGAGATGTTAGTGATGTTAGATGTTAGTAAGGTATATAATTTCACAGTTATAGTTGTGTTCAGTGTTGTAATGATAACATATATAATGCATCTCTTTGTCTTGTAGAGATCCACTACTAACAGCAGATGTCCTTGACCCCAGGACTGATGGGGCAGTGTGGAGTCCTTTACTTCTGTTTTCTCTCTTATCCATTTCACCTTTTCCCGCTTTTACCATTGGTCCACATGTTAGAGTATGTGTTGTCAATGGTTGAGTGGGGGAGTGGTGGGGAGTGAGAAACTGAAAAAGACATAGCTTCCATTTGATTATGTGCACAAGTGTAGTTCCAATCAGACATGCATTAGCTCAAAGAAGGAGAGAGAAAAGCAGGAACTGTACCAAGATGATTTCCTGAGACAAGAATGGATCAAATCATCCTAATCAGCTATGGAGCTCTTAGTACTGCATGTATATTAATCAAAACTATACAAAAGGAGATTTAGCCTAATACTCTTGAGCCTTTAATTGCTTTCTATACCATACTTATATGTCCTTGGGTCAGTTGTCTGAAGAGAAGAAATAAATAGTCTGATCTGCTTGAAGAATTTTCTTTTTCTGTCATGGTATATGCCATGACCCGATGATGTTTCTTGCAGGAGCTAAAGAAAAGCAGTGGCGTGCCTCTGTGACCCTGTGTTATTCAGCTTCAGTGGTGGGGCCTAGCTAATGAAACTTTGCCACACTTAAAATCTCCAGGTAGTAGTTTCAGGGGCAGGCCATATAATGATGTTCTCTGGTCAGGAAGACCCAAAATAGTCACTGGGCAATGTGGGTCGGCGGGCATAGAGTGGGTAGACAGCTCAGAGTGTCACTACTCTTAAGCTTCATCCAGCAGGCGTTTCTCCCCTCTGATTGTTACTGCCAACCTTCTGCTATTTGTTACTAGCCAGTCATCTCCCATTTTGTCACTGCCCTGCATTCGGAGAACTCATAATACTGGGTTAATAGACATACACAATTCTGTGGAAGGACATTTCAGGGAAGCTATTATCACACCCTAAAAATAGGGCCCCATAGACAACAGCAGAGTGACAGAGGATTAACAGCAGCAGGATTAGTCGAGTACCCTGGCTGACTGCGATGGACTATGGTGATAACCATAGGAAGCATGATAATGCACAGGAATGAATACCTCTGATAGTAAGTAAATGAATGAATGCAAAAGACAGCAATTGTAAGATAAAAGGCAAAGCATAAGTGCAGCAATGCTCAGCTCACTCACTCAAGAACTGTGAGATGCCAGAAGAGCAGAAGACAATAGACTTGAAGGACATAGAAGTTTAATCCATCCACCATGTCCCTTCTTGCATGACATTCATTATCATTCAAACAACACTCCCACCCGCAAAGGTCTTATCCAAATGTTGGATCACCTTTTACGATCAGACCCTCCACATAAGATATCTGGATTTCAGCAAGATAATGTAAAGCATTTGTATGAACCTCCTACTTGTGGGGGCAACCGCTATGGCACACCAGATTGTTGACACCTTACCATTGTGCTGCGCAAACCAACACATCTCCTGCGGCGACCTCTGTTCCAGCCCCCATTGCACTCCTTACTCTCATGAATCTTTTTTTCCCTTCTCTATCTCTTCCCAATGTTGTTTTGTATTGAGAGATTTAGTCCCCTGGTAGAGGTAAGGCACATTAAAGAAATGCAGAACTTGAGGTAAAAGCAGATCAGGCCTTTTAATTCTCGATTGCCTCATGGCATTTTGAATGGTGGGATTTTATATTGGCTCATGTGTGCATACATTAACCAAAATAAATCTGAGTTCATTAACAAGGACTAATTGCAAGTCTGTGGCACTTTTCTGTTAGTTTGTGTGTATGTGTGGCTGAGTAACAGTCAGTCTTGGATGTAAGAGAGATATCTGCTGGCGCAATGGGTGGGCATGCCCATTCATTGCAACATGGGGCATGATGTATTTTTGCTTCCTTTTCCCGGCCAACAGCAATTTCAGAAAACCCAGTGAAGAGGATTGGCAAGAGGAGGAGGACAACATTCTGGGCTGAGTACAGTTACATTTGTAAAGCATGAGGGATCCCACTCCTTTACCTTTCCATACGAAGTATTGAACCACCAACCTTTTTGCCAGATGTGCAAGAGAGAGTGGTAGCAGATCTGAAAAACTGGGTTAAAAGCAGACTACGTTCCAAGAGGCATATTTACAAGGGCTATATCTCTGCTTTTTTGGCTTTTAAAGCCAAAAAGGCGGAGATAAAACGATCGCCCTATTAACAAGAGGGTGCTAACATGCATTAGCGCATTTTAGCACCCTTTTATCCAACGGCTCCCTTTGTATCTCTAATGAGATGCAAAGTGGGCGTCACTGGTCAGGACAACCTTGTAAATATTGCTAATGTTCAGATCGTGATATTTACAAGGCTGCCCAAGCATTTTAGCACACATTAGTTTTTGGAGAAAACCGCTGTCTTGTCCAAAAACTAATGTCTGCTAAAATGCAGACTTACCTATCCCTAACATTGGGGTGGATTATGCTGATACGACCCTGTGGGTCGTATCAGCAAGGTTATCGCCGTTTTGCAGGGAACATCGCTGAAAACCAGCGATGTTCCCTGCAAAACGGCGATAACCTCGCTATCTCTGGAATTTTTATCGATACATTCCAGAGATAGCCTGCGATAACAAAATTATCGCTAAGCACGGCCAGCGATAATTATCGCTGGCCGTTGATAATATGCCCCCAAATGAGAAACCCTTTCAGAGAGGAAAGAGAGTCAGGGGAGACAGGGAGCTAGTTCAAGAGGTCCAGAAGCCCAGGCGCCTAGTGGCAAAAACAAAAATCAATCATAGGGCTAGTGTTCCTTGGCACAGATCTCCCCAAAAATATAGAGGGTGCCTCTGCTGGGGTATTGGGAGTGGACAGTCAATAAGACTGTTTATGTTGCCCTCACACATCCCTTAGAGGATATCAAGCTTCATCACTGGGCGATGCTCCTGATTGGACCGGTGCTGCAATGCCCAAAGGGCATCTTATTAGTAATATTTGAACATGAGCCCCCATATGTATTAATGCCACATGCTCTATTATCTAGCATGAATTAAAACAATTTTGTTTTTATATCATGTTTTCCTAAATCTAATAAAATATGTAAGTAGAGGGTAGACTTAAAACAGCAAGTTTCTGCTAACATAACAACATAAAATAAATGCTATTTTGCCACTCTGTTCTCTAGTGTAATTAAATTGTTCCGACCCCATGGTGAGAAAAGTTCTGTTTCTGGAAGAGAAAGCAATCAGTGCTGCATGCAGCCTGAATTTTGAAACATAATACTTCCCACAGCTTTTCTTCTTCTTCTTCTGAAATATAGCGTTTCCCCTTAAGTAGACTTGGGCAAAAGAGATAAAATTCAATGAAGCTTTACAAGAGAGCAGTCTGACTGCAAGGTACGATACAGAATTATTGGATTTTATTACTTCAACAGTGATTCACTGTAGCAGGGCATCCCAGAGTGTATTAAATTGACATTTTTATTTCACAGATACATCATTTTCACAAAACAATCTCACCAGGCAACTACACAACTCATAGCTTCGCCAAAGCCTCATGTTGCAGCGTTATGACACCACACAGCACGACACCTCGGGGCAGATTTACAAGAAAGTGACGCATCTGCAGAGATGCGTCACTTTCCCTGCGCAAACATGCCAAATCCTTGCATCACTGTGGATGCGCCGTATTTACAATACTGCGCACCGTGGCGCAAGGATTGACAGATGCGTCAGAAATTCTGACGCATCTGTTGACGGAAAAGTCACGTATTGCTGGAGTCGTGTCGCAAGCACGACGCAACTCCAGCAATGCTCAGGGGCGCCCTATGCCTAACATGCTGCGTCACTCCTTATGCCTGCTTCAAGCAGGCGCAGGGTTTTGACGCAGCATGGACGTAAAAGTGACTCAGTGAAATCTTGTAGATTTCACTGCGTCACTTTTATGGGGCTTCCTGCGACGGAACGCCCACCCTGCTTACATTAAACCTGACGCAGGTTTAATGTGGCGCAGGGCTTCACAACGTGACGCATCTCCCTAGATGCGTCACGTTGTAAATGGGCCGCAACTTTTACGCTGCCGCTGCGTCACAAAAGTGACTCAGCGGCGGTGCAAAAGTGACGCAAGGGGCTTGTAAATCTGCCCTCTCATCTCTGTGCTTCAAAAACCGCACTGCATCACAGTTGCTGTTCACTAACCCCAAACTACAATCCACAAATGTACCTTTCAACTCACTCATATCTGGAAGGGCCACTTCCTTTCAAATAATTTTGCCCTCTCCTCATGTCAGAAGCTCCAAACAGGCCTCAGTGGATTCATGCTCGCTGAAAATCTTCCTCACCCTCCAAAGATATTTTTTCATCCATATTGACTTCAGTCCGATCACCCTGCTAACTAACTTCACTCAGTTTGGACGCTCAGTAGTCCTATATGTCCACATTAAATCTTACATCACCTTTCACTCAATATTTCATATAGCTTTCTGTTCATAAGATCTACAAGCCAAAACACCCACAATAGAACGAAGACCAGGGTGCAGTTATAAAAAGAGTATATTGAAAATCTAATTATTGAATGAAGGAAAAGCAAAGTGAAATAGACATAATTTCAAACTGAGAGAACAGATGAAATGTCGAGATTTGATCTGAAGATTTTTTTGAACATGCAAATCAAAAATTTAAAAGTCTGAAATCACAATTAACTTTTCCTGTGAAAACATTTATCTCCTCTACTTTCATCCTTCCCTCTCTCTCCTCTCCATCGTTTCAATCTTCATGATTTACTATTTTGGTTTACAAACAGATTGCAATCCCTTGGCATGTGTTATATTACCTCTACCAGTTCCATAAAACTGCATTTCGACTACTCATATGCTTTACACCTAGCCTCACAATTGTATTGCTTTGCAGATACCAACAAAACTCAATAAAGATTAATTGAAAAAACAGTGACAACACAATAAAATAATGTAACACATCCAAATGAAACCCAGAGTGGGGAGAATAATGAGGAGCAATCCAAGAAATAATCCAGCCATGGAGATGTAAGATTTATACCAGTATGAAGACAAACCATATTAGAAGAACATGGAAGTAGACCAGATAGTGAGACTACTAGAAAAGGCCACTCCATAAGTCTCATGAATATTTTCATGTATTACTTTAACTTTCACAGCTACATTTGAAAAATGTGTTTACACAATTTTAAAAGTCCTCTTTTTGAGCACACTGAGGGGCACATTTAGGAGAGGAGTAGCGTAGCTCTTGCACCATGTAAAGTGGTGCAAGAGCGATGCAAGTCCAAAATTCAATTTATGAAGACACGCAAGGCCAACTTACGTGGCCCTGAGTGTCTTCATAAATCAGGAGTTACTCAATGCAGCACAAATCACTGTGTTGCATTACTCTGCCCTGGAAAGACATTCCATGGGCATTGTGTGCGTGTTTCCACGCAACTCCCATGGTTTTTGATGCATTCCCAGATCCACCAAAAGTGGTAGACCTGGGAATGAGCCAAAAGATGCGCCTTCTCAGGGGAAGTGTAATGAGGAGAAATATCTTTATTTCTCCTTGTTACTTCCTCTTGCAGCACACATAGAAAGAGAATATGTCTCTCAGGATTGTTTTTGTGCAGGAAAGTTCCCCTTCCTGCAAAAAAACAATTCTCCTTACAATGCAAGCACCCTTACACCATGGTGCAAGGGTGCCTGGGTTGACGTTGGGCAGTGCAGAGTCAAAGGCAAGAATGTGCTGTATTCTTTTAAATATGGCACATTCCAGCCCTTTTCTTGTGACTCAGTGCAGTGCAGCAAGGTGACTTGCTGCGCTGAATGACTTTCTAGTGAATATGCCCCTCAGTGTTTTTAGATCTTTGTTTACTAATTATACAATTCTTCCTCCTTCGAGAAAAAGATGGAAGTTGACTGAGGCCACCGCACTGTGCACTCTCCCTCCCCCTTCAGGCTTGGCAGCTTCTAAAAATTGCGAAAAATGAACGGATAAGTGAATTGAAGTGTACATGTACATGGAGTACTCACTGACTTGCCAAATGCTGTTGTCTAGCTGCTGGATCCTTTTCACCCTTAAAATTTTGTTGGATAAAACTGTGCTCACCTGGTCAGCTTGAGCAATTAGAATAGTTCCTGCTCGGGCTGCTGCTGTCATGTCGGATGCGGACAGGCTTCCCTTATCGGAACACGCGGCACAACTTGAGGGAGTGTTAACATTGCCCCAGGGAGCTGCATCGCACATAGGTCACCCAGTGCTGTAGACCCTTATTGGACATTCTGCTTCAACTACTGATGTCTCTTTTGGTGCTGTGGCTGCTGCAAAAGATGGTTTCACTTAGAAAGAGTTGCTGAGAGCATCTACCTCAAGCACTGTCAAAGAGTATGAATCTCAGATCTTGCTTGAACAATTAAAATGGTTGGATCTGGAAAATCGCCAGTGTAAAATAACCTTTGGATTTTTGGAATTCCGGAGGCCAAAGAGGGCTCCAATATCTGGCAATATGAAATCCAGCTTTTCCAACAGGCTTGTTCTGATTTAGCGGATAGGGATTGGGACTGCCAGACAAAGCGCTCACATAGACTTAGCAGGCCCTAAGCCCACGGGGTCAGGGGATAGGCTACGCCCCAACCTGATTTACATGGGCAATTATTTTCTTCAACAGGCTGTCTATGTAAAATCTCTTCCCTCTGCTCCGATTACATCAGACTCACATCCTTTCTTTGTTCGATCCGATTTCTTCACGGAAAGTATGGATCAGAGACTGAGGCTTAAAGAGACCGGTACACAGATTTTCTTTTTTTGCAGGATCCTCCGCGCCTTAAAATAAAATGTGGTGGGAAGACAAGGATTTACTTCACATATAAAGAAGTCAGGTGTATTCTTCAGCTGTGGCCAAACAATGAGTATTGAAGATAGCCACTGGACCAAGAAATGGGTAAAACGGAATGGGGAGGCTTTAACTTGTCTACTGTCTTTGGCAGATATCTGGGGTTCATTTCTATTTTCTCAATATATATAGGCATTACCTCATCCTATGCTTAAGCTGGGAAAGGTATTTTGGGGGTGCACAGGGGTGTTCTTTCTTTCTGACACTAACATATGGGGGTGATTGTTTCCCTTTCTTTGTGTGGGAGGGGTGGAGAGTTCTGGGAAGGGGTGGGTTTCTTGCTGTCTGTTGGCTGATAATGAGGTGGATATAGTGTGATATAAGGGGCTGGTGGGCAAAATAGTCAAAAAGAATTGGAGCAGCCACTAGTTTGTATTTTCACTGGTGGTGTGTGGAGTAAATTTTGGTGGGTGCTCAGGGAAGGGAAAGAGTTGGACTTTAGAGGAATTACATTTACTATTCCCACTCCAGTCTATGCAGCTATAGGGAAAGGGTTGGACTACAGAGGGGTTACATTTACTTTTCCCACTCCAGTCTGTACAACAGTAGGCAAAGAGTTGGACTACAAAGGTATAACATTTACTATTCCCACTCCAGTCTTAACAACAGTAAGGAATGTGTTGTACTCCATAGTGGTAAAATTTACTATTCCCACTACAGTTTATGCAGTAATACGGAAACCATTGGTCTCCATTTTGGTAAACTTTACTATTCCCACTTCAGTTTATGCAGTAATATGGAAACCACCAGACTCCAGAGGGGTAGCATTTACTATTCCTACTCCATTCTGTGCAACAGTAGGGAAAGCGGGGGACTCCGAAGTGGTAACATTTACTATTCCCACTCCAGTCTGTGCAACAGTAGGGAAAGCGTGGGGCTCCGGATGGAAAACATTTACTATTCCCATTCTAGTCTGTGCAACAATAGGGAAAGCTTGAACTCCTGAGGGCTAAAATGTACTATTCCCACTCTTGTTTGTGCAACAATAAAGAAAGAGTTGGACTCCGGATTGGTAATATCACTCCAGTCTGTGGAACAGTAGGGAAAGCATTGGACTCTGGAGGGGTTAAATTTACTATACTGACTTCTGTCTGTGCAACAGTATGGAAAGCGTTGGACTTTGGAGGGGTAACATTTACTATAACCACTGCAGTCTCTGCAACAGTCGGGAAAGCGATGTACTCCAGAGTGGTAACATTTACTATTCCCACTCCAGTCTGTTTAACAGTGGAGAAAGTGTTGGGACATCGCTGCGGTTGAATTTACTATTCTAACTCCAGTCTGTGCAACAGTGGGGAATGCGTTGTACTCTGGAGGGGTAAAATTTACTATTCCCAATCCAGTATGTGCAACAGTAGGGAAAGCGTTGAACTTCAGAGAGGTAAAATTTACTATTCCCACTCCAGTCTGTGTAACAGTAGGGAAAGTGTTGGACTTCGAGGGGTAGCAGTTACAATTCCCACTCCAGTCTGTGCAACAGAAGGAAAAGTACTTCACTTCAAACACATAAATTAAATGAAACACAACCCTATTAATTTAGAACAAATATAAAACTGTTAATATGAACTATATTGTTTAACCAAAAAAACTACATAAAATAAAAAAACAATTAAATAATTAATATGATTAGTAAAATAATTAGTAATTAATATTCAATTTACAAAAATTGTCATTTATTTACTACTTAATTAACTTACCACACTATTTCCCCACATACCTAGTAGCTCACACTTAAACCATATCTAAAATAAATACATGTAATACAATTAACATAATTAATAATCAAGTAAGCATTAGTTAATAATTTAATGATTATTAATTCATTAATTAACTTCTCACCATATACTCCCACAAACCCAAAAGCCACACCTAATATATAACTTACAAAATATAATTATTACACAATTTACATATTAATTAATCAATAAAAAAATAACAATTTAATAGGTAAGTGTTCATTAATTCTTCGCGTATTTAACTTCCCACCCTATACCCCTACAAACTCAACAGCCTGCACCCAATATATAACTTAGAAAATATAATTATTACACACTTACATATTTATTAATCAATTAGATCATTAATAATGATTTTTTCTTCAATCATTACATAATTAACTTCCCACTCTATACCCCTACAAACCCAACAGCCCGCACCTAATATATAACAGAAGAAATAGAATTATTACACAATTTAAATATTTACTAATTAATTAAATAATTAATGATAAATAAAAAATTAATTATTTCCCACCCTACACCCCAACAAACCTAGCAACCCCGACAACAATATAAATTACTATTAGCAATTAAATAAAAAAACGTACATATCACTAAAAATTACAAACTATTTTTAAAAATATTATTAACAATTATACAAACAATAATAACAAATAAAATTAATACAGGAGCTAACACACAAAAAGATAATTAAACGGCAATAGTTTTTTACAACTATAACATTGAAAAAGATATTAGCAGCAACAATGTTATTGAAAACAATATTTACTTACCAGAAAAATAGATATTTCTGCATCACAAAGTTTTTGTATCACAAAATTTTTTCCTGATATTTCTGATCCAATATTTTGTCCAGGGTGCACGGCTTGGTAGAATGTGGCACATGATTCCCCAGGGTATACATGCTATTCTGTCCCTCATGGCCATCATTCTAGAATCGCTATGATTTTTGACTCTCAGGATTTAATTATTGAGTCAAGAATGGATTTGCGTGTTAAGATTACGTCAGACCAGGGCTTTAAGTAGGCCGGGTCTCACCGGTGCAGAGCACCAGCAGTTTTTTAAAGGGGGGCTCGAAACGGATCTCTATCGGGCTCTGTTGTGTGCCCTGGCGGTCCCTTTTTTTCTGGACTGCAGTGACTGCAGGCACATAGATGTGCATGTGCTCACACTGCTCACTTCTCAATAGTGGAGAAGATACGGCATGAAGTCATGCCAGGTGAGCATTGTAGGGGAAGGGAAATCATCAAAGAGAGTCATTTTCTCTCTGGATTTCCCTTCTCTTTTTGAAACATAGGAGCAGCAACATTGTTGCGGTGTCACCAGGGCTTTAAGTGGAAGTTTTTTCAATATTATATACAAGCCATAGTTGCTGCTTATTTATTTTATGCAACTAACAACCATTGACAAAGCCAATAATAATGACTTTTTGTAGGTATGATGTTAATTGCTGTATTATATATCTGGATACAATGACAAAAACAGCAAAATACAAGTTGGCCAGCACACTAAACTAAGCACAGATTTTTAGCTTTCGTGTTTTTAAGCCACACCCTTAATTACATTGGCCACGCCCCTTTGAGAGACACCCGTTTCTTCATCCCATATAAAGCCCTGCCTCAGACCATAATCCTCTATTGTTAACATTACGAGTCTCTGACATTTGAAAAGAGCCATGAAAGTGGTCCTTTCCTAGATTACTATTATTAAGTTCTGAGTACATAAAAAGAATGAATGCACACCTAATGGAATTTATAACTGTTAACTGGGGCTCTGCTACTACTAATTTTGTCTGGGATGCTTTGAAGTCATCTGAGAATCAGTACAGTCAGAATGGCCGGCTGCTCCTTCTCATATCTCGCCCCCTTTCACTGGAACAGACTGCCAAATAACATCTGTGCTTGTCCCAATCTCAGGCAGTTCAAGAAACTTCTCAAAACCTGGTTGTTCTGTCATTAACCAGCAATCTCGACACTGCTTTGTCTGTTATTCAGGTGCCGAGAGATCCCCCTGGGGTTGATTCGTTTGCGCCCTATAAACACAAATAATAATAATTTTTTTAAATCTGTGCAGAGTACTACTGCACAGTTTATGTCTGAGAGGAACATACCTTATAAGGTTAAGGCACAATCATTACACTATGAGCTGTTAGTATTGGAAGGGTGGCATGCACAATCAGTATTAGAGAAAGACCCTAATAAATCACAGATACAACTCGAGATCATTAAATGTAGATGCAGGGCACATCGTATACAGAGAGGGAAGGTTGCAGCTGCTTATATGGCTGGTCGGGTGGCTTTAATTGAATGTGGGGAGAAAGTTGGGATCCTTTTGGCCTACTCAATTTCTGAAACCAGGCATCTGCATATCTTTAAGTTTATTAAGGATAAGGAGAGCAATAAGTATCTTGAACCTCAGGGCATTCTCGATCAGTTTTCATTCTTTTATCAATAACTCTATACAGAAGCCCAACACCAGTTATGAGTGAAATGGAAGAGTGCATAGTGTCTAGTAAGATGTCCAGACTGAGCTCATTAAAGTTAGAGGAGTTGGCCTAACGGCTAGGGCGGTCGACCTTGAATCTGGGGAACTTGGTCCGAGTCTTGGCAATGACGCTGAACATCCTGGGATTCTGGGCAAATCACTTAATCTCCCATGCCTAACAAAAATGAATGTGTTCTCATGTAACACAACTGGTGCTATGTAAAGCACTCTGATTCCTTCGAGTCAAGTGTGCGCTATATAAAACTCCGGAACAAAAAAAAAAGCACGTGATCAGTGCAGAGGAACTGACAGGGGCTATTATATCTCTTCCATCCTGCAAGGATGTGGGAGAGGATGTTCTGCGGTTGGAGTTTTATAAGACATTTATTGATATATTGGCACCAGTACTACTTACTGTTATCCTTTAGACTGATCAGGGTGGCAATACCCAAGATTCTTGGAATTATACCAATATTGCAATAATCCTCAAGAAGGATAAGCCAGCTGAAGAAATGGGGTCATCTTGATATATATCTTTAATTAATTTGGATTGCAAGATCTATGCAAAAGTATTGGGATCAAGGCTGGGTACCTGCTTGGAAGATCTGGTCTCTCCACAGCAGCATTGCTTTATTCCAGGTAAGGACACTCCAGCCATACCAAAACTTCTATAGCACTATTCAGTGCAGCCACAAATCTGGGGGAACGGGTTAACATGATCCTATTAGATGATGAGAAATCATTTGATAGGGGATCATGGGTCTATCTGTGGTCCACACTGCATATTATTGGGATTGTTAGTAGGTATTTAAACCAGGTTAAGAGTGTACATCGAAACTCAGTGGCCCATGAGATGGGCATGGCTCTTCGATGTTTAAGGTCTTGCATGGTACTTGTCAGGGATGTCCCTTGTCCCAGCTTTTATTTACCCTTTATTTCTAACCCTATTTGCAGCATCTTATTGGGAACCCTGGGATAGCACCAGCTCTGGTAAGTGGGTTGGAGATTAAGATTAGTGCATAAGCAGACAATGCAGCAGTACATTCAGCAAAGTCAATCAAAGCTATCCAACTAATTGCCAATGAGGCAATTCGAGTCAGGATCTTTTTTGGGTATCAACCTAATCTGCTTAAAACTCAAATCACCTTGAGTTATTCATTTTTTGTGAAAGAGCTTAGGGTGGTTTCAAGCGTAATTTACATAGCAATTAACATTGCTTTTTCAGTTTATCGTTTCTTTGATCTGAACTATGAACAAGTGTTACGTGGAATCGCTACCAATAAGCATCATTGGTTGTTTTAATATTGTAGAGATGAACCTCCTCCCTACATTTTTTTTACCTTTTTCCGTCCATTCCCTTGTAAGTACCTGACTTTTTGTTTAGGAGGCTCAAAGGTGGAGTCAGTAGATTCATATGTGGGTATTAGAGGTCTAGGAAGGCTATCTGATTCCTGAAACTCTCTTCTTATCAAGGGGGATGGTCACTCCCAGATTTTAAGTTATATTTCAGGGCTGCCTTCGGTAATTGTATTCGGTGTCTTCTCACAGACTACCAAGCAGATTGTATTACCATTGCTTATAGAATAGTGGCCAAAGAAGAATGAAAGCCTCTGTTGTGTAGACAGTCCCTAATTATTTTAAAAAGGTTTGGTAAACTCTTATCACTGATATACACAGAATTTGGTGAGATATCTACTCAGACTTCCAAATTTCATCCTTGCATTTCTATACTCTGCTTTGGAGGAACCCAACATTACCATTTATATTTCCAGACACAGTAGCCAGGCTACGGTATTCCAGAGGAGCTAAATCGGCAGATCACTCATACAATCAGCAAGGGTTTTGCACATTTCAGTTAGCATATGGTCTCCCTCAAACTAGCTTATTTCAGTTCTTATATTTCCAACATGATGTTTCAAGTATCAGTATCAGTGATGATGTGGAATTGATGTTGTATATGTACTCGGATGATCGTAAATTAACTAATCACAATATCTATCAAACAATGACAGCACAAAGAGAGGAAGTTAAGGGTTCAAATTGAGACCTAAGATCGACTGCCTGTGCGCTGATGTTAAGGATGCTTTGAGATAATGTCCTCTTCGGCCAGTTTCAAGCGACAACAATCCAGAGCTCTTCGTAGGCTCTATCACACTCCGGTGAGGAGAGCTAAGTTGGATACTGGCAAAGTTAGCAATCAGAGTAGGCATCCAAGATGCAAGTTATATGCAGCGGACATTGTAGATATGTTCAAGACTTGCATGCCTTTAGAACAGTATGTCTCGGCATTCACAATGTGATTTGCAACTGACTATTAGAGATATTATGTTGGGCTTTAAACAGGATGTTGGTAAACATATTTCTGTGGTTATATCTATTGCTGTCTTTCCAGCTCGTCTTTCCATTGCTAGCGACTGGATAGAGCCGCAGCCCCCCACAGTGTATTAATGGTAGCCATTATTTGGGCAGGTTTATTAGATGCAGCTTGCAATCCTCTGACTTAGGGGGGAAAAGAGGCTGATAAACCAGATCTGGATACATATGTTTTGATGGTGGATGAAATGTGAAACATGAATTATGCCATATGGTATATGAAATGTGAAATATGTCATATGCAGTAGGGAATATTGGCTTTCTTTTCCCCAAAAAATAATTCTTCTTTCCCTCAGTTGAGCTGAGTCCTGCCCTTCACCTTGATAATGCTGTGGTTCTGGGTATGCTATGAGAACAAAGAGTTTTAAATATTGTGCCAAAAATATTGAGCACAGTTTTTCGACAAATAAAATATCATGAAGGTAAAGATGTATAGGAAAGTATAGGTTTACTATAATCAGCTCCTAATATGTAATTTGACAAGCTATTGGTGAATAGTGAAGATCTAGTGCAAGACTGTGAATGAAGAGAAAAGAACGCATGAAATGAAGGTTTCTCTAGAGAAATGGGGGGCACTATTTTTAAATAACTTTAAGCTTTTTGGAAATGTTTCCATGATGTCATCTTCAAAGTGGACATATGCACATTATCTCTTTGATACAGCAAGCTGAAGGAAACTCTGCTTGCCTTGTCTTCAATCACAGGGACGTAGCTATCAATAGCGCAGCTGGTACAGTGGCACTAGGGCGCAGGGCTGTGAATGGACATCTGCACCCCAGCTGTAGCTGTTTTTCACAACCTAATGGTGGTCACATGGACCCATATCCCATGCTTGCTTTAGGGCTATTGAAATTCTTTAAAGCTACTTGTCAATGACATTAAATGATGTTAGGGAACATTTTGTGATACGTGTCAGATATACTGGACCAATTTCAACGTAGGCTCTGAGAACCATTTTCATGGCTTTATTTGGAATTATTTGTGTAATTGGAACACAGTGAAGTCTTTTTTAGTGCCTATGTGGATGACACAGTGGACCACATTTACTATTATTTCACACAATGCAGTGCAGAAAGGGAACTTAAAGTCTTCCCTCAAGAAAAGCTTAGGGGCATATTAATAAGAAACGGCGTTAAAATTATCGCCGCTTTAGCGGCAGAAAACCGCCGCTAAATCTGCGATAATGGGCTTGATAATACGCATGCACACGAGGTTCAGATGGCGGACCTTAGTAGTCAGCTTGAGGATATGTGGCTGACACTGATGAATAGTTACTTGCAACATTGCATTATGGATATTTGATCGCACCAATATTATGAGGACTTTGAATTGTTATTCCAGGATTTCAGACCAATATTTCCCTTTGAATTCTATCTCGATTATGATTTTGACATATTGCCCGGAGGAAGTCCATGACTAACTGTCTGTTGGACGAAATACGTGTTGGCAAGTTCTGTGGTTTGAAGACATTTGTCTGAAATGCAAGAACAACACTGGATAAGACTTGACAAGCTTGAAATAAATTAAGAAGAACATATTCAAGATTGACATCTGGACTCTAATTATTGCTTAGATGCATATGCCTGTGCTCGGACTACCTATTTGGAGAAGTTAATCATCATTAAAATCACAATTTGTATGCATTAGGACGTTGCTTTAGAATTTATCATATAGTCTCTCTATCTTACATTCTTCTAAAGTAACCATGTGAATTTTAGAAAATAACTGTAAAAATCTAGTAGCTTTCATTATGAAGATTATACATGAATCATTTATTGTAGTTGAAAATCTGAATTCCACAGCAAAATCCCCATATGTGCACTTGACCCTTAGACTTATCTGCCTAATTCAAATATTTCTAGTCTAGTGAAAATACTTATAAGACCGCAACCATCCAACTCTAGAAGCACTTTGAGAAAATCAGCTTAATGTAATACATGCTCTGGTTTTTGCTTGCCTCTGGGCATAGAAAATGCCTTGGTTGACATACACACATCTATTTTTAACAGCAGAGATTTAGATGATCTCACACTATGGAATCTCCTATTAGTGTCAGCAGTCCTTGCCTTACCTGGCCAACCAAAACTTTCACATAGAACAGAGGAGATGGGTTAGGATAGAAGTTAAATAAGACCTACCACAAGTTAATATCCCTTCCATTTAAAAGGAAATACAGAGTTTTGTTTGAGGAGGATAGTGTGGATATATAAAGATGCTTAGAAGCTGCAAGCAACGATTCCAGCAACATTACAGTGTACATACAAAATATAACTCATGTTGACATCTCTGTGCTTTAATTACTAAGGGGCCTATTACGATGGCCTGCGGACTTTGTCCGACACCGTACCGGGAAACGGGACCGCCCGCCATTGTTGCAGCGGTCCCGCCCGCCATTGTTGCGGCGGTCCTGCCAGTGGCATTAAGATGCGCCCGCCACAATGGCGGGCGCATCCTGCATTTTTTACACTGCGGCGGGCGGTGCTGCAAGCAGCACCCGCCGCAATGTGAAAAATGCATGTTTTGCATTTGAATGCACAACGTGACAGGCACGCGTGGTGCCTGCCACCTTGTGCATTCAAATGTAGGTGGGTACCACAGGTACCCCCCGAGTGCACCCCCCGAACACCCTGGGGGCCCGCAGTGGGCCCCCAAAGAAAAGACTGCATGCCTTTCCATGGCGGAGTTTCCGCCATGGAAAGGCAATTCACCGCCATCATCCCATATGGCTGGCGGTGCCACCATATTGCTGGCCTTTTCCGCCCGGTAGGCAGTCGGGCGGGTTGCCTACGGTCTTTCCATCTGCCGGGGTCCCGCATTCCATTGTAATATGGCAGGGGGAAATGGTAGGCAGGCGGTGGGAATTAGCGGGCAGATCGCCACCGCCATATGGGTGGTGGCGATCCGCCCGCTATCATAATGACCCCCTAAGGGTCTGACTATATGATAAGGGAACTATAGGTTATTTCTCATGTGCCACTGCATCAGTATGCATGCCTTAGACATCCAAACCATCAATATTCCTTATGTGTATTTTACTCATTGATGTTTTCTCCATCACTTATCAGGTTGTTTGCCTCAATGATATACCATAAAACTATTTCATTCACAATAGGTGAGGAATAGTATATCATTTGATCTGAGCACCTAGGGCTAAATCTGAACTAGTTTGCAGATTGAAAGACTGGTTTTGAGGTATTTTGTTTAATGTGATACAAGGATTTGAGAAAGTCGAATAAAATATTGCATTGTACTAACTATCTAACTAATAGTGAGAGCAAACTGAGCTCTCTGAACTCTTTTAGCAGTTTTTATGTCCTCTAATGCCATTATCTATGTAGTATTTGTAAGTGATGAAGTACTTGCTGAGAAATATTCCGATAGCGGTGAATGTAAGTTCTCTTTCTTCACCCAATATTATCCGAGGATGTTACTTTTTGGTCTTGCTCTTATTCCTAGGAACTAATACTATCAAACGGGGATTGCAGTGCTGAGATGAATGTGCAATGCAGTTAATTTGGGTCCTTTGACGATAGCAAAGTCAAACATGACACCTTGAATTTCCGTTTAGTCTGGGTGAGCATCAAGTGATTAGTAATCTAAATAGATTGATACAAAAAATTGATAGACTGCTCCAGGTGGCTGCCAATTGTATTCTCATATACAAATTATTCTGACAGTGCTGCTTTTGTGCAAGATTATTATATCTGGCATCATAAGGTTTTGTCTAAATCATCTAAATTGTCTTTAGAACGAACATGTTTGCTTCAATAGGAAGGAAAATGCCATGTTCTCTAAAAATACTAATTGTATTAATAGTAGCACAAAACATAGATTTTTCCATTTGTAATACCCACAAATAATGAGTTGTATCATGGAAAGGTGTGCCTGTGCAAATTATTTTGCTTAGGTTTTTTTTTTTTGATAATCAATTTTATTGTATTTAGAAAAAACAGGAAATACATTGGTAACAAATCAGACACATTATACATGCACATTGCAGCCCATAAGAATGACAGAGATCTGTAAAAACGTTCTGCAGTAGGTAGACCCCCCACTTATCTATGACCCCGCACAAGAGAGACATAACAACCTCAGGCCTGCAGTAAATTAAACCATTTGCCCCAGATTCTGCTGAAGAGTTTAGGGCAACCCCTAGCTTCGAAAAGAGGCTCCTCTTGGGTGCCGCACCAGTCCACCCCCCTTCTCCACCTCCGAACTGTGGGGGGTTTAGCCTGGGACCAGAGCGCTGCGATGTCGCGTTTCACCACCGCCAACGCCGTTCCCAAAAAACGTTTATCAGCCCGAGACCCATCAAGGCCGTCAAACACCCCCAGGAGCATGCACAGTGGGTTGTGGGGTACCTCCCACCCAAGGGCCTGCGTGAGCTCGAGCTCTATCCCCGCCCAAAATGGAGCAAGGGCCGGACATTGCCATACCATGTGATAGAAATCAGCCGGGACCTGTAGGCAGCGCGTGCAAGATGGGGAGGGCCGCAAGCCAGCTCTGTTCAAGCGCGCAGGGGTGAGGTATGCCGCATGGAGATAAAAGAGCTGGACTAGCCGCAACTTGGAGGAGGTCGTCAGCGTTTTGGGGGCCATAAGGGCGTCTCTACAATCTGCCTCCTCCAGGGGACCCAGCCACCCCTCCCAGCGAGTGCGAAGGAGGTCGAGGGCCGCGGGCCGTTATTTACTAGGGAGCGGTAAATCCGCGACACCCCCCTCTACCCAGGTTCCCCATCATCACTTGGGCCTCTAAAGGGCTGAATTCAGAGAAGGATGTGGGGGAGGGGATGTGGACCTGAAGGGCATGTCTGACTTGTAAATATTTGTAGAATCGGGAGGAGTGGAGAGAATGGCGGTGCTGTTGGTCTGCAAAAGATCTGACATGGTCCCCCACCCAAACGTCTCTCAGGAGCAAAATCCTGATAAGGCCCCACCTGCGAAAGTCTTGGAGAGAGGAGTCCGCCAGCCACGTCCCGTTCCACAGGGGCGTCTGCCTGGTCAGGTTCCGATTCCACTGTACATGCCTCAGTGCGGCGCGCCAGGCCACAAACACCGCCCTGGTGACAGGGGGAAGATCCTGCGGCCCTGGGCTCCCATACAGATAGGCTTGGAGCTGCGAAAACTCCAATGCCCGGAGTTCCACTCTGTACGCCAGGTCGGACCAGCCGCCCGCGAACGAGTCGTGGATCACGATAAGCCGTGTGGCCAGGTAGTAGAGGTGAAGACTAGTCACCCCCATGCCCCCATCGTACGGTGGTATGCGGGTGTGCACCAAGGATATTTGCGGCCTCTTTCCTCCCCATAGAAAATTTTGCTTAGGTTTAATGAACGTTTACAGAAGTCATTTACCCTAGCATGAAACAGCATTTGAAATACAGCACAAGTGTTAATACCTTTTTAATATTTAAATTAAGGTGGTATTTTCTTTTTGCATATGAGGTCCTTTATGTGATACTGCCACAGTTGTTCATATCCCTTAATTTAATGGTACATCATTTGCTTATCACTGAAGGATGAAACACTTAAGGGTTAATTTAGTGTTTGCTGCACTGTGAAAACCACTGTAAATTGATGGGTATCCCATCCCACCAAACCTGCTCTTCTTCTGCATCATTTAGAGGTGGGTAAACTGCTAGGTTTTTGGCAGTGAAGTCTTAGCTGGCTCAGCCATCAATACCCTTTAGTCGGCAGTCCATCTGTCATCGGACTGTTGGCTAATGAACTTTGCAAGGTATGCCTGTAAAAGGCTGTTGAGGGTGATAACTACCCAACTCAATTAATAATCACATCATTGCCACTAAATAAACCTGATGTGATCCCCTTGTAGCTATGGCACAAAGCAGAAAGGCTTATCTCAGAGGCAATATGTAAAGTATTTATGCAGTACCAAAACAGTGATAACATCTAAACACAATCCCAGACCATTATAGAAACCTGAAGTACATTTAGGAAATGACACCAAAGAGACAAAACATCCAATAAGGCAAACTTGAGATATGAATTTTTAAAGTTTAAATTAAAAATAGTGCCAAGAAGCATTATGCCCCAACTATGGCTATCAGGTTTCACTTGAACGGTTGTTTGGCATGAGCTAAGGCTGACTACAGAGGAGTGTGGGTCAGATACATAAACTAGGCTCAAACTGGTCACAGGTTTTACCTTTGGGCTTAGTCCCTGAAATTTAAGTCAAAACTCTTCAGTGAAACAAGGCAACAGGCTCTGGCCTAAGAAGGCTCCGCAATGTATGATAACCATTGGATGAGGTCTGGTGAAGTTGGTGACTTTTGCCAGGAAAGTTCCAAGAGGAACTTTGAAAATCACACCCAGAGAAGGTCCCTTGTTGGCTGGATACTGTGGCAGCCTTCGCCCAGTGAAGATTTTTACCTTTAGACTTAGTCACTTAGATTTACCTAGCAAGGCAAAAATGGCTCTAGAAGGCCGGAAACTTTCTCCATTATGTTCCAGTTAGTCAGATTTGCTGCTGTAGAAACCTCTAGGCGGGAGAAGCCTTTAATCTTCAGCCCAGTGGCAATGCAACTTGTTGGTTTAGATTGGCTTTGATTTATAGGTTTGTCCCAGTCCTCTATAGGTCTTTGGATTCAAAAGGTTTATAAGTCCCGGGTTTTAAGGTGCTTATGGGAAGACTAAATATGCCAATTAGTGGTACATCAATTTCATCATGTTGAAAGAGATGCACATGCACCTAGCACTAGTTAACAGAGGTAAAGTATATAAAGGTCTACAGCCAGCAAAAACAGTTAAGGTAAATATCTGGAGTGGCATCAAGCAGAAGATGCTCATGTCCTACATTGCCCTATTGAGAACATGTCTTCTAATAACAATTTTCTTGTTCAGGACTGCCTTGCAAGCCATGATGAACCAAGGAATAAAAAAGAACATATTGTTCCCAACGCACTAGGCAAAACTCTTGCACCAGGGAATTTTTTTTCTTTAACAGAAACAAATCCCAAATTTAGGGGTTTAGGAGATTCAGGGAGAATCTAGCATTAGTATGAGACCCTTTGCTCAAACTTGAAGAAACTGAGAATAGGCTGTGGTGATTGCTAGGTACAGCTCCATCTTAATTTAGATTGTCTGCTACTTTTGATAACGCCATCGTTTATAGCTCATAAATGTAAGACTGGACAGCAATGAAGGTGGTTTTATTGTATAATCTGGAGGATTATTTCACTACATTATATTTGTTGCTAGAAAGAGTGACTACATACATTTCAAATGTCACAGCTGAGCTGCCTTTTTCTCATTTACAAGGTATTTTATTATGATGATGCAAACTTTTGAAGGAACAAGGGACTCTTTTCAATGGACCCCCCGGGTAACAAAATTGCTATCTCACTGCTTCCACTAAGGGAAATCCTGAAACACCTGTAAACATTTTTGTGTTGTATCTCAGGGAATATTGTAAATGGCTTAACAGTGGCTAGATAGATGTGGCCATTAAGTAATTATCATGTCCGGAAGGCATATCTGGACTGCATTCAGCTCATTGGTTGTTGTGGAGAAGTGTGGCTCAATGATTAGAGTGGCAGAACCTGATGCAGAGATCTGGCCTGGGACCAGTGTTCAATTCCCCGCCTCGGCAGGTCTTGGGCTAAAAAATTCCACGGACCTGATAATTCTTGCCTCGGTGCCTATTCCAATCAAGGAGTTCCACTCCGCAACTCTGGGCAATAGCTTGCTTAATCTCCACAACGGCCCCCACAACGCTAAGGATGCCTGGCCTCCACCTTGGGGGTGCCCAGGAGTGGATGCCTCACAGGGAAAGCAAGAATGGGTTCCACAGCGGTATTTGTACAAGCGCCTTGAGACCCTTGCAGGTGAGTAGTGTGCTATACAAGTATCAAATTTACATTTAACTATTGGTGAGCGCATGTGTAGTGTTGAAACTAAAGCAATGATTAACTAAGGATAATATTGATTTTGAGCACAAAATTAAATTATCATCAATGCTGCCACTTCCTCACTCTGAAAAACACAAAGGCCATGTAGATCAAAACTCTCAAGGATTTGAAGGTCAAAAAGGTTTCCCAGTCGATGGGGATAGTTCTTGCAGAAAAAGATTCACCGATCACACAATCATTAAACTCACTTTTTTATATTTTTCAAACAATAATAAAATATTTCAACTCCTCTCAAAATTGACACATATAAAAATAGATAATTACCTCCAAGATTATCTAGTATATCTGTGTGGACTCCACTTAGCCTTTAACACCGGCTCCTAGGATAAGCTCATGAATACAAAAATAACAAGCATTGACATAGCCAATAGGTCTCGCTTTAGGGACCTTATAAGTATTTAGTTATGCAGCACAATATCCTTGGTGCAACAACATCAACTGTTGCATGGCTAAACACTTATAAGATCCCAAAGGCGAGACCTATTGGCTATGCCAATGCTTGTTTATCTGAAGGTTTGGCTGCCCGACTGGGCCCCTTTGACATATCAGTTAGACCAGAAAGTGACCATAACCCATTAAAGAGCATGCTGAGTCTTGTAGTACAATCAGCGGACACATTTATTACTATTCTAGTTATTAGTATTAGATGCTTAAATGCATAGATACCTTACGGGGTATGCAAGAGTATGGGATTTATGATTGCCCTAATGAAGACTATATTGGGCGTTTCTTTTGGGTATCTGTGCATTTTGCATCTCCCCCTTGGAGAGGGATGTACCATGAGGGTATGCTGGAGGTAATGGGAGTGATAATTCTAGTCAGCACAAAACACTTTTTCCTTTTATACAGTATTGTTTTATTGGTGTATATTGAAAGGCATTATGGGATATTTTATATAGGTCACTGCATTCATAAAACAGCTCAGTATATACATTGCTTACCTCGTACTGTGAACAACTTCTTACATTGACTATGAATTTTAGTGATGTGATGATGTTTTATCTCAAGAATTAAATTGCATATTTTATAACTGGTTAGACCTATGCGCCCTGCATTTTAAACAAAGTATATTGCTCAGATTACCCGACCAATGGAATTTTGCTAATTTGAATGTTCATTGAGTATTTTGAAAATTCGGTGCACCATTTTTCCTTTTAAGTTGTTATCGTTTTAATTAACTATACAATAAACGTATTACTTACTTACTTATTGCCTCACCCCTTTTGCATAAAATTGTATGTGTATTATGTTACAAGCTCAACAATAGTAGTTTGATGGTGCATACAAGTTTAAGGGCTCAATATCACAAACCGTGTACATTTCTTAAGAGGGTGGGTGCAGTGCTTTAAATGGGCGGGTAATATCAAGTACTGAGTATCTGTACTTCTATGATTTGAAAGGGATAGTACCAGCACTGCTGCAATACATGTAATGGGGGAGTACCGTCCGGCACTTCTCAGGAGCAAGAAGGTACTCTAAATAGTGAGTACCTGCACTGCTATAGTTCAGTTTTAAAGCACTGGGTGGGTGAAAAAATGAATTAAAAATTCATCCAACCTAGGAGACACGTTCAAAAGAATAAAAAATGTCTTTCGATATGTTTATCCTGAAGGCGTCCTTTAATGAACACTTTTGAAAGCATTTGCAAGCAGCTTGAATAATATACGATATTTACCTGCGAGGATTTCCTTGCAGGTGATCTTCAACTCATCGGTCATTGCTTAGCAGTCGCAGGTCTTTCCTTAAAAAACGAATATTTTTCACATCAGTGTCAACAACAAAGTGAACTAACCGGTTCCCTGTGTGTGTGTAAATGTCGGTGGTTTCAGTTGTGGCTGCGTGTCGCGGCTGTCAATGTTTCCATGCTTGTCCCACACCCCTGCACACACCCTGACAGAGGACCGAGAGAGGCCAGAGCGAGCAGAGCCGCCGCCGCTTGCTTCTCAGACCGGACTCCAGTCCGCGGAAGCCCGGTCTAGTCCAGCTTCGGGGAGAGGGGCCGGAACAACGTATCCAGAGCTGAAAGGAGAGAAAGCGGTGCACCATGAAAGGCCTGCGGGACCCCAAGAACATTTTGAGCGGGTTTCTGCACCCCTCAAAGAGTGAGGACACCCGATCAATCATAGGCATTTGTATAGCGCACTGCTCACCCGGAGGGTCTCAAGGCGCTGGGGGGGGGGGAACGCTACTGCTCGAACGGCCAGGTCTTGAGTTGCTTCCTGAAGGCGAGATGGTCTTGCGTTGTCCGGAGGTGGATGGGGAGGGAGTTCCATGTCTTGGCTGCCAGGTAGGAGAAGGATCTTCCTCCGGCGGTGGCTCTGCGGATGCGGGGGACGGTGGCGAGAGCGAGGATGGCGGAGCGGAACTGGCGGGTGGGCTTGTGGAAGGTCAGGCGGCTGTTGAGGAACTTGGGGCCCAGGTCGTGGAGGGCCTTGTGTGCGTGGGTGAGGAGTCGGAACGTGATTCTTTTGTTGACGGGGAGCCAGTGCAGGTCTCTCAGGTGTCCGGAGATGTGGCTGTGTCGGGGGATGTCCAGGATGAGTCATGCTGAGGCGTTCTGGATCCGTTGGAGTTTCTTCTGGAGTTTGGCGGCGTTGCCGGCGTAGAGGGCGTTCCCGTAGTCCAGCCGACTGGTGACGAGGTCCTGGGTGACCGTCTTCCTGGTCTCGGTGGGGATCCACCGGAAGATCTTTCGAAGCATGCGCAGGGTGTTGAAGCATGAAGACGAGACGGCGTTGACTTGTCTGGTCATCGAGAGGGAGGAGTCCAGGATGAAGCCTAGGTTGCGTGCGTGGTCCGTTGGCTTGGGGGTGGCTCCCAGGGCGGGGGGCCACCAGGAGTCGTCCCAGGCGGAGGGTGATGATCCCAGGATGAGGACCTCCGTCTTGTCTGAGTTCAGTTTCAGGCGGCTGTTCTTCATCCATTCGGCGACGTCTTTCATCCCTTCGTGTAGGCTGGCTCTGGCGGCGTCCGGGTCACTGGTGAGGGAGAGGATCAGCTGGGTGTCGTCGGCGTAGGTGATGATCTTGAGGTTTTGTTGACGTGCGATGGTTGCGAGGGGGCTCATGTAGACGTTGAAGAGGGTGGGGCTGAGCGATGACCCTTGTGGAACGCCGCAGATGACTTCGGTGGCCGCTGACCGGAACGGGGGGAGGCGGACTCTCTGGGTTCTTCTGGCGAGGAATGAGGTGATCCACTCCAGGGCCTTCTCCTGGATTCCGGGGTTGTTCAGGCGCTGTACCAGGGTGCGGTGGCAGACAGTGTCGAACGCTGCGGAGAGGTCCAGGAGGATGAGGGCCGCAGTTTCCCCGTTGTCCATTAGGGATCTGATGTCGTCTGTGTCTGCGATGAGGGCGGTCTCCGTGCTGTGGTTGGCTTGGAAGCCGGATTGCGAGTGGTCGAGGGATCCGTTGGTCTTGAGGAAGGCAGCTAGCTGTCTGTTGACGTCTTCTCGATGACTTTGGCAGGAAACGGGAGGAGCGAGATGGGGCGGTAGTTCTTGAGGTCGGAGGGGTCTGCAGTTGGTTTCTTCAGCAGGGCACTGATCTCGGCGTGTTTCCAGCACTCCGGGAAGGTGGCGGTGTTGAAGGAGGCGTTGATGATGTCGTGGAGGTGGGGTGCGATGATGTGGTCGGCTGTGTTGAAGATGTGGTGTGGGCAGGGGTCCGTAGGGGATCCGGAGTGGATGGTGTTCATTGTGCATGTTGTGTCTTCGGTGCTGACTAGGGTCCAGGTGCGGAGGGTGGCGGTGGGGGGCATCGGTTCGGTGGTGGGGTTCATGGTTGGTGGGCCGAAGCTGTTGTGAATGTTGGCGATCTTGTCGTGGAAGAAGGCTGCGAGGGAGTCGCAGAGGTCTTGCGAGGGAGTGATGTCATTGTTTCCGGCGTCGGGGTTGGAGAGCTCTTTGACGATGCTGAAGAGTTCCTTGCTGTTGTGGGTGTTGTTGTCCAGTCGTTACTTGAAGGCTGTCTTCTTTGTGGCGCGGATCAGTTGGTGGTGTTTGCGGGTGGCGTGTTTGAGGGCCGTCATGTTGTCTGTGGTCTGGTTGGTGCGCCAGGTGTTCTCCAGGGAGCGGCAGTTCTTCTTGGAGGTGATGAGCTCGTCGGTGAACCAGGAGGCTTTCTTGCTGCCGCGTCTGCTGGGGGGGTTCTTCTTCAGTGGTGCGAGGGCGTCTGCGCAGTTGGTGATCCACTGTGTGAGGTTGTTGGCGGCTTCGTTGGGGTCCGTTGAGCTGGTGGGGGGGTTCTGGCTGAGGAAGGTGGTGAGCTGGTCGCCGGTGATCTTGTTCCAGCTCCTGCGGGGTGCTTGTTGAGGGTGGTGGTGGGTCGTCGTTTTACTGAAGCTAAAGTGGACGCAGCTGTGGTCAGTCCACTGGAGATTGGTGGAGTGGCTGAAGGTGACGTATTTGCTGGATGAGAAGACTGGGTCAAGTGTGTGGCCGGAGTAGTGGGTGGGAGTGGTTACCAGTTGCTTGAATCCGAGGTTGGCCAGGTTGTCCAGCAGAGCAGTGGTGTTGCGGTCCTTGTTGTCCTCCAGGTGGAAGTTGAGGTCCCCCAGGAGGATGTAGTCGGTGGAATTGATGGCGTGCGGGCTGACGAAGTCTGTGATGTCTTCACTGAACTGTGTACGTGGTACCCGGTGGTCTGTAGACGAGGGTGCCTCTGAGCGTGGTCTTGGGGTCGGTGTGTATCTGGAAGTGGAGGTGTTCGGCGGAGGTGAAGGTGTCATCGGAGTTGGTCGAGATGCGGATGGTCTTCTTGTGGATGATGGCGATGCCTCCTCCTGTCTGGTTGACGCGGTCCTTCCTGGTGATTTTGTAGCCTTCTGGGACGGCGATGGCGACGTCGGGCGCTGAGGAGGCGTTCATCCAGGTTTCCGTCAGGAAGGCGATGTCTGGTGCTGTCGAGTCGAGGAGGTTCCAGAGTTCGACGGCATGCCTGTGAACGGAGCGGGTGTTGAGCAGGATGCACATCAGGTGTTTGTTGCTGGGGCTCGGTTTAGCAGGTGCGGTGTTGGGTCGGAGGCCGATGAAGTGGCAGGTCAGGCAGGTGAAGGGTCCGTGGGTGCGTCTCGGGGTGGCTCAGTAGCAGGCGGTGTTTCGGCCGGCGTTGAGTGCGTGGAGGGTTTTGGCGTCGTAGATGTGCAGGGTGTGCTGGCGAGGGCGAGGACCAGGGGGTCTGGCGCTGGGCGCGGTCCAGGCACGGACGGGCGCAGACGGGCTTACCTTTGGCGCACCTTTGGCGCTCAATCGGCGCTCCCGCTGTGCGCGTCCGCTGCGCGGTCGCTCTGGGGGCGTCATATGTAAGGAGCCGGGAGGGAGGAGCAGCTGGGTGGCGGGAGCGGGGCGGCGAATGGAATCACAGGGGGGCGGGGCCGCAGGGAGGCAGCGGCGGGAAATTCCAAGAAGCAGCGGGCAGCGGGAAATTCCCAGGAGCAGCGGGAAATTCCCAGGAGCAGCAGGCAGCAGGCAGCGAGCGAAGGAATCTGCAGGCAGGAGGCGGCAAAGGCAGGCAGGAGCGGCAGCAGTGAGTGGGGCGACCAAGCCCTGTGGAGGCCGATTGGGCACCACCCATGAGATTCGTAAGTGCTCCGCTATTCTGGGCTTTGCAGTGTTATGGCTAGGTACGCGTGTGCACACTCTGAGTGCTCGCACGGATTAAGCTGTCTGTAGGCAGTGCATCAGACAGTGACGTCAAACTTTGCTGAGTATTGGTTCTGATAATCTTTCCACTGGTGACTTGTGACGTGATAGAAGGCTTTTGCAGGAAAGACTTTTAGCTGCGCAGCTGGCAGAGGCGGAAGCATTCGAAAGTTCTGTATATTAGACAAAAATGAGAAATAATTGAGCGATGTGGGAGTTATTGACATGACTGCTGCTCGATATGAGAAGTTCGAGACAAGCAGGCAGTTTTAACAAGCAGAGATCAGTTTGCATTCATGGTCCCTGATATTGATTGGAAAGGCTTGCACGTCAGTCTTGCTTGGATGCTAAGGCAGAGTTATCATTCTGAAGAACCTCCTACCCCTCCCGCGGAGAGAAACCGTTCAAGTTATTGGGCCTAAACGATGGAGGCACAAACCTGTTATGCTGAAATAAGCCTCAGGCCATAAACATTTAATAACAAGCGCGCGCGCCTAAAAAAGTGTTGGCAAAAGTGAAAGCATTTCCCTTGCGGGAGCAAGCCACGGGCACCATGTGTTTGCAAGTTAATTACAAACATATGGTGTCAAGCTCGCTCCCGCAAGGGAATCACCAAACGTGCACGCGTTACCATTGAAGGCAATGCAACACATGCACTTTTTTGGGACAAAAACCGAAGCAATTGATACAGGTCTTTTTCTTATGCAGCGCATGCGCGCTGCATAGGCGAGACCTAAAAATAGGGCATAACTGTGTGCCTTTCACCTCATACATGAGAACTGTCCAAAAAAGTACTCTAATTTTGAAAAGTACTTTCACAGGGATCCTAAGGTTGGCAGCTCTCACAATGTTAGCTCATTTCTCCCCTTGACGTTCAATTACTCTTGTTTTGACATATCGTGCGTCAAACTCTAGTAAATATTGCTTGGTGCTTTGGCTTTCTAATCCAATAAAATTGGTTACTTGCTTGAAAACAGAAAAGAGACATTGTAGCACTGCCTACACTCGCTGCAAGAAATCTGAACATAACAGAATATAGCTCTCTATATTTATTTGAATTTTATGAGATGGAACAATCTTCATTTTGTTAAACTTTACTACTATGGAGGGCAGTCCTTTGTCAGGGTGGCACAGGCCATGTGCCTCCTCTCATATGGCAGGATGATCTGTTATCCACCATGACTTAAATAAGGCCCAACGTTTCCAGTGTCACTCCTCCTAACTGCTCATATACTTGACCATATCTCACCAGTCCTCTAATACCTACACTGGTTTCCTGTTGACAGGTGCTCACCTTTCAAGACGCTCAATGGCAAAGTGCCGCCCTACAAGCAGATAAGTTGCTAAATATTCATAGATGAGAATCCTCCCTACTAAACTAGAACTAACAAAAATGGCCTGTATAAGAAGCAAAACTCCTAAATTCTCTTACAGGAAAAGACAGGCCAAGACCATCTGGGATTCAGGAAGGCAGTGCATGCTTGGCTCTTCCCAATATGACAATACGAGCTTGTACAACATCCTGTCATCACTGGGAGTGATGGAGAATACTGAATTCAGAAGTAAGCACAACACATGCTTAGCTATCTCTCAATCTCGTTTTCTCTAGTACCTGCTCACTCCATTCATCCATTATATTCTAAGAGCACCACACCCACACGTTAGCAGATAAGGAGCTAATGTGTCCGATGTCTCACTGCTTTTGATTCACTAAACACCAAGGTGCTCACACAAAAAGCATTTACAATGCAATAGGTCTCGCAATGACATTATTTTGAGCTATTGATATTGTAAATAGCAATGCCTTTAAAAAAATTAAAAGGCATTGTTATTTGCAATACCAAAAGCAACACTTATTGCATTGCATAGCGCGGTGTCCGTGAAGACGGCGCCGTGCTTATTAAAGTTGGTGGACTTAACTCCCTACAGTACGTAACGCCCCTAAAAAGCAATAATCTATATTAACCTTCAAGGGCCTTCGCTGGGGATGGTTTCAGTGATATGTTCGCGACTGAAAAACGACGTGAGGAAAGGTCTACCAAAAGGCTTTTTACAAAACTGTTAGTTTTAGTTAATATCACCTGACGTATTTATATATTTTAAAATATTTGTTTCCGTTACAATGAAGATTCACTGGAATTTGAGAGAACACCACTGGATTTCTTGTGAAAATGTTCACGTGAGGGTGGCCCTCGCTTGAGACCCCTCCTGCCCAACCGTGCAGTGCCTAGAAGTTCGGAAGGCGCTTTCCTTGAATCTCCGGGCCGGGATGGCCGCCGCTTGCTTGCTGTGGCTTTGGGGCTGTGCTCTGCTGATACTGGTGGAGACCCGTGCGACCAACTTCCCGCACCGCAACAACCTGTACACGAGTGGCGTGGCACCGCAGAATCATGTTCAGATGGTGCAGGGCGTGTCCCAGCTGCAGAACGGGCCCCACGCTGCCAGCCGGCACAGGTAAGGATGATCGCGTAGCACCGCACTGAGAAGCAACGCTTCTAAGCGCTTCTTGCTCGAGGAAGAGCAGGGGCGGGCAAAGCCCCTGGGTGAGTGTGTGAGCAAGGAGCTTGTGTAGCATCCTTTAAGGAACCAGCCGCTTCTAAGCGCTTCTTGCTCGAGGAAGTGCGGGGAAAGGTAAATCCCCTGGGCGAGTGCATGAGTGACGAACTTGAGTAGCTTCTTTTAAGAAATGATCTGCTTCTAAGCGTTTCGTTCTCGCGGAAGTGCGGGGATGGGCAAAGCCGCTGGCAGCGCTGGGTGAGTATGTAAGTGAGTGAGGAACTTGAGAAGAAATGACTCGCTTCTAAGCGAGACTGCGTGAGCTGTGCTGTAGTATTGTTTATTATCCATTATGATTTTATCGTTTCGACCTCGGAGGCTCAAAGCCTGGGTCAGCCCCGATGTCGGCTGCTATTACAATCTGTGACCCATCGTATAATTCACAGAGTTGTTTTACTGGTTAAGAGTTTGTAATTCGAGCTCTTGGGTGAGCAAGCGCCTCTATGCGCGTGCGAGCGAGTAAATTACAAAGCGCCTTGTTGAAACTTCGGGGAACCTGAGGTGGGATGGTAAAGAATAAAACAGTCCCGATTGCTTTTTCTGAAGCTGTGAAGGAGGTGCTCTATGTTTTTTGAGTATTGACAAAGCGCTACACGTGCTGCTGGTGAAGCTGCTTCAAGGCATTCTTGGTATACGACTCAGAGAAGATGGGAAAAAGAGCAAGGTCAGAGGTGAACAGAGAAGGGCGGAAAGGGACACGATAGAGAGCTGGAGCTTAAAGCTTTGTGCGCGTTGAGCCTGCCTGCAACACTTCCTCCTTTTCGGACGGCCCATCCGGACTGAATCCTTTGCTTCACGGCTTCTTTACATAACACGCATACTTTAGATAAGAAATTGCTTCACGGCAGCTGTGAAGCAAACGACCCAGTCCGGATGGGCCGGACGAAAAGGCGAAAGGGCGGCAACAAAAAAAACTCATTTCCAATGGCAGCCCACCGTTTAGCATAAACGGTGACGCCAGCCAATGAAAATGAGGGGTTCCTTTCTGAAAACCCTTCATCCACAATATAGCTCACCGAGCGACCAGAGTGCGCGCTGCAACGCTAGGCGAGACCTAAAAATACTGTAAGAGCACAACTCTTGTCCTCACTCAACACCAAAATATTTCTCACAAAAGCCACATGTGAGACACACAGGGAGATATTTATATAATGAAATGGTGCAGCGTAGCTCCACAAACAATTTTGCTGCGCCGATATGCATCATTTCAAAAATGAAGGGAAGCACCGTATTTAAAGGAATATGGCGCACTTCCTTGCACCAGTCCTAAAACAGCTGCCGTGCGCCAATGCAGGCACCCTTGCATCATGGTGCAAGAGTGCCTGCGTTGCAGGGGTGATTGTGTTTCTGCAGGAAAGGACACCTTTCTCCACAAAAACAATCATTAATGGCGTTTTGCTCCTTCTATATGTGCTTTAGACTGCAGTGCACATAGCAAGAGAAAAAACACAAGGAGAAATACAAGTATTTCTCCTTGCTGCGCCACTTTAATGCCTCCCCTTGAAAGGCGTTTGGGGCTGCCTCAGATTTACCAACCCTTATAAATCTAGGGCAGTGTCAAAAAGCCCTGGGTGTTGCATGGGAACACCCACAGCAACACCCATGACACGCCCCTTTAACGCACACTACTGCACGAAAGAGGGCTATATTTACAAGGCCGTGTAAAGCCACACAAAGTAGCTTTGCATGGCCTTGTAAATATAGGCCAGCACACAGAGCCACCGCAGCCTCAAAAAAAGTGATGCTTCAGTGGCGCTAGGGGCTTGCAAATATGCCCCACAGTTTTCAACCCAAGCATTACCACAGAGTAACATGCTCCCAGTCTGCAAATGCACTTTGGCACCTTGACTGGGGTGTGAAGTGCTAAATTAATGCAATAGAAATGCAAGGTTACAATACAATATAAAAATCACGGTTTGGTCAGATCATGATATTGCCCTATTTTCCGTCCTTTTGTATATTTGTTTCCTGATTTGCTGATACTTCTTTTCAGATATAGTAGTTTAATTCTGACAAAGTGGTCGTGCTCAGAAATTATGAAGTTATGTCACTCCCAAACATTCCCCTCAATATTTCTATCTGGTACCACATTGTGACTTTTTTGAAATATAAGAAGGTCAATGATACCAACAGAAGTGGCCTCTTGTTGATGAAAGTGTTATGCTGCCCCTATATGGCTTCCCAAGAGCTCCACCGATTAATATCTATTTTTCAAAAAATGACTTTCAGCAAATGGACGAAATTATTCATCGGCGCTGGATGTGTTTTTCTCTTTTTACATTAATTTCTGGTTATTTCGCTCTATGTTATATTCATTTTTATGGTAACTGCACCGTGCCAACTGCTCCTAGGGGAGGGAGTGCTTTTTATAAACTTCATACTTTCATAAGGATTTGGAACAAATGCTGTGTCCGGTCTCCATTAGTTTAATTTACAGTGCATGCTTGAAGGGATGACGGTACTTTGACAAAGTAATGGGTTATTTCTCAAAATGTCAAAACAATTTAATTATTTTACAAAACTATGATTAAGCTCCATCCAACTTGAGGATGCCATAAAATATTTGTACCTATGTGTCCAAAACATTGTGCAAATTACACAAAGTTACACTGTTACCTTCCAGCATATTTCTGCTATCCTGAAACAGTCCTCCCAGAACAAAGAAAATGTTGTCTTTCGAGCTAATATTAGAGACTGTAGAATAATTGTTTTCAATTGGCATCGACCGCAAAGAGAACACTGAAGCGAGGGCTTTTTTGAGTAGCCGGGCATAGAGCCAACCCCCATGCTTTATGCTATACATGGAAAGGACTGTTCACCACTTTGTCAATTGCACTTAGCATTGCAAAGGTGAAGGACTGTGTGTTAATGTTTCTCTAATGTCACAGTGACAAGTATTCTTCTTACTTCCAAGTCATAAGGTATGCGCACTTCTCCACATCGAGAGTGCCCTTTAAACACGTCACCCTGTGCATCCCACACGCTGTGTTCAGAGACTTTTTAAGGCCTGGTGGGCTCTGGCCCAGGGCCCCATCCTTTCAGGGGGCCCCCTGAAAGAGGCAGCTGTGTTCTGCAGAGAATGACCTGATGACCTTAAATGATTCTTTTTATTTTTTTGCAGAGTTTTATATAGCGCGAACTTGACCCGAATCAGGTATCAGAGCGCTTTACAGATCACCAGTTAGTTACATGAGGACACACATTCAGTTTTGGTAGGCACGGGGAGATTAAGTGATTTGCCCGGAATCACAGAACGTTCAGCGTCATTGCCGAACCGAGTTCCCCAGGTTCGAGGTCGACCGCCCCAGCCGTTAGGCCAACTCCTCTCTTCTTAAGCAGATTTTTTAAAATACTGTTCTCCTTTAATTTTATTTTTAATGTGGGTGATGTTTGAGAGTCTATTACAGACATTTTGCAGAGAGATCTTGTGTTGATGTTTCATGTAAACGACAAAAAAAAGGTTTTTCAGATCACAATAGAACCTCACATATGAGAAAGGGGCGGTGTCACAGAGATTTTTTGCAGTAATGTTACTGAGCTGATGCAGTTATAAAATATTGAAAACACGTCCATGAATACTGGATGTAAAAACATTTAGCATTTAGAGAGTGTTTAGTCTCACCCTTGCAGGTTTCTGCTTTCTTTCTTTGTGATGGATTTTTCGTCTTTCTTTCTCCTTTTATCTCTTTTATGTGTTTTTCTTTCTCTTTATCTTGGAAAATGTTCGATGAGAAAAATAAGTGCCTAGCTCTGTAGATCGTGATCATGCCCGCCCACAGGAAGCCTAGCCCAGGAACTGATAGCGCTGTTGCTCTCTTTCTCCTGTATGTTGCACTGCTACAACACTACCTGGCCTGCTCTCCAGTGGTATCTTTGTCATTGATCGTCACTGGCTGTGCAAAGTGGATCGGAGTCTCCGTAGTGTCTCGGAGTGTTTCCAACCGGACCTTCCCACTACCCTCTGACAACACCGCTAGTATGCCATGTTTTCCACAGTACAGCAGCTCTGGCCAAGATAGTTGGCTGTCTCTGAATGTGGGGGGAAGGCCTGGTTGCAGAGGTATCACAGTTTTCTGCCTGTTCTTGAGATGCAGCAAGGTTACACATCAGTGTAACTAAGACCCGGTTTGCAGATCAGTGAGACCCCACCTCCGGGAGCCGGGGATGGGCTCTCGCTTTGTTTCTGCAGTCCAGAGCACCTAGTGGGAAACAGCAGGCAGTAGGAGCTCCGCGGCCACATCTTTAACCTACATCCTTCAGGAAGGAAAATTGGAATTGTTGGCAAGTGGGCTATTAGTAGTGGTAAATAGGCATCTACCACTGGCAATAAGACCATTAACACAGTTTAGGGCTCAATACAGGTCTCAATAAAGTATTTTCATGCTCAACCCTGGTTAGCTTGGCTGCGACCAGGTAGGCTTAACTTTGGAGACAGGTAGGTACAGCATTTAAAAACACCTATTTCAGTAAATAATTACGACACAACACACAATAATAATCCAACACCAATTTAAATAACTATTAAATAGTTTTATCTTTCAAATGTCACCAAAACCACAAAAATCCAATATAGGCAACCAGAGATATGACTTTTAAAGATTTCGCACAATATAGCACTTGGAAAGCTATAATGCCATACGGGGACATCTGGTTGCGCTTTACTGGGACAAATTCAAAGTTCCAGGCCAACTGTGATGGAGTCCTGCTCAGATACCCTTCACCGCAGGTCTCGGTCGAGATTTTGCCTTCAGATTTTGACAGTTTTCTGGAGCTTTTTCTGCCGGGGTCCCTCAATGCTCTTCACCATTCCGGCTTCGGGGGGCTTGCGTTCTAGGGAGCTCGCGGTCAAACTCTGGAAGCTGGACCTCCAGAACTTTTCAGCAGGATAGACCAGCAGGTCAGGCCGTCTCGTGCTTCAAGGTGGGCGGCGTGGCTTTCACGGTTGAGTCGGCCCCTTTATGGAGCTTTTATCCAAAGTTGTTCCAAAGTTCTCCAAACTTCAGGAACTTCTTCCTGAAGTTCCTACTGTGGGTCCAAAGTTTCGAAAACACAATCCAAGGATTTGGAATCTCCAAGATGGTCCTTGAAAGGTTGGGACCACAATTCCCTCACTTCACTAGGCAAAAGCCCTTACATATTCACTGGATGCACTCCAGGCAGGGAGTTCTTGGTGGTGATGATCCTGGTGAGTTATGTTAACCTGTAACTTGCAGGACATCCACTCTTTATTCCTCTTGAATGAAGATACATCCAAAGGGCTGTAGTTCCAGATAATTCAACAGGCGCAGTCAGTCAGAATGCAGGGCCTGATGGTGCAAATCAAGTTTCCGGCTTGGCAAGCCTTCTTCTTTTAATTTCAATCAGCAGATCTGGGAGGCTCTGCACCTCTTACATATGTATTCAGTGTTCTCTGTGGTCAAGCAGGAAAGCACTCCTGTCAAATAAGGTGCAGGGGAACACCCCAGAGCACTTCCTCCAAAGTGTGGCAAAATCATCTCCCACAAATCCCTATTCCTCCAAAGTTCAATATGGCTGAAATTTCAGCAGAGGAGCAAGAATCAAATAAACTAACCTCCAGTATGGCTCATTTCCATAGCTCTCCTCCCTCTACTATCTTCAAATTCCTGCCTTCAGCCTGCCATCTGGCTTGGTCAGAGAGGCTGGTGGGTAGATGGGCCTGGCATTCACTGCATTCCCTGCATGCCCTATTCCCCTTTGAAGCTTCATGCTTTATGACCCCTCCCCCTCCTTTTGCATTCCTGTGTAACAGAGCTCTCTCCAACAGATAGTCTCTCCCTGGGTGAACCCCTGGCCGGAGGCACCCTATCGGCCCTTCCCTCTTATTCGCTGGCCGCTTTTACCCCCATAGACTTTTCTAGTTCCCTTAAAATTTTAAAGGGTCTGAAATCAGGATCCCCCTCGGACCCGTGCGCAGCTAGACTTCTGGCTGACGTGGCGGATACAGTTAACCCCGAAGTCAGCAGAATTAGTACCATGTCCTTTTCAGAGGCTCTTGTCCCGGCCACTTGGAAGCAGGCCAAGATCCTCCCCCTTCTGGAAAAACCCTCACTTGATCCTCTATGTCCGTCAAACTATAGACCGATCTCCCTTTTGTCCAGCATGGGCAAGGTTTGTGAGAATGTGTTCACCAGACTGTTGACCGGCTACGTTGAAATTTCAGGCCTTCTCCACCCAGCTCAGTCGGGCTTTCGAGCCTCATTCAGCACTGAATCGGCCCTGGTGGAAATCTCCGAAGCCATCAGAGACTGCCTGGATGGCAGTGGGAGGGCCACTTTGGTTTTGTTGGACCTCTCGGCGGCATTTGATACGGTTCCCCACGCTTTGCTGCTTTCCCGACTGGCGGAGATCGGTGCATCAGGTAGTGCCTGGGGTTGGCTCCAATCCTTTTTGGAGGATCAGACAGAGGAGGTATGGCTCCCACCGTTTTCCTCATCACCGAAGAAAGTGACCACAGGGGTTCCACAGGGCTCTTTTCTGAGTCCTCTTCTTTTTAATATTTACATCACTCCTCTGGTTCAGTTGGCTGAGGACTTGGGGGCGAAGATTATCGCTTATGCCGACGATACCCAGCTCCTGTTCACTTGGAGGAAAAATGAAGACTCTACTTCGGCTGCCAAACACTGCTTGACCTCAGTTTTCCATTGGCTGGCAGGGGCTGAAATGAAATGCAATGAGGAGAAATCGGAAATTCTCTTATTTGGTCATTTTCCCGCCCAGTTTAGGGAATGACTCTGGCCTTCTGACTCTTCATTGCCTACCTCATCAGGGAACCCTGTTAAGAACCGAGGGGTCTGGTTCGAGGAGAATCCCTGATTCTCGACCCAGGTTTAAAAGCTGGCAGGGACCAGCTTTGGTCTCTTAAGGACCCTCAGGAAGTTTCTTCCCCTTCTTCCTCAGGTGACTAAGGAGTCAGTGATGCAAGCCCTTATTCTTTCTCGGCTAGATTATGCCAATGCTCTTTCTGCTGGCATCCCGAACTACCTATTAAATAAATTGCAAGTGGTGCAGAACGCAGCGGCCAGGCTGCTCGTGAACCTTTCCGCCAGACGCAGCCTGAGACAACACCTACGTGCCTTACACTGGCTGCCCATGGCGGAGAGGGTCAGATTTAAGATCCTTGTTATCGCTCACCGTGCTCTTTATGCCACGGGTCCTGGCTATCTTCAGAAGCAGTTTTCCTTTAACACCCCTGCAAGAGAACTGCGTTCCTTTACTTAACTCCTGGCCCAAATCCCGCGTTTCCACTTGCAACAGACAGGCGGCAGCTCTATATCTGTTAAGGCCGCTTTGGCCTGGAATGATCTGCCCTTTGCGCTTCGGTGCGTTCAGGACCAGAATCTATTCAAGAAGAAGTTGAAACTCATCTATTTCCCTAATCTTGGCTCCTCTCCACTCTCTCAAGGTTTGCGCCGGGACACTCTTGTAGTAGCTGTGCGCGTTAGAAATATTAAATAACATAACATAACATAACTTATCACTTCATCAAAGCAGCCTGGCTAATCCTGTCAACTCTGACCAATCAGGGAAGAGGGAAGTAAGGCTGAATTTTGGCTTACAGACAATAAAGTCTAATAACTTCTTTTCTGAACACTTTAGGATAAATTCAACAATGGCATATTGTTGGGTTTATCAATACCATTCTTCTGTTTCCTTGAATGAATTATGTTTTATTTAATTTCTAGCAATATTTAGGCATTTGTAAACTATTGCCATGCTATCCTATGGGACTGGGCATCTACAATGGAGTAACTGCAATGTGCAATTTCTCCATCATCAGGGCATATAACAAATCTTTTACAAGGCCCCTAATTATAGTTACAGGACCCACCCCCACCTCTGGGACACCTAGGGGAGACTTTAGGGGTCCTGAATATACACAGTAGTATAGATCCCCACTCCACAGTGCTCCTAGCACCAACGTCGAGACACACTTTACTACAATGGGCCTTTTCTCTATCCCCAGGGCATTCAAAACATCTTTTATAAGGGCCCTCCTTATAATGGCATGACCCCCCCACCCAAGCCCTGGGACACCTAGGGAAAAGTCTGAGGGTACTTAAAATTCCAAAATATTGTACTTTATTACTTTGTAAGTGCCCCTACCACTAAAGTCGAGTTTGGGTACAATTTACATTTAAACGCAGTGCTGCAACACATGGCTGCTTTTAAAATGACCTCAGGCTCTCAGCAGTGCAGACATGTAAGTGCAACGAAGGCTGCTGGCTTTTAAACTGCCATACTTATGTACTAGTAGGGACTTAAAGGTAGTTTTTAATCCCCCTGCCCTATTATCCACAAGGTACTTACAGGCTACGTCATTCCAATTATAGGTGTACGCTAGTGCATTTGTATGTTTTAACTATGTGTTTAACATAGCAAGGTGTGTTGTCAACATAGCACTGGCCCTGGGTTTGCATAGCAGAGCCCAGGGCACTCTCAGAGTCAGAAAACAAGCACTCAGGAGTCTCAAAAAGAAAAGAGTAGAGGGGACACTAAAATCAGGTCCTGATTTCCAACACAATCCCCCTCTCTCCACTAGCCGACAGTCCAGGAGATTCAGCCCATCCCAGGAAGAATCCTCCCTGGTCTGTCAGGAGAGAAAGAAAGTGCAGAAATCAGTCTGGACCGTTGCAGGGCCTACTCTGCCTTACATCCTCCTACAAAGGTCAATTCCCCTGGGAAGCTGTCCCAACTCTACAATAAAATGACCCATCTTAAACCTAAACTTTTTCTCAGCTGTTCCATTTCCTTCCTCTCTTTTTAGTGTAGTAAGAGGCACACCTCTATCCCCAACTGTGCTAGGGTAACACCTAGATTGCCCACGGAGGTCACCCAACACTTGAGCAACCACACCATGACCAACAAGCTCAGTGGGCCTAACTTACTCTGGGCCATGGGGTTCGCCTCCCATGCCAGGGGCAGTGCTGCCATGAAGGCCAGTAGAAACTACTGACAGCTGTCAGTATCCAGACACACACCCTAAGCTCTCCACCAACAGGTGGCTGTTCTGCCTTAGGGCCAACTGTGGGTTTCTGGCACTTCTCTTGTTGTTTAGAGTGGGGTGGCTACCACATCCTGTGGTAGACACCCTCCTTTCACTCTCCCTTCTGTCAGGGCCGGGGAAATACCCTCCTTCCTGACAGCTGCCTGACTGCCCAGGACTTACTTGTAGCAAGTGCAGCCTCCCCAGTGCCAACTCTGGAGTTCTGCCTTACTGGGAAAGAAACCCTTGGCCCACTGGAACTCTTTTTAAGAGTGGCTTACTCTTACCCTTACCCTTCTTCTTCTTTTTCCCTTTCTTTCAGGACCCCAGGTTGCTAACTACAGGGTCTGGCGCCACAGGAACTTTGGGTAGGGGGAGCCCAGGGCGACCAACTTACTTGGTACTAGACCAACCTCTGGGTGGTCATTGCCCATGAGGCAATCTAAGGGGAAATCTGCACAAACTATCACCTTATACCAGCTAAGGGTACCTCCCTCTCTAGGGGGACAAAGACCACAGGTTTAGTAGTGACCTCACCTGTGACTACCCTTGTCTCTCGTGGCACATACATGTCTGGGGACACCAACCTGTCACTCACTAAAGTGTGGCTGGCACAGGTGACTCACAGGCCAATATTAAGGACCCCATTCACCTGAAAGGGGTGAAAGTGCCTAGTCCCACCCTCAGCAATCACCAGCTTACCATATTCACCTGTCTCCCAACAAAATGCTTGGAGGATCTCCAGTCTTCTCCATGGCTACACTGGCCAACCGAGTGCTAGCCTACTTCTTGGAACAGGCGGGGTCACCCCTAAAGTGCCCTGACTGCAGGCAGTCAAAGCACACCCCGTTATTCAAGTGCTTCTTCAGGTTGGGGTCCCCTGCCTCTTTTTTTTCCGGAGTTTTATATAGCGCAAACTTGACCCAAAGGTATCGGGTATCAGAGCGCTTTACATGAGCACCAGTTGTGTTACATGAGGACACATTCATTTTGTTAGGCACGGGGAGATTAAGTGATTTGCCAAGAATCACAGGATGTTGAGCGTCGTTGTCGAGACTCGAACCTGGTTCCCCAGAGTTGGGGTGGGAGTTGATTTCCTCCTTTCTAATGTTCTGGGATACTAAAGGGGTCCCTGTGGTATGCTTACCACCTCTTTACTAAAGTTTTGGTGGGCCTAACCCCACCGTCCCGGAGTCTCTCCCCTGGGGCTGTGTGAGAACTCGGGTCCTCACCCACTCATCAGCTGCTTCTCCCAGTTTCTGGGATCAGAACGTTTTGAATCCACTAGAAACTGGCATAACTTCTCTTCAACAGTTAAAATGTGTTCTTTCAAAAACAAATTCTACAATCTCACATATGTGTCTACTTTGTTACCAGGAATTCAGCATTCCACTGCCTTCACTGAAATATCCACCAAATCCACCCAGGACAGTGTGCTCACTTTCTGGGTGTCTATGAACTTCGTCATGTACTGCTCTGGAGTCAGACCAAACTTCTTGACTAAGCATTGCCTCATGTGAGAATAGGATTTCACCTCATCCCCCTGCAGGGTCAGGAGCCTTTTTCTCCCAGCTAATGGAATCAGCTCCCACAAGAGGGCCCCCAATGCTGGGGGAGGACCGCCCACATCTAAAGGTTCCTTTCTAAGTCAGTCAACCATTTGTCAATGTCATCCTCCTCTGTGTACCTGGGTACTATACCTTTGAGAAGCTTATGATCAAACCACCACCTCTGGACATCTCGATCTCTTCATCATTTTCACTGCCACCATTTCTTCTTGCTTTCTTCCCCTCCCACTGCTCCCTGCCTAATTCATTTTTCCTCTCTTCTAGGGCTAATTCCTTTTCTCTTCTAGACCTCCCTAGCTCTTGTGCGGGAGAACCCCCTCTCTCATCTCTGGAAACCTTGCACCTACTACTGGAAGCAATGGAGGAGGCATCATCCTTACCATCCTGGATGATGCTAAGAGAGCCCTCCTTCCCCTCCCCTTTAATCCCTGCAGCTACCCTAGCCCAGGCCTTCAGGGACTTAATCAACCCTGCCTTCCTAATTCTATTGGATGCAGGCAGCCACCTAAGCATACACTTTACCCTAAGCTTAGCCATCTTGAATGGAGTCAGTTTAGATAGGTCCAGCTCCATGTTTTCCCTAGTTTTGGGTCACAACAACTAGCAATCAGACTTAAAACAATTTTGGAAAAATCAAAACAATGGATGAAAAATCAGTTTAGTCCAAATTCAAAAAATTCTATATTCTAAAGTTTTGTTCTAAGACAATTTATCGGATTTTAAATTTTTTAATTCACTTCACTGAAAGGTGTACTTTTAAACACAAGTCCTCATCCACACTGCTGAACACCAAATGTTGGAAAGTGTATTATTAGTAGTGATAAATAGGCATCTACCACTAGCAGTAAGACCACTAACACAGTCTAGGGCTCAGTACAGCTCTCAATAGATTATTCTATTTAAAAACACTAATTTCAGTAAATATTTTAGACACAACACACAATAAAAATCCAACACCAATTTATATAAATAGGAAATATTTTTATCTTTTAAATGACACCAAAATGAAAAACATCCAATGTAGGGAACCGGAGATACTAATTTAAAAAGATTTAGCACTATATATCACTTAGCAACCCTTAGCACTACTCTGGGACATCTGTTTGTGATTGACCGGGAAAAGACAAAGTTTCAGGCCAACCATGATGAAGCCCTGTTCGGATATACCTCGTTGTAGGCCTTGGTTGAGATTTTACCTTCTGATTTAGAAACTTTTCTGGAGCTTTTTCTGCTGGGGTCCCTCGATGCTCTTGACCAGTCTGGCTTCAGTGAGGGTTCAGCGGCTTGCTTTCCATGGAGCTCCCGGTCGCACTCCAGAAGTCACACCTCCAGAGATTTTCAGGGGGATGAACCAGTAGGTCAGGTTGGCTCGAAGTTGAAGGTGTCCGGCTTGACTCTACCTGTTGAGTCGGTCCCTTTATGGAGTTTTTTCAAAAGTTGCTCCAAAGTTCTCCAAACTTCTCAAACTTCTTCCTGAAGTTCCAGTTGAGAGTCTAACATGTCCAAAACACAATCCAAGGGTCTGGAATCTTTAAGATGGTCAATACCATTCTTCCAAGTTCTTGAACTGTAATATGTAATTCCTAGCAATATTTATGCATTCATAAACTATTGCCATGTTATCCTATGGAGCTAGGCAATGTGCAATATCCCCATCATCAGGGCATATAAAACATATTTTATGAGGCCTCTGCTTATATTTACGGGACCCCCACCTCAAGAACACCTAGGGGATACTTTAGGGGTCCCAAATATGCATACATACTGTTGATTCTCACTCCACAGTGCTCCTAACGCCACAGTCCATTTTTGGAGGCACTTTACTACAATAGGGAAAGTGAAATGTGCAATTTCTCTATCTCCCTGGCACACAAAACATCTTTTATAAGGGCCCACCTTATAATGACATGACCCCCACAACAACCCCAGCCCTGGGACACCTAGAGGAGACGATGGGGGTACCTAAAATGCCAAAATACTGTAATCTATCCCTTTTTATGTACCCCCACCACTAAAGGCGAGTATGGCCATAATTTACATTTAAAACCAGTGCTGCAAAACATGACTGCTTTTAAAATGACCTCAGACTCTCAGCAGTGCACACATGCAAGTGCAACAAAGGCTCCTGGCCTCTAAACTGCCATGTCCTATTATGTACTAGGAACCTAAAGGTAGTTTTAATCCCCCTGCCCTATTATCCACTAGGGACGTACAGGGCACATCATTCCAATCATAGAGTACACTCACACATAGTGTGCCCTAATGCATGCGTGTGTCTTCACTGTGTGTCTAATATAGCAGTGGGCAAAAAAGTAGGTGTGTGTGTGGTGGGGGTGCACTGCAAACAGGTCCTGATTTCCAACAGGAATTAGTCAGCTTTTTGAGGAAAGAAAAGAAGTCTGGTCTTGATTTGGAAAGGCTCTTGAGGCATACAGCCCTACACCAACATTCCTGCGCCCTGTGAGTGGATGTGGGGATTGAGTTACACAAGGCAAAGTAAGCTTCTATTGGAATTTCGGCATCATTTAACTATATTCCTGAAACAGTGATGATATTGATTTTTAACTCATAGCACCATAAGTACTAGATTATCAAATATAATGACCAATAAAGAATGAAGGAATCGCTCTATTCTAATGAAAAAGCAGCCTCTGGTAATAAACGTAAAAGGAACAAGGTAAAAATCACTCCTTGTGGGGTCACTAGAGGGTTCTTCTCCCTTCTATCCTCAAATTCCTTCCTAAACAGAAAGCTTTACTAACAGGAAAGCAACCCCCAAAATGGACAGAAAATAGCACAGAATATCCTCTGACACTTGAAATTGACTTCTAAAGTAACTACTGTGAATACTTCCCTCATCAATCTGTCCTTATCTTTTGAAAACCAAAAGTACAAGAAATCAAGTAAATACAATAAATAAGGATGTTATATAAGAGGTATGCAACCTCAAGGAAGGAGGAATACATTCAATGGGATATTTCAATAGTACACTGAGTGAAGAGTCAACTTGTAACAACAATCTCTCCTGCTCACCCAAAATCATGTTGAATGACTCTTTTCATCCCACAGGAGAGTATGTACAATGTCTTCAGCACTGCACACACTTTAGCGAATTCTTGAATCAAAGCTGTCGTTGCTAGAAAAAAACACAAGTAACTCGGACATAACCTGGAAATGTTAACAGCAATATTCAAATCCTTCACTAAACAAAGTAATAGTGAACAAGCTGAGCATGAAGAGTTTGAATTTGAGCAAACAGCTACTGAGGTTAATAAATGTATTAAGCAGATGACAATATGAAACAAACAAGATCATGGGCCACGCAAATAGGGAAAAAACAATCCAACAATAACAAAGAAAAGCAGAGGTCAACAACCTCTGGAAATGTCTCCTCACTATGGAAACTATTCTCTGAAAGATTAGAGGTCCAACAACAACCATCAGTATTAATCTACCCATCATGTTATTCCATTAAAAAAAAGATGAACACCGGGGCGGATGATTCCAGACTATTTAAGTCAATAGAAAACAAGCAACAAGAATTAGTAATATTGAGTAATCAGAAAAGACTAGAAATAAAAAAAGCAAAACGCTTAAACGACCAAATGAATAAGATTTGATGCAAACAGCAACCCAAAACTGGCAAAGGAAGCTACTTGCCCAACTAATATTGAGGTAGACACTGTTGAAAGTATGGAGCCGCATCCAGCCTCTTCCTCTTCTACTCAGGCTGAAGAACACAGAGAATTAAATCTCAAAGCTCCTGAATTTAAATCTACAATCTCCTTCCAGCAGGAAAGGGAGCCTGGACCAGGATTTTTTGTATCGGATGTAATCTCAGAGCCACTGAGCGTACCATTAGAAAGGATTGCTCCAATGTCCTACTCTTCAATTATTGAAACTATAGTTCTTTTCCCAAATAAAACCATTCAATTGACTAGACAGAGAATTCTCAATATTTTGAGCATAAAACCACAAATACATAATCTTTCTTCAGATGAGCTGAAATTGATTACTTTTTCATCAAAACCGGGCCTGTCTATCAGATTGAAAATCTACTGGAGCACAGAAATAAGGCTAGTTATTTGCAAATGGGGGATTTTAATGCCAACGTTTCTAATGTTATGTTAACTCAGTTTTCTAACAAGGCACTGGAATATACATTCATTCTTACTTCCCAGCTGTCAGAAACCAGACCGAAGAGGCAGAATGCTATTGGAATCTGAGTACAATTAATGGGGTAATAATAAATGGAAGGATGGACACTGACATACTGGCTGCTCCAACAAGGAAAGGCAGCACAGGATTGTATATCATCGACTATGTAAAAGCTACCTATGAACTATATATGAACTATATAATGTATTTGTGGAGGTCAGTGTCAACTACCATCAAGATAGTGACCATGCAGTTTTATTTATGGTCCTTGATTTACAGGCTCAACAAGCAGCGAGCTGGTCAATGGAGATGGGAAATGCTAAACCACAGATCGACCCAGTAAGTGGCATGTTATTTTAGCACCTAAAGCAGATTGCAAACTGAACAAAATAATAATAATTTACCAAAACATTTTCAGAAATGAAGAGGCAACCCTAATATCTGCCTTTGAGTAAATAATCCAGAAAGTAACAAATTAGATCTCCACCATAAGTAATCAGCCAAACAGTAAAAAGGCAAACAGGCAAGAAAAGGAAATTCAGTCACTATAAACAAACTTACTCGACTCTAACTCATCGACTACTCTGTCACTATAAACAAAGAAATGCCTCCACTATAGGAAAAAAGGAAGAGGATTTGTGTAAATCAGAAAAGAGAAGTAGTCAATACGAATTGGATCGCCCTTCAGCAGGCAGGAAAAAATAAAAAAATCAAGGTAATTTTGGAGTCTCGTCTCATATCACAGTGAGGCCAAAAAACCTCTACCAGAGGGGGAGGGCAAGGCCATCCCAGGACTTTGCGGTGTGGTAGGAGAAGGAGCATCCTCCACTGTTGCTTCAGTGGATGCAGGGGGTGTGAACATGGTAGAGGGAGGCAGAGCATAGGTGTCTTATTGTAAGCTTAGGCGGAGGTTGATGGATGCCGGACCTTGATTGTGCAGGGCTTTGTTAGCATGTGTCAGCATTTTGAATTGACATCTTTTGTGGATGACAAGCCATTGGAGTTTCTTGAGGTGGGGGTGATGTGGTCCATCTGGGGAGGTCAAGGATAACTTTGGCTGCTGAGTTCTGTATGTCTGCAGTCTCTTCAGAAGGTGAGTGGTGGTTCCTATGCAGAGCACATTGCCGTAATCCAAGAGGCTAGGGATGAGGGCTTGCATGACTGTACATCTAGTGCTGATGGAGAGCAATTTTAAGATCTTTCAGAGCAGCAAAGCGTGAGGAAGGAGGTGGAGGAGACTGCGTTGATCTGATTTTTCATGGTGAGTTTGCTTCCCAGGAAGATGCTGAAGTTCTGGGTGTGGTCTGTAGGAGTGGGTGAGGGTCCTAGTTCAGCCGGCCACCAGGAGCCGTTCCATGGGAAGGTGTTTTTCCTGAACATCAGCACTTCTGTATTGTCTGTGTTGAATTTAAGGCAGTTGTTTTGCATCCAAATGGCGGCACTGGTCATGCACAGTCGGAAGTAGGCTCTCATGGTGGATGGGTCTTCTGCTAGAGAGAGAATGAGCTGGGTGTCATCTGCGTATGATATGATGTTCAGTCCATGGGTTCGGATGATGCTGGTCAGGTGGGGTCATGTAGACATTGAACACAGCAGGGCTGAGCCTTGAGGGACGCTGCAGATGATGTTCTTAGGTTCCGAGGTGAAAGGTGGTAGGCGCATTGTTGGAGCTGTCATCCTTAGGGTGATCTTCCCCCGAACATTTTGACTTTCTCCTCCTCTTTTTATCGCATTAGAACTCTGAGCACTTTACCACTGCTGACCAGTGCTAACGTGCATGTGCTTCTCCCCTAAACATGGTGACATTGGTGTGTACATGATTGCCATATTTAATTTACTTATAAGTCCCTTGTAAAGTGGTATAACAAATACCTGGGACCTGTAATCTAAATGCTACTAGTGGGCCCGCAGCTCTGGTTGAGCCACCCACCCAAGTAGCCTTTCAAACCTGTCTCAGGCCTGCCATTGCAATGCCTGTGTGTGCAGTTCACCTCCACTTCGGCTTGGCATTTAAAACTACTTGCCAAGCTTTAAACTCCCCTTTTATTACACATAGGTCACCCCTAAGGTAGTGGGCACTAGGTAGCCCTAAGGGCAGGATGCTGTCTGAATAAAAGGTAGGAAATGGACTTTTATGTTTTGAATGTCCTGGTAATGACAAACAGCTAAATTCATTTTGCACTACTGTGAGGCCTGATCCTCTAATGGGATAACATTGAGAATTCCTTAAAACACTTTTGAGATGTAATTCCTGATTAGAACGGAGAGGCTACACCATGTTTCATATCTTTGGAATCTTCTGTTAGAACGTAAATGAGCTGGGTGTCATCTGCGTAGGATATAATGTTCAGTCCATGGGTTCTGATGCTGCTTGTCAGGTTGGGTCATGTAGGCATTGAAAACAGTAGGGCTGAGGGATGAGCCCTGACGGATGCTGCAGATGATGTTCTTTGGTTTCGAGGTGAAATGTGGGAGGCGCATTGTTAGGCCTGTCATCCTTAGGGTGGTCTTCCCCCAAACATTTTGACTTTCTCCTCCTCTTTTTGCTTTATTATTTTTGTTGGCATTAGAACTCTGAGCACTTTACCACTTCTGACCAGTGCTAATGTGCATGTGCTTCTATCTTAAACATGGTGACTTTTGGTGTATATATGATTGCCATATTTAGTTTACTTATAAGTCCCTTGTAAAGTGGTATAGCAAATACCCAGGACCCATAATCTAAATGCTACTAGTGGGCCCGCAGCTCTGGTTGTGCCACCCACCCAAGTAGCCTTTCAAACCTGTTTCAGGCCTGCCATTGCAACGCCTGTGTGTGCAGTTTACCTCCACTTCGGCTTGGCATTTAAAACTACTTGCCAAGCTATAAACTCCCCTTTTATTACACAGAGGTCACCCCTAAGGTAGGCACTAGGTAGCCCTAAGGGCAGGATGCTTTGTGAGTAAAAGGTATGAGATGGACTTTTATGTTTTGAATGTCCTGGTAGTGACAAACAGCTAAATACATTTTTCACTACTGTCAGGCCTGCTCCTCTAATAGGGTTACATTGGGAATTCCTTAAAACACTCTTTAGCTGTAATTCCTGATTAGAAAGGAGAAGCTACACCATGTTTCATATCTTTGGAATGGTAATGATAAATCATCTTTACTAGTAAAGTTGGATTTACCGCTACTATTTTAGAAACACACTTTTAGAAAGTGGACATTTCTCTGCTCTTACTGCTCTGTGTGCTTTGCATCCTTTGTCCAATACACGTCTGGGGTGGGTGACAGCTATTCTTTTGCATTCACTCTAGATAGCCACAAACACAGGAAGTGTGGGTGTGACAGAGGAATCATCTGCTTTCATCTACATTCTGATAGCTCTTGCTGGGCACAAAGAGAGAGGGGAGCTGACACATATTAATAGGCTGTGTCCTACACAAAGGGCTGACCATCCTCCCACAGATAGCCTGGCAGACAGGACGGGGATGAAAGTGAACCTGTGCACTTCAAAGGCCTGCTTTGAAGTCACCCCCCGTTCAAAGACACAACTGGGTATAAGTATTTGGGCTCTGACCTTACCAAGCAGGTACTGCAATGGACCTGTGAAGTACTCTTCCAGGAGTAAAGACTGCTACACCACAAGGATTGCTACTTTGCCTGACTGCTGCTCTGAAGGAACTGCTTTCTGCTTTGAAGAACTGCCCTGCTGAGGACAAAGACTGGACCTATCTCACTTGAACCCAGTGAAACTCCAAGGGCTTGCTGGCTTGCCCCTGTTCGGAAGTCTCAGGGCCATCAAAGCTTCCTTCTATTCTGCAACAGCACATGGACTTTGCCATCTGTGAGTCCTGTCCTACCAAGTGGTGCCATTCCAGTCCTGGGCCCTTGAAAGGTGATTTCCAATGTCCAGAACTATCAAAATTGATGAGGTGATGACTTTGTGGGGATCAGGACTGATGCATTGCCCTTAAACGCCGACGCAGGAGCCGATCAACGACATCACCTTGAAGGACTGCCAGCTTGACATAGACACAGCACCTGCATCATAAAGGTGCTCAACACTGAATCCTTTATCAACTGCTCATATCAATGCCAACGCTTTGCCTCCATTCACAGGATCAACGACAATGTGGTGCCTCCTTCACTCCTCGCATCAACTCTTCGACACTTGCTCCATCCAAGGTATTTTTTCAGCGTGACCTGCCTGAGTCCTGTAGCCAGCCTGCCCTCCATCGGCCTGAACTTTGCTGTTATTGGAGTTGGCTTCAATGCTGTCTGCTAGGGCGTTCATGTTCGGGACTTTCAGGAGTTGGTGGTAATGGTTGAGCGATGTCTTGAAGGTGGTGCAGTCTGTGGGTTTCTTGGTGGTGTTCCATTTAATTTCTAGTTGCTTGTATTTGCCTTTTGTGGTTCTTAGTTCTAAGGTGTGCCAGCTGACGTTTTAGTGGTTCTCTTGAATTTGATGGGTTTGATGGAGACAACTCTGTCGGTGCAGTCGGTGATCCAGGCGCTAAAGTTCTTCACAGCCTGTTCAACGATGGTTGTGGTGTTTGGGTGGGAGGTGTTGAGGGTGTTCGTCCTTTGGCTTTTGGATTCTTTGTTCCAGCTGCTGTGTGAGACGCTGGGCTGCTGTGATGGTGAAGTGGACGATGGAGTGGTCTGTCCAGGTGAGTTGCATGACATGGCTGTTCTTATTTATTTTTGTGCAGCCCTCTCAGTCTCTAATCTCTAAAATGGGGTGTATCACCATCTCAGACCTTATCAAATGTGCTAATAAGTGCCCTGTCTTATCTCTATCTCAATACCATTGCCACCTCCCAGTAATCTTGCTGTGTTTGTCTAGTTGGTCCCATAACTCACACACCTTGTGCCGTTGTCTGTCCCAGTCTTTAAAACAGGTGGATTCATGGAAAGCGACTTCTCCAATCTTTCTTATTCAGTTTCCTGTCTCGTCAAGTTCCCTTCTGGATTGCATCGTATACCTACTGTGGTTGTGAGACATGGCTGTACTTGACTCAGTCACTGGCTGTGAAAAAAGGGTTGAGCGTGTGTCCTGCTTTGTGTGTGGGGGTTGGTGACTAGTTGGGTGAGGCTGATGTTCATGCCTTCAAGGAAGCTGGCTGTGTTGGCATCGTTCAGGTTATCAAGGTGAAAGTTGAGGTCTCTGAGGAAAATGTAGTGTTCAATGTTGATGGCTTGTAGTACAATGAACTTGGAGATGGCATCTCGGAGGCAAGGGCAGTTCTGGTGGTGATTTTGATGTCTGTTTTGAGTTGGAGATTGAAGTGTTTGGGCATGGCCCCGGCGATGTCGGGTGCGAATGCAAGATTGTGCCAGGTCTTGATGAGGAAGACGACGTCGGGGGTGAGGAAGGTGATGGTGTTCCAGATCTTGATGGCATGTTTGCAAACTGATTAGGAGTGGAGCAGGAGGCGGTGGAGTTGTCCACGTGAAGTCATTGAAGGCGTGGAGGTTGCTTGTGCTCATGCTTCAGTGTTACATAAGAAGAGCCAGTGATGGCATGAGTCAGGTCCTACTGTTGAGCCTGGAGAAGTGAGGCAGCAGTTGTGCACTATGGGGTCCAAGTCTGTGAGATTGGTGTAGCAGCTGCACTGTGGCCTCCATTGAGTAGGTCCTGGGAGGGGGGTGGGCACTGGGTGGGGTTAGAAGAGGCAGGAAGTAGGAGGAAAAAAACAGTGGCAATGGTAGGAAAAGCGAGCTGGCGGCAGGTCAGAAGAGAAAGCAGAATGGAGAGAAAACAAAATAACAAAGGCAAAGGCTGAAATGGAGACAATAGGCAACACTAGCACAATACGAGCAACAGAAGGCAATGCACAATATAGGCAACAGAAGGACAAATGTAGAATAAATAGCAAATCAAAGTGGATTAAGGGCAACAGAAAGACCAATGCAGAACAGAAAACGAATCAACGCACAATCAGAGAGGATGAAAGACAAATGCAGAATGAAAAACGAGTCAAGGCACAATAAGGGCAACAGAAAGAAAAATGCAGAACAGAAAATTAATCAGGCACAATAAAGGCAACAGAAAGACAAATGCAGAATGAAAAGCAAATCAAGACACAATAACGGGAGTGCAAGCGAGGCAGAGTCAGCGGGGAGCTGGCACAGGAACCTGCTCGACATTGTACTTATAGAATCCATCTAAAGAACCAAATGAATGGCTATTAAATCTCCCAGTAAATCAGACTGAATTTATATTGCCCCCTACAAGTAAACAAATAGTGGAGTGTATAAAAAATGCAAGACCGTCTGCAGCAGTAGGTCCAGATAGAATTTCCATAAAGGTTTTGAAAAAGGATGCTGAAAGGTGGGGTAAATTTCCTGGACTTCTTTTTGAATACTGTTACCATACATGTCAAATCCCCTCCTCTTGGAAGGTTAGCATTATTATACCACTCCATGAAAAGGCTGGCAAACATTGACAGCCAACTACCACCAGATCCCTCTTCTGGATGCATTGGGAAAGATTTTTGCAACCAGCATACTCGAACATCTACAGGGTTGATATTCACTAAAGGAATTATCCCAAGAGAACATGCAGGATTCAGACTTAACTACTCTGTGATGGATAACATGGCGACAGTTCAGACTCAAATTGATTAATATGTGGCCTTCAATGACTTTGATAAAGTCGACAGTCCATCTCTGTGGAAGAAGTTGAGTACATTGGGTATTCCTCTGAATTTACTGAGATTACCTATAGTGCTAAATTCTACTATGTGGTGTAAGGTGTTTATGGTAGAAGCTAAGGGTCTAACCCCAGAAATGCAAACAATGAACAGTCCAAAACAAGGCTCTCCATTGACTCCATTACTGTTCACTCTATATCTCTGTGATTTGCCAGCCCAATTTGCAAATCTGCGAAATTTTCCTCCTTGGGTCGCATCCTACGATTTATATATTTGAATGTATAAACATTATGTGGTTTTATCTGATCTTACTCCGTTAGGCTTACAGCTTAATTTACAAATTTTGAATGAGTATGCAGGGAAAAAACACCTAAAAATTAATATTTCTAAGACCAAAATGATGGCAATTAAAGGAGAAAACAGTGTGGGGAATACAGTTGCCACATAAGTGGAACACCATTGGAAATGATAACAATTATTTGGAAAAAGTTTCTCCCTAATTCTCGATAATAAAGCTTATTATGCACATTTAAAAAATAAGGCCATGGGACATCTGGCAGTTTTAAATCAATTGTATACATCTTTGGGAAAGAGAAATTCCAAAAATATTTATTAGAAATATGTACCGATAAAAGAATTCCCCATATATGCTCTATAATATTCTCCCATAAAGAAATTGTCATTTTTGGATCACTATGAAGGGAAGAGTCTCTGCAAATTGGCTTCAGCAAGCAAAGCAGTCCCTGTACAACCGCTGCGATTAGAATTTGTCCTCCAAGATCCCTTGCAATTGCAATGGCAAACATAGTGCGCTGGGCCTATAGCCTATATCATGCCAGAGAAGGCACACTTAAAGATATTTTGGGTCACGAAACCCCTAAAGATAAAAAAAAATGATTACTTTAACGAAAATCTAAAATTGCTTTTAAATAAACTGGAATGTAAGGTGGAATACTTATCCTCTTGGAACCCTGCACAAATGTAGCTTTTTCTAAAAAACTCTATTCCAAGACTAAGCAACCTCAGTGACAGCAATCATTGCATGCAGTTAAACTATATAAATCTCTGCCAGTTGTCAGAGAGGACACATATTTATAAAAGTATCTATCTTTCAACCTAGATTATGGCGTTGGGTGGTTTATACTGTTGCTTAGATTAGGGGTGTTACGGCTAAATGCCTATAAGAGCCGTTTGCATTTCTCCACCTGACTGTGTGATCTGCGTCAAGGAGGGATTCAAGATCTAACTCATGCACTTGAGATTTGTCCTGTAGTCTCAGTAGCGCATCGTTGATTTATAACTCTGTTATGAATTTTTACATGTTATAAGGTTTCCACCAAATGACTTTGCTTGTTTTGATGTATTTACATTTTTTTAATCCTTTTTGAAGTTGTTTCAAATATTTTATGTATGTGCACACTTGATTTATAGCATGATTGATGTGATCTTTATTTTACGTTGCTGATCCCTGTCGGGTCCTAATCAATAAAAACCTTTCACCTTAAAAAGTACTGGTTCGCACACTAAGCCCTCGATGTATCTGACATTATTGAGGTCAATATCAACCTGTATAAATATTGACTCCATAAAATCGACCACGATTGATTTGTCAAGTATGTAAAACCAAGTGTAAGTTTACTATTCTCACCTACCACATCTGAAACCCTTGATGATATAGTGATAGTCGATCTTTTGGATGGGGCATTGCCGCAGGTCGATATTTCCACTGAACACGAGTAAGAATCAGTAGACTTGCAAAAGTAAAAATGTACATTTATGCCAATGCCACACACACTTTAAAATCTAGCCTTGCTTTTGCATTTTACCAAGGGTGGTTCCTCTGCTACAGCAGAGGCGTGTTGCCCCACTGAAAAGTAAAATGATAATAAAACCATTTTATTTTTCTTACCTTATTGCCAGCCGGACCGAGGTTAAGGTAAGGGTGGGGCCATGCTGATGAGCGTCATGTCAGCAGTAGAGAGGAGTGGTAGGCACTTACAAGTGCGCATGTCAATTTGGCTGACTGTCTTAGGCTGCCATGCAGACAGGTGCCCTTAGGTTTCCCTAACCCAGCTGTGCTGGCCTGAGCGAGTGTTAAACCAACCCACTCAGGCCAATCAAGGCACTGCTCTGATGCTAGGTATACCATGAGAGCACCATCTGGATTGGGTGGGGAGCCTGTGCAGTGAAGCCCATCCACTTCCGGGAAGAGAGGAGCAACTAGGCAGCTGGAGCAGCAGGTAAATCTTTAAATTTCATTTTAATTTTAAAACCCAACCTCAAGCTCCCCCTGCCCTACCACTTTACTATAGCAGCAGCCACTACTGCAGTTTACAGCATTGCCCCCCACCCCCCACTCCTACCTCCCATTCACACTAGTAATGTTATTACCAATAGCATTACCAGGTAATGTAAAGATGACAGGGGTAATCTGATGAAAATTTGTAGTTTTAATGATAACATAATTGTTTCAGTAGTGCCAAGAAGCTTTGATGTATGTTGCACCTTATAAATATGTTATAACATAAGGTAATCATCATATAGAGCAGGACTAGGACAGTGAATACTCCGTGCAGCCCATGCTCCTTGAGTAGGGAAGTCTGGGATGATGGATGAAAAAGGGAGCTTGAGAGGGCTCTCGACCTGGCAATAGAGGTGAAAGGGATACACTAGAACCACCCCCAGATGAATAACAGTTAGTGCCATCTTGTTGGCATGCCATGCGGTCAACTACCAGACCTGGAGGCATTTGTCTACCAGGCTTTGGACAGCCATTAGGAGGGTGAGAAGGAAAGGGCCTACTCCTGAGGAAGTGGATGCCATATCAGTTATGCCTACTACTGTCTTTGTAAAGTGCCACAAACTGACATTTTAGGTCGAGCCTAGCGGCAGCACACTTGCACTGCTCGCTCTGCGAGACTGCTGTAGTAGAGCATGGGAGAGAATCCGCGCCCAATCTCCTCCCATATTTTTAATTGGTTTGTATCATTGTATTTAATAAATAATGCCTTCTGCTTCGTTTATAGGCTTGTTAGTCCCACCTTAGTACGGCCTTGTCTTCATTTGTACCCTCCCATGGGGACTGGCCCTTTTACTTCGGTTGTTTCACGGGACCTGTTATTTAGTCTGTAAGCACTATTTACTTTATTGAGTTTCTCCTACTGCAGGCCAGACATGCGCTGCTTCAGCTGAAACAACTTGTGTTTTTAGCAGCACGGCTGCCCCGTAAAAAGGGCGCCTGCTGTCAATCACTTTAACCCGGCATTATCTTGTGCCTGTTTGAAACCCCCAAGTAAAATGGATTTAGAAATAATTAGCGAATTAAGTCATGTGAATTCCAGGTAGCACATAATCCTGTGCTAATGAGCTGAAGCTGACAGCAGCACCTCTGTGTTACATGTCATCTGTACTAAAGCCACCTGATGGGTTGTTTTCAAAAGCCTGTTTTATTAACAGCACCACCACCACCAATACCACCACCACCACCAACACCACCACCATCAATACCACCACCTCCACCTATACCACTGCCACCAATACCACCACCACCAATACCACCACCTATAACCCCACGCCAATACCACTACCAATACCACCACAACTGCCAATCCCACCACCACCGCCAATACCACCACCACCAACAATACCACCACTATCAACACCGCCAATACCACTACCACCACCAATACCACCATCACAAATACCTCCACCACCAATACCACCACCAATACCACCACCAATACCACCATCAATATCACCACCTCCACCACCACCAATACCATCACCACCAATACCACCTCCACCAATACCACCTCCACCAATACCACTACCACCACCACTACCACCACCACCAATACCACCACCAATACCAACACCACAAATACCACCACCACCACCAATACCACTGCTAATACCAATACCACCACCAATACCACCACCAATACCGCCACCACTAATACCACCACCACCAATATCACCACCACAAATACCACCACCACCAATACCACCAGCACCAATACCACTACCACTACCAATACCACTAATACCACCACCACCACCAATACCACCACCGCCATTAACAACAGCAATACCACCACCAATACCCCCACCAATACCACCACCAATACCACCATGAATATTACCACCACCACCAATACCACCACCAACACAACCACCAATACCACCACCAATACCACCACCACCAATACCATCACCAATACCACCACCACCAATACCACCACCACCAACACCACCACCACCACCAATACCATCACCACCACCATCAATACCACCACCTTCACCACCACCAATACCACCATCAATACCACCACCAATACCACCACTGGCGCACCATCAATACCACCACCTACACCAATACCACCACCAATACCACCACCACCACCATCAATACCACCACCTCCACCACCACCTATACCACCACCAATTACACCACCACCAATACCACCACCACCAATACCACCACTAATACCACTAATACCACCAGTACCACCACCACCAATACCACCACCACCACTAATTCCTCCAATACCACCACCACCACCAATACTACCAATACCATCACCAATACCACCACCACCAATAACCAATAACACCATCAATGCCACCACCAATACCACCATGAATATTACCACCACCACCAATACCACCACCACCACCAAGACCACCACCACCAACAATACCACCACCACCACCAATACCACCAACACCAATACCACCAGCACCATCACCACCAATACCATCACCAATCCCACCACCACCAATACCACCACCACCACTAATACCACCACCACCACCAATACCACCAACTACACCACCACCAATACCAGCACTGCCACCACCAATACCATCACCACCAATACCACTAATACCTACACCACCACCAATACCACCACCACCAATACCAACACCACTAATGCCACCACCACCAATACCACCACTGCCAATACCACCAATACCACCAACACCACCACCAATACCACCACTACCAATACCACCAATACCACCATCACTAATACCACCACCACCAATACCACCACCACCACCAATACCACCACCACCAATACCACCTCCACCTCCACCAGTACCACCAACACCACCAATACCACCAATACCATCATCACCACCAAAACCACCACCAATACCACCACTAATACCACCGCCACCACCAATACAACCACCACCACCAATATCACCACCACCATCAATATCACCACCACCACCAATACCACCACCACCAATACCACCACCACAACCACCAACACTACCGCCACCAATACCACCACCACCAATACCACCGCCACCACCAATACAACCCCACCACCAATATTACCACCACCATCAATAGCACCACCACCACCAATACCACAACCACCAATACAACCACCACCACTACCACTACCAACACCACCACCACCAATACCACCACAAATACCACCACCACCAATACCACCACCCACCACCACCACCACCAATACCACCAACACCAATTCCATGACCACCACCACCATCACCACTACCAATACCACCACCACCAGTACCACCACCAATACCAATACCACCACCACCAATACCACCAACACAAATACCACCACCAAAACACCAGTACCAATACCACCATGAATACCAATACACCACCAATTCCACCACCACCAATACCACCACCACTAATGCCACCGCCACCACCACCACCAATACCACCACCACCAATACCACCACCAATACCATGACCACCACCACCAATAACACTACTACCAATACCACCACCACCAGTACCACCATCAATATCACCAATACCACCAACACAAATACCACCACCAATGCACCACCACCAGTACCAATACCACCACCAATACCACCACCCATACCACCAATACCACCACCACCAATACCTCCACAAATACCACCACCAATACCACCACCACCAATATCACCACCACCACCAATACCACCACCAATAATACCACCACCAGCAATACGCCACCACCAATACCACCACCAATACCACACCACCACCAATACCACCACCACCACCAATACCGCCACCTACACCTCCAATACCACCACCAGTAACACCACCAATACGAATACAACCACCAGTACCAATGCCACCACCACCAATACCATTACTGCCAATACCACAACCACCTATACCAGTGCCACCACCACCAATACCACCACCATTGCCAATACCACCACTACCAATACCAATACCGCCACTACCAATACCACCACCAATTCCACCACCACCAACACCACTAATGCCAACACAACCAATACCACCACCACCAATACCACCACCACCATAATCAATACCACCACCACCACCAATATCACCAATACCACTACCACCACCATTACAACCACCACCAATACCACCACCAATACCAACACCACCAATACAACCACCACCACCAATACCACCACCACCAATACCACCAATACCAATACCACTGCTAATACCAATACCATCACCAATACCACCACCCCCACTACTACCACCACCACCAATATCACAACCACAAATACCACCACCACAAGCTCCAATACCAATACCACCACCAATTCCACCACCGCCACCAATACCACCACCAATACCATCACCAATACCACCACCACTAATACAAACACCAATACCACCAATACCAATACCACCAACACAAATACCACCACCAATACACCACCACCAGTACCAATACCACCACCAATATCAATACCGCCACCAATACCACCACCCATACCACCAATACCACCACCACCAATACCACCACCAATACCACCACCACCAATATCACCACCACCACCAATACCACCACCACCAATACCACCACCACCATCACCACCAATACCATCACCAATACCACCACCACCAATACCACCACCACCACTAATACCACCACCACCACCATCAATACCACCAACTACACCACCACCAATACCAGCACTGCCACCACCAATACCATCACCACCAATACCACTAATACCTACACCACCACCAATACCACCACCACCAATACCAACACCACTAATGCCACCACCACCAATACCACCACTACCAATACCACCAATACCACCAACACCACCCCCAATACCACCACTACCAATACCACCAATACCACCATCACTAATACCACCCCCACCAATACCACCACCGCCACCAATACCACTACCACCAATACCACCACCACCAATACCACCTCCACCTCCACCAGTACCACCAACACCATCAATACCACCAATACCATCATCACCACCAAAACCACCACCAATACCACCACTAATACCACCGCCACCACCAATACAACCACCACCACCAATACAACCACCACCATCAATATCACCACCACCACCAATACCACCACCACCAATACCACCACCACCACCACAACCACCAACACTACCACCACCAATACCACCACCACCAATACCACCGCCACCACCAATACAACCCCACCACCAATATTACCACCACCATCAATAGCACCACCACCACCAATACCACAACCACCAATACAACCACCACCACTACCACTACCAACACCACCACCACCAATACCACCACAAATACCACCACCACCAATACCACCGCCCACCACCACCACCAATACCACCAACACCAATTCCATGACCACCACCACCATCACCACTACCAATACCACCACCACCATTACCACCACCAATACCACTAATACCAATACCACCACCACCAATACCACCAACACAAATACCACCACCAAAACACCAGTACCAATACCACCATGAATACCAATACACCACCAACTCCACCACCACCAATACCACCACCACTAATACCACCGCCACCACCACCACCACCAATACCACCACCACCAATACCACCACCAATACCATGACCACCACCACCAATAACACTACTACCAATACCACCACCACCAGTACCACCATCAATATCACCAATACCACCAACACAAATACCACCACCAATACACCACCACCAGTACCAATACCACCACCAATACCACCACCAATACCACCACCCATACCACCAATACCACCACCACCAATACCTCCACAAATACCATTACCAATACCACCACCACCAATATCACCACCACCACCAATACCACCACCAGCAATACGCCACCACCAATACCACCACCAATACCACACCACCACCAATACCACCACCACCACCAATACCGCCACCAACACCTCCAATACCACCATCAGTACCACCACCACCAATACAAATACAACCACCAGTACCAATACCACCACCACCACCACCAATACCACCACCTACACCTCCAATACCACCACCAGTACCACCACCACCAATACGAATACAACCATCAGTACCAATACCACCACCACCAATACCATTACTGCCAATACCACAACCACCTATACCAGTGCCACCACCACCAATACCACCACCATTGCCAATACCACCACTACCAATACCAATACCGCCACTACCAATACCACCACCAATTCCACCACCACCAACACCACCAATGCCAACACAACCAATACCACCACCACCAATACCACCACAAATACCACCACCAATACCACCACCACCAATATCACCACCACCACCAATACCACCACCACTAATACCACCACCAGCAATACGCCACCACCAATACCACCACCAATACCACACCACCACCAATACCACCACCACCACCACCAATACCGCCACCAACACCTCCAATACCACCACCAGTACCACCACCACCAATACGAATACAACCACCAGTACCAATACCACCACCACCACCAATACCGCCACCTACACCTCCAATACCACCACCAGTACCACCACCACCAATACGAATACAACCACCAGTACCAATACCACCACCACCAATACCATTACTGCCAATACCACAACCACCTATACCAGTGCCACCACCACCAATACCACCACCATTGCCAATACCACCACTACCAATACCATACCGCCACTACCAATACCACCATAAATTCCACCACCACCAACACCACCAATGCCAACACAACCAATACCACCACCACCAATACCACCACCACCATAATCAATACCACCACCACCACCAATATCACCAATACCACTACAACCACCACTACAACCACCACCAATACCACCACCAATACCAACTCCACCAATACAACCACCACCACCAATACCACCACCACCAATACCACCAATACCACTGCTAATACCAATACCATCACCAATACCACCACCACCACTAATACCACCACCACCAATATCACCACCACAAATACCACCACCACAAGCTCCAATACCAATACCACCACCAATTCCACCACTGCCACCAATACCACCACCAATACCATCACCAATACCACCACCACTAATAAAAACACCAATACCACCAATACCACCAACACAAATACCACCACCAATACACCACCACCAGTACCAATACCACCACCAATACCAATACCACCACCAATACCACCACCCATACCACCAATACCACCACCACCAATACCACCACCACCAATATCACCACCACCATCAATACCACCACCACTAATAACACCACCAGCAATACACCACCACCAATACCACACCACCACCAATAACTCCACCACCAATACCACCACCAAAACCACCACTAATACCAATACCACCACCAGTACCACCACCACCAATATGAATACAACCACCAGTACCAATACCACCACCACCAATACCAATACCAATACCACTACCACCAATACCATTACTGCCAATACCGCCACCACCACCAATACCAGTACCACCACCATCAATACCAATACCACCACCGTTACAAATATCACCACTACCAATACCAATACCACCACTACCAATACTGCCACTACCAATAGCACCACCAATACCACCACCACCAATACCACCAATGCCACCACCACCAATACCACCACCACCATAATCAATACCACCACTACCAATATCACCAATACCACTACCACCACCACTACCACCACCACCAATACCACTACCAATACCAACACCACCAATGCCACCACCACCACCAATAACACAAATACCAATACCACCACTAATACCAGTACCACCACCAATACCACCACCAACACTAATACCACCACCACCAATATCACCACCACAAATACCACCACCAGCACTAACACCAATACCACCACCACCACCACCAATACCACCACCGCCACCAATACCACCACCCATACCATCACCAATACCACCACCACTAATAACACCACCATTACCACCACCACCAACAACAACGCCACCACGAATACCACCACCACCACCAATACCATCACCAATACCACCACAACCAATACCACCAACACCACCATCAATACCATCACCTTCACCACCATCAATACCACCACCAATACCACCACTGCCACCACCACCATCAATACTACCACCTCAACCAATACTACGACCACCACCCTCAATGCCACACCTACACCACCACCTACACCACCACCAATTACACCACCACCAATATCACCACTAATACCACCAATACCACACCACCACCACTCATACCACCACCACCAATACCAATACCACCACCACCAGTAATTCCACCAATACCACCATCATCACCAATACCTCCAATACCATCACCAATACCACCACCACCAAGAACAACACAAATATCACCACCAATACCACCACCAATACCACCACCACCAATACTACCATGAACATTACCACCAATACCAGCACCACCAAGACCACCACCACCAATACCACCACCAATACCATCACCAATACCACCACCACCATCACCACCAATACCATCACCAATACTACCACCACCATCAATGCCACCACCACCACTGCCACCACCAATACCATCACCACCAATACCTACACCACCACCAATACCACCACCACCAATACCAATACCACCAATGCCACCACCACCAATACCACCACCACCAATACCACGGCCAATACCACCACCAACAATACCACCACTACCAATACTACCAATACCACCACCATCACTAATACCACCACCACCAATACCACCACCACCAATACCACCTCCACCAATACCACCAATACCACCATCACCATCAAAACCACCACCAATACCACCACCAATACCACCACTAATACCACCACCAATACAACCACCACCACCAATATCACCACCACCATCATTATCACCACCACAACCAATACCACCACCATCACTACCACCAACACTACCACCACAAAGACCTCACCACCATTACCACCACCAATTCAACCACCACCATCAATATAACCACCACCACCAATACCTCGACCAACAATACCACCACCACCACTACCACCACCACTACCACCACCAACACCACCACCACCAATACCACCACCACCAATACCACCGCCCACCACCAACACCACCACCACCAATACCACCACCAATACCATGACCACCACCACCAATATCACCACTACCAATACCATCACCACCAGTACCACCACCAATACCATCAATACCAATACCACCACCACCAATACCACCACCACCACCAATATCACCACCACCACCAATACCACCACCACTAATACCACCACCACCAATACCACCACCAATACCACACCACCACCAATACCACCACCTACACCTCCAATACCACCACCAGTACCACCACCACCAATACGACTACAACCACCAGTACCAATACCACCACCACCACCAATACCACCACCACCAAAACCATTACTGCCAATACCACAACCACCAATACCAGTGCCACCACCACCAATACCACCAACCTTGCCAATACCACCACTACCAATACCAATACCGCCACTACCAATACCACCACCAATTCCACCACCACCAATACCACCAATGCCACCACAACCAATACCACCACCACCAATACCACCAGCACCATACTCAATACCACCACCACCACCAATATCACCAATACCACTACCACCACCACTACAACCACCACCAATACCACCACCAATACCAACACCACCAATACCACCACCACCACCAATACCACCATCACCACCAATACCACCAATACCAATACCACTGCTAATACCAATACCATCACCAATACCACCACCACCAATATCACCACCACAAATACCACCACCACAAGCTCCAATACCAATACCACCACCAATTCCACCACCGCCACCAATACCACCACCAATACCATCACCAATACCACCACCACTAATAAAAACACCAATACCACCAATACCAATACCACCAACACAAATACCACCACCAATACACCACCACCAGTACCAATACCACCACCAATACCAATACCACCACCAATACCACCACCCATACCACCAATACCACCACCACCAATATCATCACCACCATCAATACCACCACCACTAATAACACCACCAGCAATACAGCACCACCAATACCACCACCAATACCACACCACCATCAATACCTCCACCACCAATACTACCACCAAAACCACCACTAATACCAATACCACCACCAGTACCACCACCACCAATATGAATACAACCACCAGTACCAATACCAGCACCACCAATACCAATACCACCACCACCAATACCATTACTGCCAATACCACCACAACCACCAATACCAGTACCACCACCACCAATACCAATACCACCACCGTTACAAATATCACCACTACCAATACCAATACCACCACTACCAATACTGCCACTACCAATAGCACCACCAATACCACCACCACCAATACCACCAATGCCACCACCACCAATACCACCACCACCATAATCAATACCACCACCACCACCAATATCACCAATACCACTACCACCACCACTACCACCACCACCAATACCACCACCACCACCACCAATACCACAAATACCAATACCACCACTAATACCAGTACCACCACCAATACCACCACTAATACCACCACCACCAATATCACCACCCCAAATACCACCACCACCACCAACACCACCAGCATTAATACCAATACCACCACTACCACCAATACCACCACCGCCACCAATACCACCACCAATACCATCACCAATACCACCACATCTAATAACACTACCATTACCACCACCACCACCAACAATGCCTCCACGAATACTACCACCACCACCAATACCATCACCAATACCACCACCACCAATACCACCAACACCACCATCAATACCACCACCTTCACCACCATCAATACCACCACCAATACCACCACTGCCACCACCACCATCAATACTACCACCTCAACCACGACCACCACCCTCAATGTCACACCTCCACCACCACCTACACCACCACCATTTACACCACCACCAATATCACCATTAATACCACCAATACCACACCACCACCACTAATACCACCACCACCAATACCAATACCACCACCACCAGTAATTCCACCAATACCACCATCATCACCAATATCTCCAATACCATCACCAATACCACCACCACCAATAACAACACACATATCACCACCAATACCACCACCACCACTAATACCACCATGGAACAATACCACCAATACCAGCACCACCAAGACCACCAATACCACCACCAATACCATCACCAATACCACCACCACCATCACAACCAATACCATCACCAATACCACCACCACCATCAATACCACCACCACCACTGCCACCACCAATACCATCACCACCAATACCTACACCACCACCAATACCACCACACCCAAAACCAATACCACCAATGCCACCACCACCAATACCACCACCACCAATACCACTGCCAATACCACCACCACCAATACCACCACTACCAATACTACCAATACCACCACCATCACTAATACCACCACCACCAATACCACCACCACCAATACCACCACCACCAATACCACCTCCACCAATACCACCAATACCACCATCACCATCAAAACCACCACCAATACCACCACCAATACCACCACCAATACCACCACTAGTACCACCACCACCAATACAACCACCACCACCAATATCACCACCACCATCATTATCACCACCACCACCAATACCACCACCATCACTACCACCAACACTACCACCACAAAGACCTCCACCACCATTACCACCACCAATACCACCGCCACCACCAATACAACCACCACCATCAATATAAGCACCACCACCAATACCTCGACCACCAATACCACCACCACCACTACCACCAACACTACCACCACCAACACCACCAATACCACCACCACCAATACCACCGCCCACCACCAATACCACCACCACCAATACCACCACCAATACCATGACCACCACCACCAATACCACCACTACCAATACCATCACCACCACTACCACCACCAATAGCACCAATACCGATACCACCACCACCAGTACCACCACCAATGCCATCAATACCAATACCACCACCACCAATACCACCACCACCACCAATATCACCACCACCACCAATACCACCACCACTAATACCACCACCAGAAATACACCACCACCAATACCACCACCAATACCACCACCACCACCACCAATACCACCACCACCATTACCACCAATACCACCACTAGTACCAATACCACCACCAGTACCACCACAACCAATATGAATACAACCACCAGTACCAATACCACCACCACCAATACCAATACCACCAACACCAATACCATTACTGCTACCACCAAAACCACCACCACCAATACCATTACCACCAACACCAATACCAATACCAACACCGTTACCAATACCACCTCTACCAATACCACCACTACCAATACCGCCACTACCAATACCACCACCACCAATACCACCAATGCCACCACCACCAATACCACCACCACCATCATCAACACCACCACCACCACCAATATCACCAATATCACCACCACCACCACAAATACCACCACCACCAATACCACCACCTCAGTGCCTCTCGCTCACTGATAATAACAGGGGCACTGTATGAGGCCGGAGGTGCAGCCAAGACAATCCCTCCCTCCCTCCATACCTGCCATAAAGCCCTACCCGCCCTGCACCAGGAGGTGAAGCCAGGGCCCTACTACAGCTGGAGTGTTTTTTTAGGCCAAAGATAGTAATGACATTACGCAATGCCACACTGCACACTCAAATCATGGAGAGGGCAAGAAATAGCCCTCCCGCTCTTCCTCCTGAGCTGCGACAGTCTAATCACAGAGCGAAAGGTGTTGGAGCGCTTTGTTAGTGTTTATAGCTCAGATCATATGTAACTGACACTTCATACTTTGTGTCCGTGTAATTTGCAAAACTTAAACATCTTCTTCACTACACTCTTTTTCACTACTTTGAAGACGTCACAGGCCAGTCTGTTCCTCTGATATTTACAATCTAACATGCGGTCGAGAAGGCCCTTTATTGCAATGCAATAGGTCTTGCATTTGCGAGAGTTTAAGCTATTAGTATTGTAAATGACAATGCCTTTTATTTATGTTTTAAAGCCCAAAACATAAATAAAAGGCATTGTCATTTACAATGCCAATAGCTCAAACTCGTGTGAATGTGAGATATATTGCATTGCAAAGGCTTTTTTGCAGTGTGATCAGTTTCCCTCAAAACCAATCATCATGTAACAATACCTACTAACCATTTTCCTTATTGAAGTTACACTATCAACCTGTGCTTCCAGTACTCACCCATATTTTATTCACTTTATTCTTCTTCTCCAGTACTGCCCTACTGTCCTTGAAGGCTCAACTTATTAATATGCATTGTTTGTTTAACACATCTTATTGTCACAGATGAAGTCCTCGCGCTATTAAGCCCTGTGGGTAGCGGGCATGTTGGAACACAGATCTAGCATGTGGGCATGGCCCTTTACTGTTCATTGATGTGCAGAGAGCTGTGAGTCAGGCTTTCTGATTTTCAGCCAAAAGTTAGTATTCCCATCAGTTAAACTCTCCAGGATAGTTTACAGCATTCAAAAGACATCGGTTAATACAAGTTTTACAATGAAATCTGACTTTAGGCCGATATCAGATTACCCTAGCTTCCAACAGAGAATTTCTGAACAGGTAGACACTGGCATGATAATAGGGGTATCTTTCAGCAAACATTTCCCAAGTGCCAAAAAATTGTGTGGTGCGAAGAAGATGTTAAATGAATAAGGGAGTAACCAGATTTATGTATTCAGGAATGCCGCAATAACTAATTATAATCACTTTTAACATGCCCGCTCGCCCAGCTCATGAATTTAGTAGCAGCAAAAACATCTCACTATCACCATTTTCCTAACCCTACAAAGGTGTAATGTAGGAATTGTGTGCAGTATACAGGCATAGGGATACACCCATCACCCATGTACTCTAAATATACAGATGCATATTACACTTATGTGTTACACTTGAGTCACAAGGAAACTGATGTAAATGATACTCAAAATGTAATTGGCTCCATACACGTTAGCATAAATTATGCACGCCATAGCTTGTAGAACTACATTCATGCCCGTATAACGTAAACAACTGTATTTGAATTTGTCAGCTGTAAAAGGTGTGCCTCATGTTTTAACGTGTTGTGTAAAGTGTTGTTCTATTATAATGCTATTTGTAATAATGAAAAATACATTACATGTTGCAATATGTTACTAACATTCAGCACTATAAAAAGCAGCATGGACCCTGCTCATCCTACCTACAATGCTTCTTGCCTAAACTTTTTTTGTATTTTGCCCAAGTGAAATCATTTTACCCTTCTCGCAGTATCCCTGTCTTGAGCATATTGCAGCATGGGTTACAATACCTACTGTGAATATCTCCGTTTTAGTGTAGGTGCCGTGGCACCCCGCTGCTACTCTGGCTAGTTTGGTGGTATGTAGCTCCTTATAGGTTTTAGAGACCTCAATCCCCCAAGTAGGACTACATTCATCCTGGTTGATTTTTGCCTATACTTTTTTCATAATTTAGGCAACCTTATTTGGTCCTCATTTGCCGCATAATTCCAGTGGAAGAGCTTCAAGGTGCCTCAGTTTGGTTGTTAAGCTCTCTCCTCTGTGGGGAACCTCCCGTGGTGCATTCACTTTGGTTTTATAAAAGTTCTCCTGCGGCTGTTTCTGTCACTTCTGAGTGTCCTGCATATAGCACACTTTCTGGTGCACATCGAGTCACATGGTGTGCCCAAAGACTGTCTTAAACATAGGAAAGTGACCACATCAAAATGATAGATGGTCAATGACTGTGTATTGCAAAGTCATCCTAAGTACCCTCATTTTTTTGTTGACTGGTACTGGTGGTAACTGACTCTGACTGTCCCTATGCTCTGCCTAACCAGGCCCAGTGCCAGTGCTACGCTGAAAACCCACTCAGAATACAGTGAAAACCCCAACACACAATAGGGTACACTATGGGTTAGGGTACCCATATGATTGGCATGACCTCCCCTATAAGGCCCTAGTACGTAATAGGGCAAGGGGATCACAACTACCTTTAAATCCCTAGTATATATTAGGGCATGGCAGTTTAGAGGCCATCAGCCTTTCTACACTTGCATGTGCGCACTGCTGAGGCTAGTTTAAATGCAGCCCTGTGTTCTTGGACTGGTTTTTAACATGTAAACTGTGCCCAAAGTCGACTTTGGTGTTTGAGACACTTAGAAATTATTAAACTGCAATACTTTGGCCTATTAGGTATCCCAAGGGACTCCCCTAAGTGTCCCAGGGGTGAGGGACAGGTATGTAAATGCAGGACACATAGGTATTACATTCCCAGTGGATAGTGAAATTGTACATTTCACTTCCCTCATTGTAGTATAGTGCTTTCCAAAATCGACTTTTGTGCTAGGAGCACTGTGGGGTGAGGATCTGCAATATTTTTACATATTCAGAACCCCTAAAGTCTCCCATGAGTGTTCCAGGGGTAGAGGGTCCTGTAGATATAGGCAGAGTCATTATAAAAGATGTGTTATAAGCCATGGTGGTGAAGAAACTGCCCAGTTCATTTTTTTCTCATTGCAGATCCCCAGTCCCATAGGTTAACATGGTAAGAAGCTATTAATTAATAACTCCCACCAGGAAACAAAGTAAAAATATAATTCAAGGACTTAGTAGAATGGTATTGATAAATCCAACAATATGCTATTGTTGAATTTATCGTAAAATATACAGACTAGAAGTTAGAAAACATTCTTGTCTGTAAGCCAAAATTCAGCCTTTCAATGATATGTCCTGATTGGCCAGAGTTAAGTGGATTAGCCAGGCTGCTTTGATGAATGGATATATGGCGCCTGGGGTGAAGAGCCATTCTGGGAGGAGAGGGTTCTGCTGCATTAAAACATGCCAGAGCAAGGGGGAGGGGTTGTAAGCAATGATCTTCAAAGTAAGGCTTGGATAGGCAGAAGAAGCCAGTTTTATTTACACCCCAACCCTATGAACTCAGCCAGATTGCAGGCTTAAGGAAGGAATGTGAAGATGCCAGGGGGAGGGAGATTATGGAGATGAGCTATCCTGGAGGTTGGTTTAGCCAGCTCTTGCCTCCCTAATAAAACTTCAGCCATATTAAATTGTGGAGAAATACTGCTCTATGGGAGACCATTGTGCCACAGTTTGGAGGAAATGGTCATTATCTGGGGTGTTGCTCTGCACCTCATTGGACAGGTGTGCCCTCCGGTGGGACCCCATAGAACACTGAATAACTATCTGAGAGGGTCATTGCCTCTCAGATCGGTTGCTTGAAACAAAGGAAAGAAGGAGGGTCCATGCTGGAGGTTTGATGTGCCCCAACCAGGTTTTGCACTCTGGAAGACTGCGCCTGCTGCACAATCTGGAACTACAGCCCTGTGGAACTAACTTGCTTCAAGAAAACTAAAGAGTTGACTCCCTGCAAGCTACGGGTTAACAGAGATCCCCTGGACTATCACCATCTAGAATCCCAAACCTGGAGTACTACTAGCAGATTAGTAAATGGATTGTGAGAATTGTAGTCCCAAACATTCAAGGACCATCGTAGAGCTTCTAGACCCTTGGAGTAAGTTATGGACACTTTGGGACCATCAAAGGAACTTCAGGAAGAAGTTCCAGAAGTTCGGAGATCTTTGGAGCAACTTTGGAAAAAAGCTCCATAAGTGGACTGACTCGACCTGGCCAGCCAAGCCGGCAACCCTCCACCACGAGCCGGCCTGGTGAAGAGCATCTAAGAACCCCGGGAGAAAAATGTTCTGTAAACGTTTCTAAGTCCGAAAATAGAAAAGGTGACGGGGATCAACCGCAAGAGTCAAGCCACCCACCTTTAACTGCAAGCCGACCTGGATCTCTGGTTCACTCCTCTGGAAAGCTCCAGAGGTCTGACTTCTATAGGTTTGACCAGGGCAAACCGGCATACCCTCACCTAATCCAGACTGGCTGAGATCTTCGAGGGACCCCGGCAAGAAAAGCTCCAGAAAAGTTTCTAAGTCAGAAGCCAAAAGCTTTGACCAAGGCAGACTGCGAGGAGTAGCTACGCAGGGCTCCATCGTGGTCGGCTTGAAACTTTGACTTTGTCCCGATCTAGCGCGACCAGATATCCGAAAGGGCGCTATAGGTTTCTATGTGCAATATAGTGCTATATCTTTAAAAATTCATATCTCCTGCTCCGTACATTGGATTATTTGAGTTTTGGTGTCATTTTAAAGATATAAGTATTTCCTATTAGTATGCATTGATGTTGGATTTTTATTGTGTGTTGTGGCTTAATTATATACTGAATTGGCGTTTTAAATGCTTTACATACCTGTCTCTGAAGTTAAGCTTGCCTGCTCGCAGCCACGCTACCAATGGTTGAACATGGGAATTATTTCCTGAGACCTATTCTGAGCCCTTGACTGTGTTAGTAAACTTATTGCCAGTGGTATATTTATCATACTAATAATGAACTTTCTAACATTTTGGTGATCAGTTGTGTGGATGAGGACTTGTGTTTAAAAATACTACCTTTCAGTGAAGTAAATTAAGATTTTAAAAATCCTTTAAATTGTCTTAGACCCAAACATTTGAGTTGGATTTTTGGAATTTGGACTAAACTGATTTTAATCCATTGTTTTGATTTTTCCAAAAGGGTCCTAAGTCTGATTTGCTAATTGTTGTTACCCAAAATTATCAAACTATTGAGCTGGACCAGGCTAAACTGAACTTACTCCCAGTGGCTGACCTGAGGGTGCAGTGTAAGTAGAGGGGGCAAAATGCTACTAATTGAATTAGGACGCCAGAGATTGTGAAGTCCATGACAACCTGGACAGTGAGTCAGCTAGGTTAGGTCACCTCTAAAGCTGAGGGGGTTCCAGAAGAGTTGGGAGAGGATGTAAGGGATAGCCTCCTCCACGTCACCCAGGAGTAGGATGAAACGGATAACTCCTCCATTGCCTCTAACACCAGATTCCTTATTCTACTTGATGGGAGGAGGGCCGGCCCCCCACACCGTGCCTCATACTGTCCCTGAGAGAAAAGGAGTTAGCCCTAGAGAAGAGAAAACTGGCATTAGCAGAAAAGAAGTGGCAGAGGGAGGAGGAGTAAAGAATAGGTGTCAGCATCATTGAAGAAGAGATTGAGATGTCCAGGATTGGGAGATTTGACCACAAACTTCACAAGAACATAGTACCCAAGTACACAGAGGGGGTGACATTTATAAGTGTCTAGTAGCATTTGAGAGAGTCCTCAGGAAGAATAGGATCCACTCTAAGTACTGGGGTGCACTCTTGCAGGAGTTGATTCCAGTAGCTGGGAGGTATAGGCTCCCAACCCTGAGAGGGAAGGATGCAGAATCATACCAGCAGATAAAGGCATGCTTGGCCAAGTGATTTGGTCTGACTCCAGAGCAGTACAGGGTGAGGTTCAGAGGCACTCAGAAAGTAAGTTCAAAGTCTTGAGTAGACTTTGTGGACATCTCAGTGAAGGCACTGGAAGGCTGGATTGTTAGTAACAAAGTTGACACATATAAGGGATTGTACAATTTATTTTTGAAAGAACATATTTTGACTCTTTGTGCTGAAGAGAAGTTATGCCAGTATCTAGTGGGCTCTAACCTAGCAGACCCCAGAGAGCTGAGGGAAGCAGCTGATAAGTGGGTGAGAACCCAGGGTTCCAATCAGTACCAGGGGCTGACCAGAAGTAAGGAGGACAGGTCCCTCCCAAAGGAAAGCCCAGGGAAAGAAGGTCAAAAACAGAAGGAGTATGGGGGCCCGAACCAACCCAAATTCAGAGGTAGGGGGTATCAGGAAAATAATGGTAGGTTCTGTGATCCCTCAAACCAGCCATGGCACAAAAAGAGAGATGCTGTCTACATCAAGAAGCACCCCACTAAGGAGCCATCCCCAAGGATTGCCAGTGTAAGTGTGGGGGTGGAGAATGCCCCAGAGAGGGGTAGGCAGGTGGTAGAAGCAACCTTAGTCTCCCTGGGTGAGGTGAATATTGCAGCCCTTGTTGCCTTACTTCCAAACATGGATAAATACAGACAGTGGCCTAAAGTTAATGGGAGGCTATCAGAGACACAGGGACTAGTGCAACTATGATTTTGGACCAGCTGGTGCCTCAGGAGGTGTTGCTACCTGGTGAGTTTCACCAGGTGACCTATGCAGACAGCACTGCCAAACTCTATCCTATGGCTATGGGGGATTTGGAATGGGGAGGAGTGACAGCTTCTATGTAGATAGCTGTGTCCCCTGTGCTCCCAGTTCAGTGCTTACTGGGCAATTACCTCGAAACATCTGAGTGGTAAGAGGTGGAGAGAGGTCTCCATATGAAAATATTAGAGCTCCCTGAGTGTGTGTGTGTGGTGACTAGGTCACAGACTATTCAGAAGGGAAATGTGGGACACTTGGACCATGGAACACAGGGCCAACAATCCTAGGACAAGGGTACTGGGCCTGGTGAGCAAGCTCAAGGAACTCCAGAGGTGCAGGTGGACTTTAACCCTGATAGGGAGGATCAGGCCTCTGAGATAGTAACTCCATCCCTGACAGAGTAGTCAGATTTGCCAGAACTGACAGGAGCTGGTGACCCCTCCAGAGAGGAGTTTTTTAAAGGACAGAGAGATTATCCCCCTTTCACAACTTGAGGCTGATTGCCTCTAAGCAAGAGGAGGGAATGGCAGTGGGTTTTACAGAATCTACTGGGAAGATGGGCTGCTTTATACTGTGGCCAGAAACCTCAAGGAGGGGACCACCAAGAGGTTGGTGGTGCCCCAGAAGTACAGAGAGTTAATCCTGACCTTGGGTCATGATATCCCTGTTTGGAAGGATATTTGGGACACACAAAGACATGGAACCAGTTAATGAACCAATTCTACTGCCTCCATATGTCTGAAAAGGTAATGGAGTTTTGCAGCTCCTGTGTTACCTGTCAGGCCAGTGGCAAGGCAGGGGGTAAGATAAAGGTCCCCCTGATACCAATGCCAGGGGTAATGATTCCCTTTGAAAGGGTAGGGATGGACATTGTTGGTCCCCTGGACCCACCTACTGAAGCAGGGAATCGATACACATTGGTGGTAGTCGACTATGCCATCAGGTGCCCTGAGGCAATCTCTCCTAAACCAATAGCTGCTCCTGCAGTTTCTAGAGCACTGCATGGTGTGTTCACCAGAGTGTGTTTCTGAAAGAGGTGATGTCAGATAGGGGCACAAAATGTCTGTCCAGCTATCTGACTGTGACATGGGATGAGTGTGGTGTCAACTACAAGTTCACCACCCCTATCACCCCCAGACAAATGGTCTGCTGGAGAGGTTCAACAAGACCCTGAAGGGCATGATAAATGGGTTGTCTGGGAAACCCAGGAGGAGATAGAATGTTCTCCTCCCATTCCTACTGTTTGCCTACAGGAAGGTTTCAAAGAAAGGGGTGGTTTCAATCCCTTTGAGTTGTTTGGAATCCCTGTGAGGGGAATTTTACCTGCTGAGAGAGTCTTTGGAAAGCCTCTCCAAGAAGCAAAAGACAGTGTGCTTGATTATGTGCCAGGCCTGAGATCCAGAATGGCAGAGTACATTTTCAAGGCAAGCAGACAACTGGAGGCTAGCCAGTAGCTTGTGAAGCATTGGTATGATCAGACGGCTATGCCTGAGTATACTCCAGAGCAGTTTGTGTGGGTGTTGGAGCTTGTAGCTCCCAGGGCCCTCCATGACAAATGAGGTGGGCAGTATCCAATCTTTGAAAAGAAAGGTGAGGTTACATATCTGATCGACCTTGGAACCCTCATAGGGTCCTGCATGTGAATCGATTGAAACTCCACCATGACAGGGCAGATATGACCATGTGACTGGTCACTGATGAGGGAGCGGAGGAGGAAACTGAGCCAGGGCCTGACCTCCTCTCCAATAATGTGCAAGATGGGTCAGTGGAGGGAGTTGTACTCTCCCCCAAATTGACAGACCAGCAGCAAAGAGACTCCAAGCAGGTGCTGGAGCAGTTTGATGGCCAGGTTGTCTGACCATGTCAGAGTCAACATTAAGAGTGAGGTAGTTAAGATGCTGGAGTTGGGGGTAATCTAACTGTCTTAAAGTCCAGGGGCCAGTCCAGTGGTGCTGGTGCCCAAACCTATTCCCCAGGGGGAGCCAAAAGAGATAATGTTTTTTGTGGACTACAGAGGACTGAATGCAGTCACTAAGACTGATGCTCACCTTCCACCTAGAGCTGATGAGCTCACTGACAGGTTAGGGGCTGATAAGTAACTGAGTGCAGTTGACTTGACTTCGGGCTACTGGCACATTGCCCTCACAGATGGAGCAAATGAAGGTGATCAGCATTCTCCACACCAGAGGGACAGTATCAGCTCCAGGTAATGCCCTTTGGCTTGAAGAATGTCCCTGCCTCCTTTCAAAGGTTGGAGAAACACGGGAGCAGTTCAGTGCAGCTCATCTGGACGATATAGATCTATGCAGTTCTACCTGGGGGGGGGGTCACTTAAGCCACCTGTTGGAAGTGATTCAGGCCATGCAGCAGGCACTATTAAGGTATGTAAGTGCAAAATAGGGCAGCGTTCTGAGGTGTACCTGGGCCACCAGGTAGGTGGGGGCAATGTAGAGCCTCTCCAGGCCAAAATTCAAACTATTTTGGATTGGACAGCTCCTGTTAACCAGACACAGTTCATGGCATTCCTTGAACTGACTGGGTATTATAGGTTTGTTCAAAATCATGGGAACATTGTGGGACCCTTAACAGAGCTGAGTTCTAGGGAGAGACCCAAGAAGGTGGATTGGACCCCAGAGTGTCAGAAGGATTTTGCCACTCTGAAAGCTGCCATGTGTTCAGCACCAGTGTTACTGGCCCCTGATTACACAAAGGCATTTGTGGTTCAGACAGATGCTTCAGAACAAGGGATTGGGGCAGTGTTGTCATAGTCAAATGAAGAGGTCCTTGATCAGTCACTTGCCTTTATTAGCAAGCGACTTCTTCCCAGAGAGCAGAGATAGAGTGCCATTGAGGGAGAGGCTTTTGCTGTGGTTTGGTTCCTAAAAAGGTTGAGACCATATTTGTTTGGGACTCACTTCTGTGCTCAAATTGACCACAGGTCTCTCTGATGGCTCATGAAGATGAGAGGGTAGAATTCCAAGCTGCTAAAGTGGTACATTTCCCTACAGGGAATGGACTTCACAATGGAAGACAGACCTGGTATTGCACATGGCCATGCCAATGGACTTACCAGGTTTTTCCACTAAGCTGATGATGACTACTAGGGTGTAGATTAGTAACCCATCACCTTTCGTTTGGGGGAGGCTATGTTGCACAGTCATCCTGTGCCCTGGGCACCCCCAATTGTGTTGCTGACGGGTACTGGTGGTAACTGACGCTGACTGTCCCTGGGCTCTGCCTATCCAGGCCCAGAACCTGTGCAATGCGGAAAACCCACTTAGAATACAGTTTAAACACCTACATACACTAGGGTACACTATGGGTTAGGGTACCCCTACGATTGGCATAACCTCCCCTAAAAGGCCCAGTACATAATAGGACAAGGGGATCAAAACTACCTTTAAGTCCCTAGTATATAAAAGGGCATAGCAGTGTAGCCTTTCTGCACTTGCATGTGCACTGCTGCGCCATGAGGTCAGTTTAAAAGCAGCCTTGTGTTGCAGGACTGGGTTTAACATGTACATTGTGCCAAAACTCGACTTTGGTGTTTGGGGCACTTAAAAATGAATACACCACAATACTTTGGCATATTAGGTACCCCCAGGGACCCTCCTAGTTGACCCAGGAGTCGGGGACATGTATTTATAAGTAGAACCCATATAAAATAGGTTTCATATGCCCTGGGGAAAGTGAAATTGCACATTTCACTTCCCTCGCTGTAGTAAAGTGCGTCCCAACATCAACTTTTGTGCTAGGAGTACTGTGAAGTGAGGAGCTGCAATATTTAGCAAGTTTATCCTTCCTGCTCGCAGCCAAGCTACCAAGACTTGAGCATGGGAATCATTTTCTGACACCTGTTCTGAGCCCTAGGTTGGGTTAGTGGCCTTATTGCAGTGGTAGATATATATTCACCACTACTTTCCAACATTGTATTTCTCACAGCCTCAGCAATGCCTCATGCTTACGGTGCAAAGTTGTCACATCTGGAGCACATCTTTGAACTTCAACCATCAGATAGGTGAGCCAACAAATTAACAGAGAGAGCCGAGCTAGAGCTGAGCCAACTCCTGGCCCTGGCTCTAAGGATCTGTGCATGAGTCGAGTCTTGAAAATAGGAGGCATGTAAATCATACAGCAAAACTCACGTGAAAATTTGATGTTGGCCTTCAAAATGAAGACAAAGTAGATTTCTTTAACATGCAGACATGTTTGACCTTAGAATATCAAATGATATCAGTGCATTGAGCAGTTTTTACACATGAGCGTAGAAACATTCATGCCTCTCCCCTCACCCTAACGACAATCACATTCATGAACTAAGAGGCAATTCAGTTGTTATATTCACCCCATGTGGGCTATATACTTATTATACACAGGACAACATTATAGGCTGTTCAATCAAACACAAGAGGTTTTGTGCAGCACACACTCTGAACTTACATATTTGAGTGTGCTCTCATGCATGATAACAGAGAAAAAGGAGGTTCGGTGAAATAAGATATCGGCCTTGGGTCACACAGTTTGGTCAAGCTGGGAAGCCAGGATTGATCACAGGTTGTTTGGGTTTACATTATGCAATTTCAGCCACTAGATGGCTTCCTCTTTCTTTTCAACATCAAAGGTTTTTGCTTTGTTTTTAATTCTGGGCACACAAGGGCAGAAGGTGGACGACAGGCAGGATCCACATGATAGCTTGACTCCTTTTGGGCTCGAGGGTGCAAGAGTATCTCAAGCCGAGCCAGTCAGGCCTTTGGCTCTCCTCACATACATCTATGTATCTCTACATCTGATACCCGATCAACCATACAAGCTTTCACAATGCGCCTTGAAAGCAGATGCAAATCTGAACATTTTCTGTCATCGTCAGGAGCATGAAGCACTATATAATTGCTACGATGCAATACAGGGGCATATGTACAAGGACTTAACGCCACTAGAAAGTCACTTTTTAAGACGTTCTGGTGGCGTTAAGTCCATAGCCTTATTTACAAGGCAGCGTTAAGCCACTTAACATGGCTTAACGGCGCCTTGTAAATAGGGCCCCTTTCATGCTACACTTAGCTTGAAAGGGGCGGGCAATGGGTGTTGCGGTGGGCGTTCCGTCACAACACCCACTGATTTTGATGCTACCCCTGTTTACAAGGGTGTCATAAATATGTGGCAGCACCAACATTAAGACCAAAAAAACTTGTCTTAACAAGGCAAAACAAGGATCAATTATTAATTTCTCAGAGTTTTTGAATGATTGTTTATGTGCAGGAAGGTGTCACTTCCTGCACATAAACAATCATTAAAAAAATGACAATTTGAAACTTCGATGTGTGCTGCAGAATGCAGCACATATGGGAGTTACAAATCGCCATTCTGAATTGCTTATGTGCAGGAAAGGACACCTTCCTGCACATAAACAATCATTCCCCCAATGCAGGCACCGTTGCACTGTGGTGCAAGGGTGCCTGCATTGGAGCTAGGAAGCTTAATTTAGCACCAGTGCTAGGGTAAACGCAGCGGTGTGCCGTATCATTGTAAGTATGGTGCATCCCTGCATTTTTTTGTTTTACTGATGGAGCGCGGCATTAGCAATTTTGGAGTTAACCCACACTCCACCAGTTCATTGTGCATATGCCCCACAGTGTGTATTTTTAAGCAACAAGATAAGATGTAGCTGGTAGCTTGTACCACAAACACATTCAAATTCCACAGACAATCTTTGAATGTATGTGGCCTCCGGCCAGCTCTGCTGACTCTGAAGATTGGGGACCGTTTTAAGTCCTCGGCTACTCAGCATCCAGTGATTCTGCTCAACTCACTTAGGGGCATATCAACAACAACCGGCGATAATTATCGCTGAGCGCACTTAGCGCTCGGATAATTATCGCCGGCTAGCGCCGATTTTTATCGCTGAGAGAGCGTGCTATTAGCAACGCTTATCTCTTCAGCGATAAAAATCCTAGCGCTAACTGGCTAACGTGAGATTATCGCTGGAAACCCAGCGATAATCTCACGTTAGCTAGTTGATAGGGACTCACAAACTTAGCCATGATATCCACCTTCCATAGGATATCATGGCTAAGTCAGTCCTGAAGCAGGTGTTAGGAAAATAGCGATAACAGGTGTTATCGCTACTTTTCCTGACGCTATGCTTCATAGCGTGGGGCTTGATGATAGGAGAAATGTTGCTTATGTCAGGTCAGGAACGCCCACTTTGCATCTCATTAGAGATGCAAAGCTGGGCGTTAGACATCCCCACGCTAAAGCAAGGTTTCACGCGTTAGCGTCGCCTTGCTAATATAGCGATAAAATTATCGCCGCTTTTCGGCCGAAAACGGCCGCCAAAGCGGCGATAATTTTTTATCGCCTCGTTGTAAATATGCCCCTTAATATTCCTGTGACTAAAAACACTTGATCCTACCAAGTGTAATGCAATCAGATATTTATGCAAAGCGCTTTTATTCCTTTGGTACAAGTTCGCGCTATATAAACTGCTGAAAACAAATACCGCTGACAAAATGAAATACCGGCCTATGTGACATCAGTGCCATGTATTTGCAAAGGTGGCCCTTAGTGTACACGACTTCTGACTACAAATCAGTCTGTTTGACCTCTGTTATTGATTTTTGCAATGCATAGCCTGGTTACCTTTTGGACCCAGCCAATGCTGCGAGGATAATTTCCCTGATCCAGCTGTGACGTGCACATTAAAGTGTTAGCGATAAACGAGGCGCCTAGTGCTTCGATCTGTACATCCGTGCTCCTGGAATCACTTACAGAGTTAATACAACTTTCCCTGCTATGGATTTCCATTTGTCTGAGCTTTACTGAAAGAGAAAGGAGGCGTTTCTTTATAGACCTGCCACTCCTGAGCGCTTGCCTAGCACGTCTATAATGAACACTTACTCTCTGCTAAAGTCATTAACACTGAAATTGTAATGAGGAGAAAGAACATTCCTTGCAAACGTGTGCTGAGCTCCCCAGTGGATAAAATGCGCACAGCTCTCAGCTCAGCTCACCTCTTCCCCCTCACCCCCTCCCAAATCTCCATTCTCTCATAATGTTCTTTTCGTCAAAATATATCCACAGGAAGTAATGGTTTGATTTCATTCTGTGGCTTTCATCAAAACAGCGCGGAGGCATTGAGCGGTGCACTAGGACGCTTTCAGGGCTAACTGCATTATCATGATTGCAGATAATCAATAGCGTATTATTTTACACCAGGAGGGTAAAAGGGTTGCGCAGAAATAAAGGCATCTCGGCATATTTTACCTACTCGATGGTATAGTACTACAGGCGATGAATAAATACTGTGGGGCAAATTTACAAGCCCCTAACGCCAGATTTGCGCCGCCGTTGTGTCACTTTTGTGATGCAGCGGCGGCGCAAAGGCAGCGCCATCCTGCGGGCTATTTACAACGTGACGCATCTGGGGAGATGCGTCACGTTGTAAAGCCCTGTGCCACATGTGGGCGTTCCTGCACGGGGGGGGCGTTCCAGCACAGGAACGCCTCCGAAAAGTGGCTGAGTGAAATCTACAAGATTTCACTCAGTCACTTTTACGGCCATGCTGCGTCAAAACCCTGCACCTGCTTGAAGCAGGCGTAAGGATTGACGCAGCATGTTAGGGATAGGGGCACCCCGAGCCTTGCTGGAGCTGTGTCGCGCTTGCGATGCAACTCCAGCAATGCGCCGCCTTTCCGCAGGGGGGGATGAGACACGCATCTGCCCATCTGTGCGCCACGGTGCACCGCATTGTAAATGCGGCGCATCAGTGGTGGCGCACGGGTGAGCAGATGCGTCGCAACTCTTCTGGCGCATCCCTGCTGATTAGCAGAGATGCGCCAGAAGTAGTAAATCTGCCCCTGTGTGGTGAACGAGTGCTAGGCCTGGGCGAAATTTGAATTATGCTAAAGAAGAGAGCACTGCTTGCATTAAGTGAAAATACTCAATGTTTTGCACTATGCAATGGTATAATTGACCACAGGAGTGTGGCAAGGACAGAAACATTTTTGCATAGGTGGTAGCTCGCATAAGAATTCAGGCAAGATGTAGACAAACCACATTTCAAGTTGAAAGCATCATATCACATAATTATGTAAAATTTGAAAGAAATGTTGGAAAAAAAGTATGCAGATTAGCACACTACAGATGGGATTTGTGCATGACATAGTGTTGATTCAAGAATGACAGAGCATCCTATCATGGAATAACTTTGTGGGAAAAGCCACGCCATCTTCAAATGGCCACTGACAAATCTCTCACTCAAAGAAATTGTGGTATTACATGAGAGGTAGGCAGGATGAATTGTCCACATACAATCGAATTGACAAAAGGCATGTAAAGGCCAACCCTGATAAACTAAGAAAATTATATTAACTGTATTTGTTCTAGGCAATCAGACAACAAGCGTGTTCATTTACTCAATAGCCTGTAGGAATATTCACTCATTCTATTCAATAAGTAAATTTGTAACACCACCATCAACAAGAAAATTCCACATGGGCATAAACTTACTATTGTGCCCCCGACACTATTCAATGGCAACACCACCATTTCCATCTATAACAATGGCATTGTACTCATTCAATCTTCTGACCACAACCTGTAACTCTTCAGCGATCTCTTCTCCTACCTCAAAAACAAACAAGACACGGCCACTCTCCTACCTATCCCCTCACCTATCTCTGCCGACTCCTCCCCTTTACTCTATCCCCTAATATTCTACAAGTCCACCACTCCCCCCACACCCACCTCTCTCCCTGGATGATCACCCACCTGTCCACGGGCACCACTGCTGCCCAACACCCCCACCAGTGGCAACACCAACTCTCACCCTCATCCACACCAGTCTGACATCACCACTCCCCACTCCCTCAGAGCCCCCGCATCCAAACTCCCATTCACAGGTTCCACTCACATATCACCTGCTCTCAGCCAACCACTACAAAGACTCCAAACATGAACCTTACCAACACCAGTTCCCATAATCGCTTGGTTTCTCCCCTACACCCCAATGCTTCCCCCAACCTCCTCAGTCATCAGAACTCCAACACCACAGATATCGACACCGCCTCACCTCCTTGCCCCTTGCTCCAATACCCGACAACCAGCTCCCACACTTCACTTGAATCCAGACTTGATGAGATTACAAAAAAACCTACATGAACTCAAAGCAGGCTTACAAAGACTCATTCGCATTACCATAGAGATGACCAATAATCAGTGGCCTATTAGGAATCTGAGGATGAATACTCTTATTCATGACCAATCCTTCAACCACCTCTTCATATCTCTAACACACCTCCCAACCAGCTTGACTTCACCTTCTGCGATGCCCATGCATCTAAGATGGAGAACCCTACCCTATCCTAATGTGCCCTCGCAGCCAATTAGATGGAAAGCCCCTCTATCTGACAAAGATATTCACTCCCTCCTCCCAATATAAACCTCCTTACACCCTGATAACACTGACAATCATGGCCCTATCCAATCCATTCCTGCGAACCCACACAGAGAATTAAGTATCAACCACTGAGCGGTCAACAAGCACAACCATAAGCGAGTTACTCTCACACAGACTACCCCAGTAAATTCCAATCCCCATCTAAATGCATGCTACTCAATTGCAGATCGGCTGCAAGACACACGGTTGATATTTCTGACTTATCCTTGCACTGGACCTCCTAATCCTGATCGAAACTTGGCTAAAAGATTCCTCTACTTCCATACTTGACATACTTATCCCTATTAACCTTGGCATTACTAGACCGGATAGACCCAGCAGGCCAGGTGGAGGCATTGCTTGCATACACCGTAACACCCTATTAGTAAAACACTCATAATCCCCTGTTCTATCCACATGCAAATACTTACGCCTCAATATCGCATGCAAAAAAGGACTCTAGGAAAACTGCACACAATCTACCGCCCTCCAGGAGACAACATTTCTTTCATAGAACAAATTATAGAAATCTACGCAACTAACACATGACAACACTTCACCCAAATCTTCCTTGGAGACTTCACCCTAAACTGGAATGATTTGAATGACCAGGCAGTTAACAGATTTGAAACCTATCTTGCCAATCTCAACTTGTACCAAATCTGTGACAGCCCCACACAACAAGGGAGCGACCTTAGATCTTATCATTGCGAAGACCAATTCCATTCAACTTGAATCTATCCTCCCCTCTGATTGGTCTGACCACCACCGCATCACATTCCTCATCACTGAATCGATGAGCTCAAACACAGCTCACCAAACCCTCATGCACAGTGAAGGGAGTGCCCACCACACCCCCACCAGCAGTGCCATCCCTCGAGCCCGCCCCAACGACTTGTCAGAGTTCCGGAGCGGGTCCGGGGGAATAAAATAAAACGATTATCAAACAGTATTAAAACCTGTTTTATTATCATTTTATTTGCTGGTGGTGGCGGGGGGGGGGGGGGGGGGGGCTCCTCCACTCTAATGGAGAGGCCCCCACTGCGCTGATTACAATTGGCCCTGTGTATTCGAATTCCTCAGTAATCACCAATGGGCACAGTAAGCGGTGACATATTTATCACATCTGGTAATTACTAAGTATGATTAAGGTTGTGTCCTTCATGAAATATTTCTCAGGCTTTTGGGTTTTTGATGTATTATCGCCAAAATCTGAACGTTGTTCTCCAAAAAGTCAGACTAGGCAATAATGATCCCACTCAACAAGTTCCAAGCACCTCAATTCTGTATGTTATCGGCTGCGATCATTATTAGATCAGACACTGGCCACTTGCAACTAGACCCAACTTTGGGCATCAATGATTAGGCCTGGGCGAAGCACTACGCTACGCTCGCGTAGTTTGCGAAGTTCGCGCTACTTCGCACTACGCGAACTGCACGTAGCACAGTGCGAACACGCGTAGCGTAGTGTTGCGTAGTGCTGCGGTCATTTTTTGCTTGCTCGCGGTCCTCAACGTCAAGTTGGCGACCGCGAGCAAGCAAAATGACATCCTGGCGAGACTTTTTCCTTGTTCGCGATCGCGAGCATGGAAAATAAACCTCCCGGCGAGATTCCCAACGCGAGAAGGTCAGGTTTCTCATTGCGAGGAGTCGCGTATGCTCGCGACCGCTCGCGATGAGAAACTACCAGTTCGCGTTGAGAAAGCTGCAGCTCGAGTAAAAATCTACTCGAGCAGCAGAAAACTACAGCTCGCACTGTGCAAGATGCCATTTTCAATGATTGCACAGTGCCGGTTGCTTGTCCGCACTGTGCAATCATTGAAAACAATATCTTGCACAGTGCGAACATGTTACTTCGCAGTTCGCGAAGTGCTACGCGTAGCTCGCGTAGTGCGAACTTCACTTTGCGTAGCTTCGCGAAGTGCTACTTCGCGAACTACGCCCACCCTTATCAATGATCTGACAACAATGCACACAAAAGTAAACAACAAACAAAATCGCGCGCACTTCCAGAGATGCACTTGGAATTCTTAGAATTCAAAGTGCACAGAAAAGTTACAGTAAATACAGACAACAGCCGAAAAACGGAGAAAAAACACTTGCACAAATCCTTGTAGCACCATTTAAAGTACTAAACAAAACCATCATCTCCAGTACCATATACACATACCTCAATCACATCAGTGCATATACCCGTATGGCTAAATACATCTGGCATCACACATTGCACCACACTACGCAAAACATACAGTCTGAATATGAACATCACTCACACTCCGGATTATACAACTCAAACAGAAAACAGACTCATATGGGGGGACGAGGATAAATGTCTGTATTTGGTATGCTTTATCAACAATTTGTTGCTTCATGTTGCTCAAGTCTCCGGTACTGTAATTCTAAAAGTCAATAACATTTGTTTAAAAAAAAAAAGAAAACAGACTCAGGTCTATGTTGGAATTTTAGAGATGGTAACTGAATCTGAATGCCCTGTGAACCATACCAATGGCAAAACAGCGCTACACAAATCTATGTTAACATAATATTCCCTGGCTATGTGCTGGGCTTGGAGTTGGGGTTGTGTTTGCTCTATGTGATGTCCCTGTGAACCTTCCTTAAAGGCTGTAGATCCCCTTAGGCGAGTAGGTTCGGGTGTTGGCTCTGTGCATGTCCTCACTCAAGGGCTTAGGTTCCAGGTGTGTACCAATGTACGCCAAAATGAGGCACCTTTGACTTTCAAAATGATTTATTGCATATATATGGTTTTCCATTTTAGATATACTTAATTTTAAATTTGTGGTGAGTCCATCAATAATTATTTTGATATCAAAATCTATTATTTTGTTAGTTTCAATGCATTTTCTTCATGACCCTATTTATTTGCCACTTCCTCTGGGCACAATTCACTTCTCAATAGCGTTAGTGTTTCCCACCAAGGGGCATATTCTCAAGAAGCTATCGCCGAGTTAACGGCACTTTAACGCAGCTAAAGTCACGACAAAGTTATCACCCCATTCACAAGCTGAAGCTAACACCCATAGCACCAGTTTACATACGATAGCAGCCGCAAAATCATCGCCACAGATGACCCCGGCAACTAGCGCTAATGAGATAAAGAGTAGGTGTTTCCGCGCAAAAAGCTCCGACAACACCACTCCACAAAATTCTCAACGACCAGCCAGATCGGCGAAAAGACCACGAAACATGCGATAAGGCTCGTTAGCAGCAGAAAATTAACACCTGGTCTGACCTGGTGCAAAGTCGGACGGCAGTCTGCACCACAAAAAGGGAGCCCAGCCCAGAGCCACACCTGAAGAACAACAGATGCCATGGAGCCACTAAATATGCGTGCCGGACACCCAAGAGGGCCACAACACCCACCGCTACCACCCCCAGGACCTCGGCAACCCCTCCCGGCCAAAGACATGCCACATCAACCACACGGAATCATGAACCAAATAATCCGCCTGATGTCGCACAATCACATCTGGTGACATACATGTGTCGTCACAAAAATGAGCATCACACATTCACCTTCGAAGCAACAAATGAAAATGTATTAAAATAAACACAGAACAGAAATGAAGACACATGGCGGCTCCCCTCGGGACATTCCATAGGTCACAGCCTGCAAGACAAAAATCATGATGTCCTGCGCACATCAAGGGACAGAGAGAGAGCGAAGGAGAGAGAGAGGAGGAGAGGGAGAGAGAGATAGACGGACAGAGAGGGGGAGAGAGAGATAGATGGACAGAGAGGGGGAGAGAGAGAGAAAAAAGAAGAGAGGGACAGGGATAGAGAGTGCCGACATTGCGCACCCAGGCCACACTGCTCACCTGCTGCCACCGGTGTGTCTCCAACCACGTGCTGGCATGTAGTGCATTTCACCAGGTCCCACATCTGAGACAGGCCCGTCATCTGAAACAGAGTCCAGAAACATGAATGGCACAGTACATACAATTGCACAAGACATCATTGCCTGACTGCCCTTGCGCACCCAGGAAGATGCACCCCAGCCCCTCCCACCGCCCAGCGGTGCATGCCCGCTCCTGCGCACCCAGGCCTCACTGCTCATCTTCTGCAACCGGCATATAGAAAAGTGGGCCCACCACGTGCCGCTACAGACATGGCACCCTTCACATCATGCAGCCCCGCTCCGCAGGCCACCAGGTCTCACTATTGATTCTGGATCTTGGTTTTGCCATGGCAGAGGATATACCAGTGTACAGGGCATCATCGCAGGCCGTACACCCGCTCAGCCCTTGAAGTGCCACTAACTCTGTGACCCATGAGGCCATGCCACATGGCGGTAGGCCCCCGCTGTTCTCTGGCTCAGGCCTACACTCCGGTCCAGCAGGGCACACAAAACCTGAGCAGTCTGGACCACCCGGACGAGGTAACATCGTAGTCTGCACACCCGCTCAGCACTTACAGTGCCCCTACCTCAGTGCACCGAAAGTCACCGCCCCGTGGCGGTGTGCCTGTGCCGGCTGCAGTGTATCCGGTGCCACTAAGTCTGTGCCCCGCAAGTCATGGACCCTCTACGATTGGGTATCGTGTTGCGGACGCCATCATGTCACCTCCGGGTCTGCGGAAGGTGATGTCGCAGGCCACTGGGCCCCCATGCCCACATGGACACCACACGGATACACCCCGAGAGAGGTTGGAAATGGTGTCGAGCATGTGCGCCCGGCCCTTTTTATTGGCAGGGTCTCATGTGCTGTGATGCGTGTGCTGGATGGGTGTGATGTGGGTGTGCACCAGCCGTGAGGGAGTGGCTGTGGCATGCTGACAACTAGACCTGTGAGCAGCAGATCCCTACAGGGAAGACCTGGTACATGTAGCGTTGTTGTCCCCCCCTGTAAGCGTATGCTGAGTGGACTGGCCAGGCGTATGCCAGTCCAGCATAAGTGTTTGAACAATGTCCCCGGGGCTCTGGGAGTTGTTCCGTACTGGGCTGTACAAGGAAGTAACAAATGCATGTGTCGCAGTTGTTGTGTGGGTGCCACACTGACAACATTGGGCAATGTGTCACCCTGTGACCCAAGTCCAACGACATGAGCCACATGGACGTAAGAGGAATTCACTGACCCTACATTCATCCATACTACCACACATGAAAGACCATAGACACAACACATCTGTTTGATTCGGAATGTGTAATGCACATTCAGTGGAATGTTACATCTAGAGCAGTACAGGGCCATGCAAAGTCCATTTGACAATGTTGGCCCGTGGAGTCCTTCAGGGAATGACAAGTCCAAAGGAAGAGGAAGAGTTCAGTCCGCAGTCTGTTAGCTGTGTCATTGGCTTTCATACAGAATATGGCAGTCCATTGCGAGGTACAAGGTGAGTGTCACAGAGTGTATCGGGGGACAGTGGAAGGTGATGATGCAGAGGGCAGAACCAAGCTGAAACCGGCCATATGGCAGAGATGAATGCTACAGGTTTCTCAGTACCAGTAAGGTGGTTTCATCCGCATCTTCGTCCCCTGCTGTCTCATGTGCCGCACGTGTGGGTGGTGCTGGCCTTTCACCAGCACTGTGTGGCAGTGACACCTCAGGGGCCGGAGGTGGAATGTCTGCCACACAGTGGGGCACTGACACTTCAGGGGGCGGAGAAGTGGATGTAGTGGTAGCAGCAGCATGCATCGGTGCCAGGCCTTGTGGCAGCGATGCCATGAGGATGGCTTTGGGGTCATTGTGGAACCCAGCTACCTCTCACTGGTGTGCAGCCGTGGCAGCTGCTCTTTCCGCATTGGCCCGCTCCATGGTCTCCATGAGCTTCTTCATGAGTCCCAACTCCAGGGCGAGCTCGCTGGAGGCACTCTGACTAGGCAGTCGTTTTTGTCTCAGAGTCAGGACTCTGGTGATGTCAGCCATGGTTTGTTGGAGAGCACGGAGCGGACTTTGGGTGTCCATTAGGGACTGTTAGTGGTCCCTGATGGGACTTAGACACCCACGTATGGCATCTAGTTTGTCTGCCATACAGTCGAAGCCCACCCGCCCCTGTTCAGCCAGCTGCTCCTGGCATCCCAACACACGGCGTTGGAAGGCCATGTGTTCTTCGTGGGGGTCCTGGGAAGCAGCCGTGGTGGTGGGTGCTGCCGGCTGTGTGGTCTGTTCAGGGAATGGGGTGTCCCCGTTGCAGCTGGGCTGCCCTGCTCCTGGAGGTGAGCTGCAGAGACTGTCAATAAACTCTTTGAGGGCGTTGGAGTCGAAGCTTTGGTGGTCCTCTTCGTCATCAGAGAAGAGAGGTTTGGGCTACTCTGCAGGAGGTGTTGATTGTCCTTCTGCAATGTGAAGGGGAGATGCAGTTTGACAATGTGTTCACATGTGTGTTGTCGGATTGTACATGTTCACATACAGACTGCATGACTGTATACATCATGGTTGTTTTGGAGGGGCTGCCTATTTGCTGCGGGACAGTGGACAGTTCGACAACCTCACAGATGTTTGTTTGAACTTGTACATTGTCTACTCACATATTCCTGCAGTGCCACTTGTGATTGGCCAGTGTCTTTGCCCAGTAGGCCCCAGTTGTGTCCTGTGTTCTGCTGTCAGTGTTGATGTGCTCTTCATGTTGTGTGTGTGTGCTGCATGGGGGGTGGCACCTGCTGTTCTGTTTTGCTACCCCTTATCCCTTTCATGTGGTGTGCCTTTGACCTCTGTGCCTGTACGGTGCTGACATATAGCATACTTGGGTACATTGTTCTCTTGGTGGGAGTTGGGGTCTGGGGCATGGTTTGTCCGCAGATGTGCTCAGCTCAATTGTGCATGTGTGCCATTGTGCCTAGCTCCCCCCGTCCCCCCAGTCCCTGGTAATTACTGACCCTGGTGCTGTTGTGTCCAGTCATGTTGAGCAGTGTACGGTCCCCCGACTCCAGCCACTGCGTCCCCACTGATGACTGTGGACACCATTTCCTCCATGTCGTCCAGCTCCTCCTGTGGCGTAGGACTCCCACCTCCAGTCTGCATTGCTGCCTTCCGGTTGTTGGTGAGTTTCAGCTATGTTTTGTGCTTGACGTCATTCCAGCACCTCTTGACCTCTTCCATTGTCCTCTTCAGCACTCCGACTGCATTCACCTTGTCCACTGCCATAGACTGCCATCGTCCATTTTTTGTTGCCAATGACACAGTGGAGGTGAGGAACAGTTGTTGATGGTGTTCGACCATGTCCGTTATTGGGATCCTGTTTTCCTGCGGACGGAAGTGCTTCTTCCTATTGTAGTTCTCCTTGCCCTTCCTTGACCCCGAGGTCCCAGGCAGGTCCTCCGGAGGCCTTGTGGGGTTCTGGTTCTCCTCCGTACTTGCTCCGACAACATCCTTTGTGCTTGGCTGTTGTTTGGCATTTGTTTGTCAGTTTTTCTTCCACTTTATGGTGATTTTTCCCGCCTGTCGCGTGTGAATTACAGGCCTGTAGCTGGTTTTCACCGATTTTTGTATCACAATTGGCCTCATCGCAGCTTTTTTTGCGTTCGTGTTTCGCATTTTTGTGATGTGGCGTTGATTTTAACGTGGTCAGTTGATGCGTCATCTGGGGAGTATCGCATGGTGCCGCAGTGTTGAGAATGCATCGTTAGCACGGCGTAATTTTCCCGCGTTAGACTGCGATGTTGAAGAGCGCGTAAAGTAACTTTTGCGATGGTTTTCACACGTTCTTGAGAATATACCTCCAAGTGATTTATCAAATCGAGTCATTTCTACACTTTGAAATTTTCCAGTTTGGAGTGACTAAAACTGTGTTGGAGTTATGAAGCTGTAGTAGTCTCTTCTCTATCTTGTTGTATATTCTATGTACATTCCTTTCTCCATGATCACTGTGATGTCAGTGTCATGGTGATGGAGTGTTGTGCTTTGAATCACCAGGTGGACCAGTTGGTTCCTGGAAGCTGTGGAGACAGACAGTTAATAAACGCTGTACATTACATCGACTATATGTAGCGTGATTACTACAAATTTGGCGACGATGTCGGAAAGAGAGACAACAAGGAAGGTGAGCGCAGTACAGTCTCTGAATCTTTGGTGGATGTTGGAGATCTTTCTAAGCCCAGGGTTAAGGTGGGAGACTGAGTCAGGATAAAATCTCCTTTGCATGTTCCTAAGGGATTATCTTGGTCCACCAATTAGAGTAGATGCCATTTCACGTTTTGCCATAAGAGTTAATGGGAAAAATTGGTGGAACCTCTCTAGAGTATGTAAGGTACCGGTGAAGGTGGTGACACAGTTGGATTTAGAGTCAGGTAACTTGAGCCAAGTTCATTCCAAGGTTAGAATTTCTCCGAAGGAAAGGGTGGAACAGAGGAAAGAGTCTTATGTGCTGAAATATGTTCCTCCTCGGAGAAGCATAGAACTAGTGTTCCACCTAATCGTTTAGATCTTTAGTTTAAGTTATCTGTGTTTAAGTGATTTTTATTTGCTATGTATCTCTTATATTTGCTTTTTCTCTACATTTAGGAAGTATTATTTTATTGTTATTTTTGTTGTATGTTTGTCTCACATGTTTCATTTTTTATTCTTCATGTGTTTTGGATGTTGTAGAGAGATGGGAGATGTTGTAGTAGTCTCTTCTCTATCTTGTTGTATATTCTATGTACATTACATCGACTATATGTAGCGTGATTACTACAGAAGCATATGTTAAGATGCCAATTCCTAATTTAATAATGAGAAGGCAAGGCAACCATACCAGTGTTCCTTTTATAACAAAGCACTGAATTCTCAATTTCTACTTCATAACTCCAAACCAGTTGTAATGTACAAGGGAACAAGTGCGACTGAGAAGAGTATGGTTCTAGAAGTATGAGGGATGTAGCAGCGTTTCTGCTGGAAGAGGCCGTAAAAAATGTGAGATGGGAGTGATGGTGAATGAAGGGGGCAGTGTTAGGGTAGTTCAAGAGGCAGTGCAATTGGAGGGAGTTGGAACAAGAAGGGTCAGGTGGTCAGAAGCATTGTGAGTAGTGCAGGTGGAAATGGAATGGATTTCAGGCATGAACGGTTGTAGGTTAAGATTAATGGAGTAGAAATTGTAAATTGTGGACACATGAAGGGATTGGCAATTGCTGGAGGGTCCTGGTAGGATTGGGGGCAGTAGAACAGTATTTGAGGTGGTGTGTAATGAAACTAATGTAGATATATGAGGCTACCCCTGGTTTAATGACAACTAAAGCTTATTAAGATTTTAAATGTTTTTATTTGATTTATATATTGTGTATTTAACGCCATGCCACTCATCGAAGATTGTGTTCGGATTTTCTGATGTACAAGGAAGGGAGAGCTTTCCGTGTCCAGGAGTGTTTAAGACTAAATGGGATATGAACTTGAAGACGGGATAGTTGAGACGGCGAGTGAGAGAAGTTAGGGAGGATTGTTATGCCATTGCAAATGTGAGAAATGGGATCCTGTAATCTGTAATGTGTATATATCTATATCTATTATCTACTGGCGGTCGCCAGTAGATAGTTATAGTTAGGACCAAGTTCCCATAGGAAATCTGAAAATTCTATTTTGAATATCTTTAGCGCCGGTTGACTTATCTTCGTGAAATTTTCAAAACTAATGGGGCGCTCCGCTCAGCTCCTACCCTGAAAGTCTCGGGGTGATTCGTCAAGCGGGGGCTGAGAAAAAAGGGGGGTCCCAAAACGCGTTTTCCCCATGCATTTTCCCATAGGACCTTTAGTCGAAGGTACAGCCCGAACGGCTGAACAGAATTACTTGAAATTTGGCAAAGAGGTAGTCCTCAGGTCAGGCATGTGCCTTTTGCATATATGGTGTCAATCTGTTCAGTAGTTCCTGAGAAAATCAAAAGTAAAATCACATATATATCTGGGCGGAGCCTAACTACACATCTCATCGTGAGATCTGATTGGCTGTCAGCACTTCATCCAAGAAGTGTTGGCAGCCATCTTGGGACCAATATACATGATAGCACCTCATTAAAAAGCATTGCAGTTAATAGAAGGTTTTAAGACTTTAGTTACATTATAAATCATTTAATGATGGTACCATACTCATTTTAGGTATTGTGGTGTGTTCTAAGGTGATTTTACCATGTGAAAAAGCCTTCTGCTGTGATATCATGAATCATGTTTGAGAGAAAATTATTTTCTCATGCTTTTCCCACAGAGGTTTGAAAGGTGATCTATAAGCTAAACTGAGAGCATATTTTCTGTAAATTCACATTATCTTTCTCAGTCACGTGAGAATGAAGTCTGACATTCTCAATAAAACATGTACATCCAACAAGGGCAGAGACTGTCAGTTGATTCCTTTGTGTTCTACTGCAGCTTCCCAGAGTGTTCTAAAGAACCACTAGAGCGCTAACAGTCCTACTTATGACAAACGTATGGCACAACTGAAGCCATCTTGGTTGGAATAAAGTGGTAACTCTTAAAACATTTAATTTAAAAAGGAACAAAATGAGGAGGTTCATTTTGCCATAGAAAGTATGTTTAGTGCTGCAGAAAGGAAAATTAGGGCACATTTTGAGTGACTTCTCAAATCTTCTTCTATTTCATTAAGAAATTCTGACATGCACACTGAAACATGCACTTTCAATACCAGCAGCAGACTTCCCTGGTGAGCAGTAGCTTTACTACAGTGATCTAATAAGCAACTAGTGTGCTAACATTCTGAATTTATGGCAAATGTGTGACACATCTGAATGCCTTCTTAATGGAATCAAGGTAAAAAACTGAAAGTTTTTCCTACTGAGGAGACTGTAGTAAATTAGGAAATTAGGAAACATCATAACAAATAAGTCTCCCAAAATGGCCACCAGAGACAAAAGAGCCCAAATGTAGCCCAAATATCACCCAGATGTAGCCCAAGTATAGCCCAATGACAGAATGTCCCAGAGTGTTCTAACGAACAACTAGAGCGCTAACAGTCTTACTTATGACAAAAGTATGGCGCACCTGAAGCCATCTTGATTGGAATAAAGTGGTAACACTTAAAACATTTAATTTACAAAGGAACAAAATGAGGGGGTTCATTTTGCCATATAAGTTATGATTAGTGCTGCAGAAAGAAAAATTAGGGCACATTTTGACTTCTCAAATCCTCTTCTATTTCATAAAAAAATTCTGACATGCAGACTGAAACATGCACTTTGAATACCAGCAGCAGACTTCCCTGGTGAACAGTAGCTTTACTACAGTGTTCTAATGAGCAACTAGAGTGCTAACATTCAGAATTTATGGCGAATGTGTGACACATCTGAATGCCTTCTTGATGGAACCAAAGTAAAAAACTGAAAGTATTTCCGACTGAGGAGACCGCAGTAAATGAGGAAATTAGGAAACTTCATAACAAATAAATCTCCCAAGATGGCCACCAGAGACAAAAGAGCCCAAATGTAGCCCAAATATCACCCAGATGTAGCCCAAGTATAGCCCAATGACAGAATGTCCCAGAGTGTTCTAAAGAACAACTAGAGCGCTAACAGTCTTACTTATGACAAAAGTATGGCGCACCTGAAGCCATCTTGATTGTAATAAAGTGGTAACACTTAAAACATTTAATTTACAAAGGAACAAAATGAGGGGGTTCATTTTGTCATAGAAAATATGATTAGTTCTGCAGAAAAAAAAATTAGGGCACATTTTGACTTCTCAAATCCTCTTCTATTTCATAAACAAATTCTGACATGCAGACTGACACATGCACTTTGAATACCAGCAGCAGACTTCCCTGGTGAGCAGTAGTTTTACTACAGTGATCTAATGAGCAACTAGAGTGCTAACATTCAGAATTTATGGCAAATGCGTGACACATCTGAATGCCTTCTTGATGGAACCAAAATAAAAAACTGAAAGTATTCCCACTGAGGAGACTGCAGTAAATGAGGAAATTAGGAAACTTCATAACAAATAAATCTCCCAAGATGGCCACCAGAGACAAAAGAGCACAAATGTAGCCCAAATATCACCCAGATGTAGCCCAAGTATAGCCCGATGACAGAATGTCCCGGAGTGTTCTTAAGAACAACTAGAGTGCTTACTGTCTTACTTATGACAAAAGTATGGCGCACCTGAAGCCATCTTGATTGGAATAAACTGGTAACACTTAAAACTTCATAACAAATAAATCTCCCAAGATGGCCGGTAGAGACAAAAGAGCCCAAATGCTGCACAAATATCACCCAGATGTAGCCCACATGTAGCCCAATGACAGAAGTGTGCAAAACACTTATTTTTTGTGTATTTGCAGTTTTATATAGTGCAGACTTGTCAGGTATTGGAGTGCTTTACATGAGAATTGGTTACATCACACAAGATCAAATTCATTTTGGTTGTAGACATGGGGAGATCAAGTGATTTGACCAGAATCACAGAATGTTGAGCTGAAGCGGAAACTCCAACCTGGTTCCCCAGTTGCAAAGTCTGCAGCTCTGGAAGTAACACCACATCCTCTCACCTAGGTGCAACATTTAATCAAGTGGTCAACTGGATAAAAAAACATAAAGATTACAAATAATTTAAAAGTTCAGAAAATATGTCCTCATTTTAGTTTTTTAGAGCACTAACCATAATTTTTATGCAAATAAGACCCTCTCATATATGTAATTTCTAAAGGAAATACTCTAGGTATTACAGTTTTGATTACATCAAGATGACGTCAGGCATTCCACACTTTTGTAATAAATATAGAATGTTAGCAATCTAGTTGTTCATTGGGATACTGTTGAGAGGCAGAGGCCAGGGGCACGGACTCTGAAAATTGAAGGCAGGTAGGAGAGTGCAGAGGCAACAATTTTACCACACTGGGCAGGCAGGAAGGGCACAACAGACTATGGAGGGCAGTGGAAAGGGGGGCAGGGGCAACAAACCAACAATACAGGACTGGCAAGAGCGGCTGTGGCAATATAATAGACCATTGTGGGCAGAAGGAAGAGGCAGTGGTAGTACAACCATACATGCCAACACACCCGTTTCAGCCAGGAAACGTCCAATGTTTTTAAGCTCAAATGGGCTTTATTTGATCTGTCTCCTGTCTACAATCTCCTCTTTTTCAATGTAACTCAAAGGGGAATATCAATACCCCAGTTTTTTTCAAAATCTCCCTCTTACCAAGTTCAAAATGTTCGCAAGTATGGTACATTGGATCATGGTAGGCAGGAGGAGTTGGGGTAGGGACATGGACTCGGATAACAGAGGACAGGAGGGACATGGAGAGGTGCACCAAACTGACCCTACAGGGCAGGCATCAGGGTTTGCAGCAGCACAATACACCACACAGCGCATGCAGGATGGGAGTGCAGCACAACAATCCATAGAAAGCAATAGGGAGGGGACAGGACCATGCACATGGACAACAGAGAACAGAGGGAAAAGAGGCAATGGTAGCTAGCTGACCATAATGGACAGACAGGAGAGAAATCTGCAGCATAACAGACCATAAATGGCGGAGGGACGGATCAGGGGCAGTACAATGGAACAGACAAGCCAGGAGGGAGGGAATAGGGGTCTGCATGTGGAAACAGAGGGCTGGGAGCAAGGGGGCAGGGCAGGAGCAGCAAGATGACCATGGAGGTCAGGCAGGATGGGCACTAGAAACAAGACACACCATGGAGAGCAACAATGAGACTATGATGGCATACACACAGACCATGGAGGGGAGGTGGGGGGGTCTGGGGCAGCTAGTTGACCACACAGGGAAGGTGGAAGGGGCCATGGCAGCACAGAAGACCATGCATGGCAAGCGGGAGGGTTAGTGGCAGCACAATGGCTATGATGGGCAGGAAGGAGGGTGCAGGGGCATGCACAAAGGACCATGGAGGTTAGAAGGGAGGGTCAGGACCTGGCACAGACAAGAGAGTTCAGGGGAAGGGGCTTCTCAACAGACCGCGCGGGGCAGGCAGGAGGAGCAGTTGCAGCACAGCAGACCAGGTAGGGCAGAAGGGTGTGCCACTAAAATGGACCTTGGAGGACAGGAGGAAGTGGATATGGGCATGGCATGTGGACAGGCAGGGTGGAGGTGGCAGGCCAAGTTACAGTCATCTGACAATGCTAGGCAGGTGGGAGGGGAGTGGCAGCTCAACAGAACACTCAGAGTAGATAGGAGTGGCAGGTCCATGGTACATGGTGGGCAAAAAGGATGGAGCAGGGGCATGCACAAAGACATCGGAGGGCAGGGGGAAGGAGAATAGGGGCGGCAAGCTAAGCACAGAGGCTAGGCAGGAGGTCAATGATGGGCCATAGAATTGGGCAATGGAGGGCAGGTGGAGTGGACTGGTACATCATGCTAAATGGAAGGCAGTGGCAGCACATCAGACCATGCATGGCAGGAGGGAGGAGGCTAGTCCATGGATTCAGACAACAGAGGATAGGGAGGAGGTGGATGGGGCAACAAGCTAACTGTTCAGAAAAGGTGGGTATTAGGAACTTTATTGTTTTTAAAATGTGTGTCTGTGCAAACTACTTAAAATATGAACAAGTATGTAGCATAATCTCACTTTTATTCAGGAAGATGAGCGCGTTTAAGACTGTGACTCCGGGCTCACTTGGCAGAAACAGCCCCTGACCCTCCACCCCCCATCGCAAGATGTAATGCCCGTGAAAAGGGTAGGTGGACGCAGTGTCATATAGAACATAGTCCTGAGAGCACGATTGAAAATGAAAACTAAATATAGTATATGGTATAAACTATGCACCAAAAAGTGTGATATAAGATGAACCGGGGCTTGAAATATAATATGCAATACATTGTGCGCAATGACAGATTCATTGGAGAGCGCGAGATAGCACAGGCACTCGCGTGTGCTATGCAATATGCGCCTTGGAGTGTAATATGCACAAGGCAGTGTTGTGTAACCTAACTAGTCTCTAAAGTTGTAATATAAAATATGTGCTGGGGAGTGTAACGTTGCATATGCACTGTGACAAAGATATGGATCCCAGATTGTAATATGTATGGCGTAGCGCTGTGCGTTATAACATAGGCATCGAGGAAGGCACGTTAGATGGGGCAATATAACCCGTGCGAAGGCAAGTGTGGTATGACATATTCACGGGGTGGTGTTACAGTGCACATGGGCTAGAGAGTGTCATAGCATACGCACTAGCTGGTGGAATACAACACAGAGGTGTGAGGCACTCGGCGGGTACTGGTGGGTGTAACACAGCATGGGGCTCAGCCCAGAGCACGCTGTGACTCTCAAGTGAGATTCATTCATCACCTTTCCAGAGAGTAAAATAAAAAGTATTACACATCCGGTGGTGGATGTCTATTTTATTAACCGTGAGGGGGGTTTCTTGCATAATTTGGTCGAATTTTTGTCGAATCCCCTTTTAATGGCTTGGTGTGCGTGTATATTAAATGTGCCCGTCAATAGCTATCCATGTTTGTATAAATAAATGACAAGGTTGTCTACTTGGAGAGTACCCACTGGCGGGGACGCCGGTATTAGGCACGGTGGGTCGTCAGACACGTCAGAGCTTCACTAGCGGTGTAAATACATTCCACGTGGATTCATTCTATGCGTAGTCACCTTTTAATGAATATCACGCAAATCGTCATGGTGATAGGTACATACGGTTTGTCCAGCATGTCCTAGGTGTTTCTATAAATATATATTTTTTTTATTAAATAAAAAACAATGGCCGGCCCGGGGGATGCGGTCCCCGGGGCCATAAGTGGCCTGAGGAGGGGGCCACGCAGCCCCCTCCTAAAGATTTTTTTTTTAAAAAGGCCATGACCCGGGGGTTGGGGTCCCCGGGGCCGATTAAGACCTTGGGAGGGCCAAATTAATTTTTTTCAACAAATAAATTAGGGTGCAGACCCTGGGGGATGGGGTCCCCAGGGCCAGTAAATTAGAAAAAGAAGGGGGGCCACACAGCCCTCCTTCTTAAAAAATAAAATAAATAAAAGACCGGCATCACGCCGGAGGCCACGCCCCCTCCTTGCAGCACTCTGCAAACGCGCCCCCTGGCCAGTTGTAAGTTGGGGAATTAATTCCCCTTCAATACTGAGGGTCCCTGAGGGCCAACTAGCCCAACAGGTATCTCCAGTATGCGCCAGGGAGCTGCGTTGCAGACAGGTGTTCTGAGGCCATGCCCCTATTTACACCTTTATGCAACGCAGCTCTGTGGCGCTTACTGGAGGTACCTAGTGGGCTAGTTTGACCCTAGGGACCCTTAGGATTCAAGGGGACTTAATCTCTCAACTTAGAACGGCCACAGGGCGCGTTTACACAGTGGTGAAAGGAGGGGACGGGGCCTGAGGTGACGTGTGCAAACACGCCCTGTGGCGCGTTTTAAGTTGGGGAAATAATTCCCTTTCAATCCTGAGGGACCCTGGGGGCCAACTAGCCCACCAGGTGCTTCCAGTAAGTGCCACAGCGCTGCGTTGCAGAGAGGTGGTCTAGGCCGTGCCCCTTTTTACAACTCTCTGCAACGCAGCTCTGTGGTGCTTACTGGAGGTACCTAGTGATCTAGCTGGACCCTAGGGACCCTCAGGATTCAAGGGGACTTAATCTCCCAACTTAAAACAGCCACAGGGCATGTTTACACAGTGGGGAAGTGAGGGGACGGGCCTGAGGTGACGTGTGCAAACACGCCCTGTGGCGCGTTTTAAGAGGTAGTTTTAATCCCCTGCCCTATTATATACTAGGGGCTTACAGAGGAGGTCATGCTGATCACACGGTGATCCCAATGCATAGTGTTCCCTAGTGTATGTAGGTGGTTTCACTGTATTCTGAGTGTCTTTTAACATAGCACTGGCTCTAGGACTGGTTAGTCAGACTCAGTTACCACCAGTATCCGTCTGAAAAAGTTGAGGGTACAGGATGATTTTGCAACAAGGCTTCTTTCTGCTCTTCTGTTTGTTCTTTCTGCACGTTATCCTTCTTCCTGCACTTTTCTTCGTCTTTGAGGACTTCTGTTGCTTCTTTCTGCATTTCTTTTTTTTCTTTCTGTGCATTTTTTCTTCTTTCTTCACATGTCCTATCTCTGTAGGCATAGTTAGAAATTAGCATTTAAAAAACCTTTGAAATTCACTGAAAAAACCATAGGTTTTAGGCACGTTATAGTTAGGAATTAGCATTTAAAAAACCTTAGAAATTCACTGAAAAAACCATAGGTTTCAGGGGCGTTATAGTTAGCTGGACTTTTCACTCGTACAAAACCATTGAAATTCCCCCGTTATAGTTAGTTCAGCTAACTATAATTCGCGCGCCCGCAATGCACTGCTGATGACGTCACATACTACATCACTCATGACATGGTCAGTGACATCACTCATGACATCACTGATGGCATCTCAAATGACATCACTGATGACATCATACTTGTGATAGTGTGGCAGACCTCCTCTCCCCCTAATATAACCTTTGATACACACATTCAAAAATAGAAACTAAAATTTTCAAAACAATTGACATACCAATATCAGTTACAACAACTTATTCAGTAATTCTAAGATCCACATGCACATCCACTCATTCACCAAGAGTCCTATACAGTCACTCATACATGTACTCACTCATCATATGTACTCATACACCTATACATCCTGTTACACAACGCCACTCATCCATAAAGTTACTCACACACATAGTCACTCATGCTAATAAAGAATCAGACATCCATTTACTTGCATATACAGTTATACACACCCCACCACACTTACTTCTACAGAAACTTACACATACTTAGTCTTTTAAACAATCACTTATAGAAACACATACTTATTCATACAGGAACTCTTTCAATCTCTCACTCTCACATATACTCACTTATATACACCAATAGTCACATATACTAGTTTAAAACATATGTAGTTACTCATAAAGACACTATTGAGACAGGCATTCACTCACTAACACACCCAAGCACACACTCATCCACGCATACAGTCCTGCACACATGCTGTCTTCAACACATACAAACAGTGAGTCACTCATTTATCCACCTATGCACTACGTAATACCCCCCACTGAACCATACAGACACTCAGACACTCATACTGATACTCAAAAAACCAACTAATAACCTATATAGACACTCATGTAGCTACTCACCAACCCATGCAGCCACTTATACACAAAGTGAGAGACTGAGACAGATATTTACATATTTAAACATTACTCACTAAGCCATGTATTCACTAAGATACACTTAATCAGTCAGTTATACAATCAATTTTTCAAAAACAAATCATCCATTTAGACACTTATATACCCATTTATTCTTCAATCGACCTTGAGATATACATATATAAAACATATGTAATTTTCAGAAAAACACACATTCACTGGATGATGTCATGAGTGATGTCATGAGTGATGTCATTTGAGATGTCATCAGTGATGTCATGAGTGATGTCACTGACCATGTCATGAGTGATGTAATATGTGACGTCATCAGCAGTGCATTGCGGGCGCGCGAGTTATAGTTAGCTGAACTAACTATAACGGGGGAATTTCAATGGTTTTGTACGAGTGAAAAGTCCAGCTAACTATAACGCCCCTGAAACCTATGTTTTTTTCAGTGAATATATATATATATATATATATATATATATATATATATATATAGCAGTCAACCTTTCCTCAAACGATCCGCTCAATCCTGGATCAAGAAGGGGACGGACTCCGATAAGTTGTACCCAAATTATTTTATTTTGTTTGTGCGCTCTGCCGCCATGACGCGTTTCGGGCTCAACAGCCCTTGATCACATGACGAACCCCTCGTATGAATCCCTTTTAAAGTGACAGTGCTTAATTATTTGCCGTTGACATAGAAGAAAGGTTTAACCATGATGCAGTCGCTTTTAACATGATAGTTCTAGTCACTTATAATTGTAAAATACATCTGTACATTTGTTGCTTCTCACTATATAATTTGTAAAATACATTTAAACAGTTGTTGCTCATTGCTATATAATTTATACTGCAATGAAGTGAGCTGTAATCTGATGTGAGGCTGGAGCTGTTATCTCATATGCCATTCAGTCTATTCATGAATGTATAAATACATAAATATATAAATAAACTGCACATATAAAAACAGAGCAATAGGAATGGTAAAAAAACATGTTAAAAGCAAAAAGTTTGTTAAAAACAAATTTCATTTTAAGCAATTGCTAAGCAGCATGGTAATGTTCTAAATGTGCAAAATGGCAAGTAAAGTGCGACGTTGTGCAAAATAGTGCAATGGAATCACCTGTGCATTTATTCAATTATTTTTGGAGACCTTTTTTTTCCATTTTTTTCCTGTACCACGTGATTCATGAAGATAAAATGTGGGTCAAGGGAAAAGATAAAAACGGGGAAAAGAGGAGAAGAGAGAAATATCGCGGGAGGGAAATTACAAATATATTTAAAAAAATATTTAAAAATATCTGTATTGTGTGTGGATAATATTGTCTTTGCAGTGGAGAGCCCTGGACCTTGAAATCTACTTCATTCAAGTTGTTTTTATTTATTCTCAGTTAGCTATAGATTTCTTACAACCACGTGTAGAGATCTTCCGTGGTGTTAAGCCCATGTGGGCTTTTGCTGTCCAGTTCTAATATATATTTGGTCTCCATTTTTCTGAGGAGAGCCTCACGATCACCGCCTCTTCTGAGAGGTAGGACGCAGTCAATTGCAAAATATTTAAGGAATTGTATGTTGCTAGCATGACAGTCCCTGAAGTGTCGGGCCACCGGATATGAGGTGTCTATATTGGTGATTGCACGTAAGTGCTGGAGAATTCTTTTGTGGACTTGCAGTTTTGTGGATCCCACATACTGCAGTCCACAAGTGCACTCCAGCACGTAAATGGCAAATTCTGTTTTGCAAGACATATTTTTGGTGATCACATGTGGTTTTTCCTCAAAAGGAGTGATGAAAGATGTTTTGTTTGTTGCGTGTTTACAAGCTTTACAGGTTGGGCACTTAAAGAAACCCTTACGTTTGGTTAGCCAGTTAGTTGTAGATTTAATTTCTGGACTACTGTTAACCAAGAAATCACTAGTCGATGGTGCCCTTCTGAAAGTGATGGTTGGGTTGGTAGGGATAATCTCAGTCAGTTGTGCATCTAGGTGTAACAAATCCCAGTTATTTCTAATGATTTTGCTGAGGCTGTCTTTTTGTTTGTTGTACGTTAGGATTAGTCTTATCTCATCTGTTTTGTTCATGTCAGAATGACTGCTCATGGATTTGATTTTACTGTTGGAAGGTTTGAATAGTAAAACCTCCCTACTCATGGACCTAGTCTTTTGTATAGCCTCCTCAATGATCTTTTTGCTATATCCTCTTTGTATGAATCTGTTTTTGCTATCGTGTTGAGCAATTGCTAGGTCATTTTCGGTGCTACAGATTCTTCTAATCCTAAGCATCTCACCATATGGGATGCTGTGAATAGTGTGTTTAGGATGAAAGCTTGAAGAATGTAGCGTGGTGTTACCTGCAGTGGGTTTGCGGTACAGTTTTGTTTGAAGCTGGTTATTAGCTACATATACTTTCACATCTAAAAAACAAACCTCTGAACGATCAATTGTACTGGTGAAATGCAAATTGAGATTATTATCATTGATGTCATCTATGAACTTCAGAGCTTCACTTTCACTTCCACCCCAAATTATAAAAAGATCATCAATGTAACGCATCCATTTTATCACATGATTAGTCATTGTTGCAGCATGTGTCGTTTTTAAAACAGTCTCTTCCCAATAACCCATATGGAGGCAAGCGTAACTTGGTGAAAAACTAGCCCCCATGGCTACTCCTCGTAGTTGCTGGTAGATTTGTTGATTAAACATAAAAAAGTTGTTGTTTAAGCAAAATTGAATAAGACTGATCACCATTTTGTTGTGTTGATGGAATTGGATCAGTCTATTAGATAAAAAATATTCTACCGCTCTCAGTCCATCTTTGTGGTTGATAGAAGTGTAGAGGTTAGCGACGTCCAGAGTTATTAAAAGATAATTGTCATTCCACTGGAAATTGTATATTTGCCTGAGGAAATCAGAGGTGTCTTGGACGTATGAAGGTAGTGCTTGGACTAGATTTTGTAGGAATGAGTCTATGTAGATGGATACGTTTTCAAGTAGACTTTGCTTGGCCGATATTATGGGCCGTCCTGGTGGATTTTGGATGTCTTTGTGTATTTTTGGTATGAAGTAGATTACCGGCATAATGGGATGATCTTTTTTCATGAATTTATATTCGTCTTGGTTGAGAAGGCCAATGCTTTTCCATGCTAAAAGTTGTGTGAAGAGATCATTTTGCGCCTGTGTTGTTGCTTGTTTGTTGCTAATCCTGTAACATAATCTGTCGTTTAATTGCTTCATAGCTTCATCAGTGTATTGTTGCAGGGGCCATAGTACCACGTTACCACCCTTGTCTGAGTTGCGGATGACCACTTTGTCCTGTTCCTTCAATTTTTTGATTAGTTGATTGTATTTTTGCTGTTGAAAGGAATATTTGTTTTGTGTACTTGCCGTCTTGTACTTCAGTTTTTTTATTTCCGCAACCACTGTTTCGCTAAATGTGTCGATGTTGTCTCTGGGTAGGATTGGCACAAATTTAGATTTAGGTTTGAAGTTGGTTTGGGGCCTCTGATTTGAAGTCAAGTGTTGTTGTGCCAAGATAGATTGGGAGGAGGGGGACAGGGTACACGCTGGTACGTTGTTTTCTAAGTCCTGTAATATACCTAGAGTGTGAACATTGGATATGGTTAATTGGCTGGTTTCCCCAGGTTGGTTTGTTTGTGTGGAGATATCCGGTTCTTTATTTGGCTTGAGAGCATGAAATCTGCGGAGCTTGAGTTTCCGTATAAAATAATAGATATCAGCTCTGGTCTGTGCATAGTCGAAGTTAGTTTCGGGACAGAAGGAAAGTCCTAATGCAAGGAGTTGTTCTTCTGCTTTGTCCAGGTTGACATTGGCTAGATTAATGATGGTATTTGGTGCTTGGGATTGGAGATCAGTTACCGCCGCCAATTCCTTTTCTGGGTTTTGTTGAATCTCCCTTTGTTTTTTCCTTCTTCGTTTCCTTCTTTGATTTCTTTTGGAATTTCTTTTTTGGTTCCTGTCGTTTGATTTCTTGGGCGCAGGGTTTGGCGCCTCTCGTCCCGTAAAAAATGGAGCTCATCGACTAGCGTGTGTTTAGAGTTGTTTGTGCCGCCTGTTGCTCCCCTGTTGGATTCGATATCCGATTCGCTGTCGATCGCTGAGCTAAGGTCTGAAACTGAAGACGTTGTCTGAATATGGCTGGGTCCCGCCATATGATGTTGGTGATATATATATCACCAACTCCGCAGTCGAGTAGCAGCAGCAGCACAGCACATACGGACACGGACCAAAGGATAGGTGCAGATTAGTTTATTTCGTGCAGTATGTCGCCATAACGTCTCGTCCGAGCCTTGTTCACATGACAATGTGAATATGTCAGACCACAACATTTAAAGTGCTAGTGCTAATTTTCAAACTGAACCATGTGACTGAGTTTAGGATAGAGGTAGAACACATACTGTGGGTGTGGGGCCAAATTGAGGACATGTAAAGAAATATTTTAACAATTAAAAATATATACCTTCACAACAATATATATTTCGCATATTAGCAGATAGCCTTGTAATGTGATAAAGTCCAGTTAAATTGTGCAAATACGCAAATTTGCAAAAATAGACGCTGTTGTGTATAAAGCGTGGTAAAGGCTTTCTTTTCTAAAAACATCCTCCCAGTTGTTTAATGCACGGAGCATGCAGCTCATTACAATACACATTTTCCATTTCATAATATTAGAAATAATATTCGGATTATACCTCTTGGTATGAACTAAAGTGCAGACAGGGATATTTAGGAAATAAGTCATGTTCCCTTTTTGTGCAAAATTTGCTGATGTGAGCTAGCCACATTGTAAACAACAGAGGTTCACAATCCTTATTAATCTTATAGTATCTGTACATAAAGTCAATAAAAACGGACTTAAAACAAATTAATATGCTAAAATCATTGAATTGCACATTTTAGGAATCATAGGATACATCCGGCAATAGACTGGGCGCTTCAAATGAGCCATTATAACATTATAAAATCAATGTTAAAATTCTGGGTTAAATCCCGTATGTGCAAAATATGCAAAACAAAATAAAAAAGAAGACATTGATAACAAGGTTATACAAGAGATGGCCCATATGAGTATCCCTCATTGAATGCTAAATGTAATCATTCATCTTAGCGCTAAGGAGTGCAAATGATGTAATAATTCACATAATGATTATATATTGTCCTACAAATTGCCATGCTTGTCTTAACCCATATATACCCCATTAAACTCAGTATTAACAGTTGACTAAAAGTAAGTGTTGAATGTCTAAAAAACCCTTGTGCCTAGTGGAAATTCAAAACCTATAACATCACTTAATTAAACAGAGGTATAGAATAATCTACCAATGCATTTGAATGCCAAAAACCAGTAATACATGTTCATGTGCTGTTTGTTAGTATGAACCTGGATATTAGAATTTTTATTACTCTTTATTACTGTGAGATTTGTTTCTAGGTTCATAGAACTATCATGTAACGCAATGTGAGGAAAGGTTATTAAAAGTCTGACCCAACCAAGCAAAAGGGGCAATATATACAAAATTTCATAACATTTTTGCACCCTAATCTCATAATCATATGATTGTGCTTACTGACAGGTAGCACGATCCGAGTTAATCCTAACTGGGGAAAGTTCTGGTTAGGCAGATGTACAGCCCAGAGAAAGATACATGGACTTCTCCAAAACTGTATATATTAAGAAAAGGTATTAAAATAATAAATATATATCAAAAAAAGTTAAAAACCCCTAGGGGATCCACTTTCTAAGATAAAAGATTGCCAACCAAGATTCAGGGCAGACATGTGTGCAAATCCTCCGTGACATTTAGACCTCCTCGATGCTTGGGGTCCAACTGCAAGATATACCTGGTTTCCAGTTAACGCAATTTGGACTCCCGATCACCTCCTCGCCTGCTTGCGGCTACCGCATCAATAACAAAATACTTGAGGCCCTGATTGTCACTGCTGTGGTACTCTTTAAAATGTCTTGCTACAGGATAGGTTTTGTCTTGATTAACTATTGCCCGAAGATGCTGTAGTATGCGTTTGTGGACTGCATGTTTCGTACTTCCCACATATTTTAACCCACATGGGCACTGAAGTACATAAATTGCAAATTCGGTCTTGCAAGTGAGTACTTTACTGATTTGATGATCTTTCTCACTAAAGGCATCCTTGAAGCTTTTCATGTTGATGCCATGTGTACAGGACTTGCAAGTTTTAGATTTTAAAAAAACCCTGTTAGTTTGTAGCTATGAAGTTTTCTCTATAGTTTCCGGACTGGTGTTGACCAATCGGTCTTTCATGGAAGGGGCCTTACTAAAAGTAATAGAGGCTTTCTGAGGTAAGGTGGGACCTATGACTGGATCGCTTAAAATGATGGGCCAATTACGATTAATAATTCTGTACAGCTCTGAATGCTGCTTGCTGTATCCAGTAATTATTCTAAATGTATTAGGATGGGAACTGATTTGACCAGAGATTACTGAATTAGTAGGTTTGTTAGAGAGGACTATTGGCTTATAGGAGTCAAGGAGTTCTTGCCTGTTAACTCTCATTGATTTGGCCAAGGCTGTATCAACGATATGTTCTGAATAACCACTTTCCAGAAACCTGCACTTGCTGGCCTGATGAGCTAATTTTAAATCTTGTTCACTGCAACAGACTTTCCTAAGGCGAAGCATTTCCCCGTACGGAATGCTTGATATTAAATATGCTGGGTGAGCACTGCCTGCATGTAAACTCGTATTACCAGCAGTACTCTTCCTGAATAATCTTGTTTAAATTTTGTTATTGCTGATATAGATTTCTGTATCCAGAAATGTAACTGTGGACTGGCTCATAGTTGCAGTGAATTGCAGATTAAGCTCATTAGTACTGATTTCAATAACAAATGCCTCCGCCTGTACGAATAAGTCGCCGATAAAACGAAACCAGACTATCACATTTTCATCGAAAGACTTCTTGTGTTGTACCTTTTGACCAGTTCCTCCCAAGCGCCCATATGCAGACAGGCATAGCTCGGAGAGAAACTGGCCCCCATTGCTACACCTTGTAATTGTCGATAGAGCAAATTGTTGTACATGAAAATATTGTTATGTAGACAATATTTCAACATTTGGAGTAGCATAACATTGTGATCTTTAAATTGCTCCGACCTGCGTGATAAAAAGTACTGTACTGCTGCTAACCCATCCATGTGCTTGATGCTCGTATAGAGCGAAACAACATCTAGGGCCAGCATCCAATAACCCTCCACCCAAGTGACCTGCTGAATTTTTTATAAAAAGTCACCCGTATCTTGTACATAGGAATCCAAGGCTCTTACATAGCTTTGGAGAAAATAGTCAATGTAAACCGAAGATTTCTTTAATAACCCTCCCCTGACAGATATAATCGGTCTGCCGGGCGGTTTGTCCAGATTTTTATGGACCTTGGGGATAAAATAAATCAGGGGGGTTATAGGGTTATTGATCTTAAGATATTTAAATTCATCTTCAGATATTAGTCGTTTGATTTTCCATTTGGTCAATTTCTGATGATATTCATTGTGTGATATTTTCATAGTTGTCTGGTTGATACGCTCATAACATTGTCTATCATTTAGTTGAAGATAAGCCTCCTTGTCATAGTTAGCACGTGTTCATAAAACAATGTTACCACCTTCATCCCTGCCCCTGATAATGACATCTTTGTCTTTACTCAATTTAGTCACAAGTGCCTCATATATTTATATTTTGCAGGTATGTGAGAATCACTACCCCTTATTGTTATTTGATAAATGGTCCTGTTCGCTGAGAGATGGCAGGCCTTTGAAAAATGCTGCTGTGCGGTATTTAGGCTGCCTGATTAATATCCCAGGTTTGAGAGGTTGTGCCTTGAATTATTTAGTGTCATGTGATAAATATCCCAATATCGAGACCCTGTGCCCCACATGTATTGCTACAGACCCCCCTTCTGTCATCTATAGACAAATACAAACCATCTCAGAGGACTGTGAATAATGGGACTTCTCTAAAGGTCCTCTCTGTCAGCACAGGCGGGTTTAAGATGGCACTTGAGCTCGGATTTATTTCAGATCAGTGTGCACTGTGTGAACCTTCTGATAAGTGGCGTGCCCTACATATCAAGCTGCAGGATGTCTGCAGCCACTGCTACACTTTATTTATTTATTATTTACGCGTTTTTTTTATATAGGGCGTACTTACCCGAATGTGTCAGAGCGCTTTACAATAGCACCAGTTACATTACTTAAGGACTTCAGAGTACATGGAATACATACAAGTGGCAGCTCGCTGAGGTTGTGCTGTGGGACGGTGGGGTGGGGGAGGGGCAGAGTGGGGGGTAGTAAACTCCAGCATACGGCAGAAGGGAATTAAGTAAATAAATAAAAGATTTTACATTGTCCGCGCTGCAACGCCAACTTGGCGATGCAGCACGTGCAATGTAAATTGTTTTATATATTTATTTATTTACTTAATTCTCTCAGCCATATGCCGGAGTTTACTACCTCCCACCCTGCCCTCCCCCCTGCCGCACCGCCCCACAGCACACCCTCGGCGAGCCGCCACTGATTACATATAAATTACGAAATAGATACATGAGTCTCTACACAAAAGGAAAATGTTATAATGGTGTTCATGAAAGATGTGCAATTTAAACTGAGTGTAGCTATAATCTGCCAGTATTGACAGGAAGTGAGCACAAAGAATATAGACATAACATAATGATATTATATGCAAAAAGAACAATTGACGGACAGAATGCAGAACAATGTCATACATTCACCCCAGTACAGAGATCTGGGCCTAAATCCATCGTTTTTTGCTCATAATGATATTATATAGCATAACAATATGGTCTCAAATGGTTGGTTTGCTCGAAGATGAGTCCAAACAACATCCAAGGACCCCAGCCGCTACATAGGGGGAAGCAAGCCAGGCTGTAGTCAACGTGCCCCTGGCAGGACAATCTTCCTGGTTGTACGCCGGCACTGCACCAGGCATCAGGGAAGCACAGCAGTCCGACCTTTTCACCGAGGGTCGGTTGAGCACCACAGGCTGGGGGAGGCTGGCTGAATCACAGAGTCACCAGGAAACTAGTGAAATACCTGAACAGTATTGTGGGCAATGCCATAAACGGTAAAAAGTAATATGGTATGGTTTGGATGAGATCTCCCAACTCTACATAGCACTACGAACGTGCATAGTATGAAATGAATTACAGTTTTACAAACCAAGCCCATTTACCGCTTTCTCTCTGTTCCCTCCACATCTGAGCATCTTAGGCCCAGATAATCATTCTGGTAGACAACATTTGTACATCCAGAAAATCACCACCCACTGAAACAGCTTAACAAAACAAAGGTCTGTCAGCATCCTATTTTGCATGGATTATGAAAACCGGGTGGGAGGGAGAAGAAGCTGCCCAGCTTCCAGGTCCTTTAATAGATGGTCACCTCAAAGTGGCAAAGCCTGTAGAGAAACTGCCCATCGAGAGCTAAACTGTACCTAAGTTAGCTAATACAACATTGGCCACTGAGCTGCCAATGAACTTAGATGATTTAACTCTATTCACTGTAGTTTAGCATTTCTATACACAGGAAGGAAATAAAAGTTGAATTGGTCACATAAGCATTTTTTACCCCCAAAAAACGAAAGGAGAAAATCATGCATAATTAACTATATGATATGACGACTGTGAAATATGTAATGAGAGCAATGTGGCAAAACAATGATAAATCAAAACAGAATAATTTATATCTATTTTTTCGAGTCGTTATGACCACTTGCATCTGCTGTTTCCTATTTTTAAATGGCATGATGCATGTGTCCATTATACAGTCCAACTGTGACATAGCTTGGATGGAGCACATTTGCTCACTGAACGAACTGTTTGTTAGTGGCTGTAAAGAACTCTTACTTGCCTGAACACTGTAAAAATTCTATGGGCAACGACGAACAGAAAGACATTCTTTAATTGAAGTCCATTTTCTTCCACACGCACCTGATAAAGTCCTTTTAACTAGTATTGTTACTGTCACAGGAATCACCAATTTCTGCAAACACACTCTATTGCTACGAGCAAGGCGAGGTGAAACAATCATGTCTTTCATTGAAGGGTAGTGTGGACTAGAACGTCTATGTAGTCCAGGACCTCCATGGATCGCTTAGTATATATCATATCCAAGCTGTTATTGATTTTATAAGAAGATAAATGACTTTTATTATCCTTGTAGTATTATGAACAGTGACTTTAACAATAATTATTAAATGAAAAGTTCTTTTGAGTGCGTATGTCTGTGTTTTCTGACTACTTCCCCTACTCCCCCAAACTAGGATACACAATGAAAAGGCTGAACTCACTCTCCAGCCATGTACATGTCTGGATTGAGTGTTCTGTGCTGTGCAGTTCAACACCTTATTCATTTCTACTGCATCATCTCTCACTCTGTTACATTGGAGACACATTTATGGGGAGACTGTAGGCCAGGCCCCCGCAGCCCCTGCGGTGCGGGGGGGTGGGCCCAAGCTCCAGTGGGCCCCCTCGGCACTGCACTCTGGCCAGAGAGCTGCTGATTGACCCTGGAGGGGGCCCCTCTTTGTACCGTGCAGGGAGGCCCCCTCAATTTTCATTACGCCAGTGTTGTAGGCTGCCATTGTAGGGGGCAATGCACAAACCTTAGAGCCTGGGATGCCACTCACAGGGGAAAGGTTGACAGGCATTCAGGCTTCACAGAGACATCCTCAATACAGGCACATAGGTGTCATGTGGACATCTGCAATACTCCATTGACAACAAATCAGGGTGTAGGCGCACAGACCTCACATGGACATCAGTGCCAGTTCATGAAAGGCACAAGGAATATAGGGTGCAGACTCCTGGACCTTCAGTGGTGCTCGAAGGCAATTAGAGGCACAGCATGCTTTCGGAAAATGGACCTAACATAAACATCAGCAACACTTGAAGGAAAGTTCACAGCAATGTAGTATGCAGAGTCATGAGTTTCTTGTAACCCAGAAGTGACCTGTTGGTAGTTCTTCCTGTGACCTGTGAGATCATTGACAACTTTCTTGAGTATGTTCCATGTTCCTTTCTGCCAGAACTGTTATGATGGTTTTCTAGAGTGAAATGAAGGACACTGATAAATACTGGTAAGAGGCCAGGGAATGTGCAAATGGTCTTATGGGTTTTACGTAAGGGCAACTTTCGAATGCCATAAACTCTGTGTGTGACATTAGGGAGTGGAAGAAATTGGCTTATTGGTTTAGAAGGGTGGAAGCCCCACTCAGGCAACAACCACAATCCATGTCAGTGTGAGCCACAAACGTCACTAAATGAACCTGTACTTACCTCCTGGTTAGTTTGGCACAAAAGCAGTCAGGCTTAACCTGGAGGCAAAGTGTGAAGTATTTATGAAGAACACAAACAGTAATAAAGTGAAAACACAACTCAAGAAAAATACTAAACAAACTTAGAAAAATGGAGTAAACTTTAATACATAAAATGATGCAAGAACAACAAACATCCAATCAGTAGAACCAAAGATATCTAACTTTAAAGTTTTTAGTGAGAATAGTGCCTAAAAGCAGCACAAGGTGCCATTTGTGGTCATCTAGTCAAGCTAGAGTGGGGGGAAGTTACAGGTTCAGACCGACCACAGTGGAGCATGATTTGAATACAGGGACCAGGATACTCCCTCTGAAAAGCTATCTTCTCAAGTTCATTTCAAAAAGTTTCGTTCTTGATGGAGAAGGCTGCGAAGAGGAGGCTTTTGAAGCAAAGAGCAGGTTGATGTTGCAGACAGTCATTGTTGTAATACAAAGATCTGGTTGTCACTGGAAATTACAACAACAATAACAGAGCTGTTCCTGTAAGTGAAAAGGCAAGGAAAGAAAGAAGGGAAGGAATGTGTTCACGGACACTTAAAATATTGGATATTGAGGCCCTCACACAAACTCAAGGGTATCGTAATTCACGTTACCCCTTCGAATGTATTGCATCATCATCGGGCTGCTCCTGCGTCGAGTCGGCTGGTGCAATACCCGACGGGCTCTTGTTTAAGGAGCACTTTTATGGAGATCTTTTTAATCCAATGAAGCCGGTGGATGCATGGGTGTGTGGGGCTCTAAAGTGATGTAGATGAAATGCGTTGATTGTTAAAAATAGGGGTCGAAGTACTTACTCAACCAATTTATTAGGAAGTCTTCTCCCCTAATTAAAAAATTCTGAGGTTAAGTGTTATTAACCTAGAGTTATCAACTAAGTTATATACACTGCCTCAGTTGGGTCGACATGTTTCTCGCTCCATTTAGAGAAGTACTCTGGCGATTCTTCAGGACCAAAAAGATATTTGTCTATCTACATCTAAAATTCAACGTAATGTCTAAATAAACAGTGAGCATTCTTTGTCACAAATGTAGTGTTACCTGCAGCTCGGTCTACCTGTAGGGGGATAAAGGCCAAGGAGGTTAAAGAAAGCATGGTATAGTCACTGTCTGTTTACATTAAATATCTCGTGAATCACTGAGTGCAAATGTGGTGAAAGTGCACTCTAAACGTGAAGGGTGAAAAAAACTAGGTGAAACTGAACCCTGTGAAGTGACTTCTACTATACATGGTGGTGGTGAAATTAATAAATGGACTTACCCTAACAATTCATAAGGATAGTCCACTGCAGTTCCTGGTAGATGAACGCAAGGAGTTCCTCGCGTTCTGTAATCATATATGGACACAGCTAGAGGAACGGGGGTAGTTAAAAAATGACAAACTCCAGGGTCATGGTAACCCCTTCTCTTATTGTTGTAGGTACATCGTGAACTTGGCAAATATGGTTGCAAAACACATTTTATCTAATTTAAAAACACTCCCTTCTCTATATTCGTGAAGGTATGGATGGATCATATTTTACAGAGTATTACAGTCGATAAGGGCTATAACTATAACCCTAATGTCTGGTGATAGTGCTGTCCCTAGTCTTTTACTTAATAAATGTATTTGGATAATGTCGAAATGGCTGCCCCAACCTTTTTATCAGGGTAGCTGTGTGCTAGGATTACGTTGAAAAAACATATGATAAAGCACCACGCAGACTGGATTAGCGTATAATGGTATCTCGTTAGAGGCTGGCTCTCATAGTCAAAGCTTTCTTCTATTGGTGTGAAGCCCAGGGATAAATATCACATTTAATGTAAATCTATGAGCTTAGGAGGGGTCGCGGTAGACGATCGAATCGCGTCCTCGTTAAAGCCTCTGCCTTAACTCTAACAGGTTCCCGTCTATTTGTTGACACAGCGGGTCCCGTATTACAAAGTTTAATCATCTAATGCCCCATCTTTGTTTGAGAGTTATGGAGTAAAACAATAGGGATCGAAATAAAAAGTAAGTCTACTTACTGACACGCCGAGTCCGTGTCTCGTACACACCTACCCCGTTCTACCAGGACTGGGCGGCGGTGTGTAGAGTCTCCTTTCAGTATTTGAAGGCGGCGTTTGTTAGACGTAGACCCGGAAGTGGCAGGGACACTGGAGATTGCATAGCTCAATAGCGACCGGTGGTGAATACGGTCGCCATCTTGAGTGAGGGTGAAGGTTTGTCGATTATATGTCGTACAACTGCTCGTGAAGTGCAGTGGGTCTGATTTTATAATCGATTGTAGTTGTCTGTGCATATCGCCCCTGGGACCCGGGTATATTTTACGAGTCTGCTTGATTTCATTGTTATCATGAATTTCTGAAAAGGCAACATATCTTTTCAAAAAATCGATTGATGTTGCAAGTACATTTAGAGGCCATCACCCCAAGTTGCATAGTCTGTATTGTGGGTCTGTATGATTCACTCTGATTATTTCTTTAGGCTTTCCATATGAAGTACGCTCTGTTGACCACTCAAACCTCTATATCAGTATAGGAGAGTGCAGTATGTCAAAAGTTGGTGTTAGTAAAGGCGTGATTCAAGGAGGTTTGATGGAAGCCCAAGGAATGGCGTCATTTAATCCTGTCACATGAGTGCCCAACCTGTACACCCACCTCTGTTCTTTTGCAAGTAACGCCTCCTTGGTGATATTGGAAAACTATTCCAATATGAGCCAGGTGAATGACTCTGGGAGATGTCCCTTTTCTAGAAAGTGGGTACACATTCTAGTGGTGATTTTTTTGCAGCGAAAATTGCTGCGGTGTTCAGTCATGCGTATTTTAATGGGGCGGGTGGTCATCCCAATATATTGCAGTCTACAGGGGCATGTGATCAGATATATGCAATTTGCTGTGTTGCAATTTGTGTGGCGACGTAGCTCCCATTTAAAATTCTTGTCAAAGAGGACAGACTTGTGTGTTGTAGTCATGGGACATACTGAGCATGAGCCACAAGGGTAATGTCCAGTTACAGGTGGCAAATCCCATAATTGTCTCTGGATTGTTTGCCCCTGTGGACGTGGACGAGTGTGAATCAAGGTGTCTTTTAAGTTTTTTGTGCGTTTAAATGCAAATCTTGGAATTTCAAGTTGCATGGTACCTGTGTTCAAAATGTTCCAATGTTTCTGAGGGCACACATAGCTGGACCTTTTTCAAAAAGCGCCCTTACGCCCCCCCAGTTCATTTTGTGGATATATTACGCACGGATTTCTATCCGTGGGGCATTTTCCGGTGGGTTAACCTGTGCATATCCCCCACTTTTAAGGTTTTTATGTTTCTTCCCCTTTCAGCACAAAAAGAACTCCTTTTTGTCAGTTCACCTGAACCCTGTAACTGGCCTCTACATTCGATAACATTAATACAATAGAGAGAGTATCTTATAACCGGAGACCATTACTAAGATCATTATCACAATGGAAGGTCAAGGGTTAAGTTTTGGGGATGATTTTGTTGATGAGATACTCAATGCCCCCTCAATCCTGGGAGCCGATGGTGGGGCAGCCACAGGGAGCCAGTCGGAAGACTGGCAGTCCTTATCCTCACTAAAAAGAGACTGGGTGAAGATCACACTCCATGGCGCCCTGATGACAGAATACCTGAGGGCAAACATCGCCCCTAATGGTTTAATAGTGAAAATCTTCCCACGTATTTTCCTAGAGGACGGAACATTCAAGACCGATTGGTCACAGGTGTCATGGAAATGCACCAGAGATCTCCTCATATTGATTATTAAGACAGCCAAGAGACTAGCAGATACTCTCTTGGCAAGGATCCAATTGGCAGAAAGCACGTTGAAAAGTGCGACATCTACGAGTCTTTTTAAATCGAAGTTGTCGGAAATCAATAATGAGATCGCGGAACATCGCGAATATTTAATGCGACAAAAGGTTAAGAAGTTACAAAAAGACGTGAACAACTTCAACAAAGAGAAAATGTACCCCTATTTAAAAGAAGATTTTGTACCTCCAAGCTCCAACAACTCTGGAGATTCTGATACAAATTCTAACTCCACTAGAAGAGGCTCCTCGAGCAACAGCAACTCGAGCACTGATTCAACCAACCATGGTACTTCACGTAAGGGGAATCGTCAAACCTACCCTACCTTCCAACCGGCTGCCTTTCAATATCCAACCTTTTGGCAATACCCTATGAATTAGCATGGCCAACCTCAATATCCAATACCACCACAGGGCCCACCACAGCTCTACCCCCCGGTATACAACCAGCCTTTTTTAGGCAGAGGTTGGGGCAGAGGGCGCGGGCGAAGAAGAGGAAACAATCAACAAATCCAACAAGGAACCAGAGTTCAGTGGGAAGACACTCCGAGAACAATGGAAACCCGGAGCCATACCAACACCAGGAAGAAGACCTAGTTGTCAACCTTTCTCAAAGAAATCTCACTGAAGTCGAACACAGAGTACTTCAAAAAGGGTTGGGCTTTGTACCAACACCTCAGATCGATGAATTTAAACAGCAGTGCGAAATTCAACAATTTTTTCGCAAAATTAGGTTAAGATCCTTTTTCGATGGAACTGAAACCACAGAACGAACAGACAGTGGTTTGCACACAAAGTCTTCCTTCACTCCGAATATGTCAATGATCCCACCGGAAGTATTGACTTTCGAACAAGCAGTATTAAAAGACCTCGCCAACATAACCAAACCTAGGAAATACAGCAACATGTCTAAAGTGGAGATTGAGGCTATTAAGAACTTGTCTCACGATACATCAATCACCATAAAGCAAGCGGATAAAGGTGGGGCCACGGTAATAATGGATACATCAGAATACGAACTGGAATGTAGACGACAACTGAGTGACAGAACTTACTACACTCCTGTCTCCGTCAACCCCACCCAAAGCTTACTTGCTACTATCACAGCCTTAGTTTTCTCGGCTGAGAGTGAAGGCTGGATTAGCAAGAAGGAAGCCGTATTTCTGGTCAAGAAGAATCCACGCACTCCATATTTTTATACCCTACCAAAAATCCATAAGGGTACTTCACCTGTCCCTGGAAGGCCCATCGTATCAGGGATAGACTCAGTCTTAGAACCCTTGTCCCAATTCTGTGACTACTTTCTGCAACCTCTGGTTAAGAAGACTGCGTCTTATATACAGGACACCTCAGACTTATTAAGACTCTTGAACGAACTACCATCCACGGATGAGATCACATTATTGGTGACCCTAGATGTACAAGCACTGTACACAAATATACCACAGAGGGCTACTTTAAATGTGGTAGAAGAAGTCCTGAATCAGGGAGTTTGGGAACACAACACCCCCACTGGTTTCATCATGGAATGTGCCACTCTAACATTGACGGAGAACTTCTTTGAATTCAAAGGCCAGATTTATAAACAGACACAAGGAACTTGCATGGGGAGCACGGTTGCTCCTAGTCTGGCTTGCCTGTATATGTCTGATTTTGAGACCCGGTACATTTACCACGACTCCAACCCTTTCAACACAGACATATACCTTTGGAAGAGGTTCATTGGCGATATACTCATCCTTTGGAAGGGGGATATGTCGACCTGTACTGAATTTTGTGATTGGATCAACACCCTTGACCCACACCTCAAGTTTTCACAGACAGTGTCTGATAATACCATTCCTTTCCTAGATCTAAACATCAGTTTACATAGGGGCACGTTATCTACCTCCCTATACAAGAAACCAACAGATCGTAATAGTCTATTACTATACACAAGTCATCATCCCCGCAGTCTGAGGGATAATTTACCCATCGGACAGTTCCTTAGGGTAAGACGAAATTGTAGTGATTTATCAGACTACAGAGTAGAAGCGAAGAAATTGGCTAATAATCTTCGGGCACGTAACTATCCTGCCAAACAGATAGCCCTAGCCAGTAAGAGAGCCCGAAACAACAATCGTGAAGCCCTTCTGGAACCCAAAATGACAGCTCCAAACGAAACCCTGACCTGTGTCACATCATTTACCCCATTGTCAAATCAGATCACTAAGACAATCAAAAAACATTGGAACATTTTGAACACAGGTACCATGCAACTTGAAATTCCAAGATTTGCATTTAAACGCACAAAAAACTTAAAAGACACCTTGATTCACACTCGTCCACGTCCACAGGGGCAAACAATCCAGAGACAATTATGGGATTTGCCACCTGTAACTGGACATTACCCTTGTGGCTCATGCTCAGTATGTCCCATGACTACAACACACAAGTCTGTCCTCTTTGACAAGAATTTTAAATGGGAGCTACGTCGCCACACAAATTGCAACACAGCAAATTGCATATATCTGATCACATGCCCCTGTAGACTGCAATATATTGGGATGACCACCCGCCCCATTAAAATACGCATGACTGAACACCGCAGCAATTTTCGCTGCAAAAAAATCACCACTAGAATGTGTACCCACTTTCTAGAAAAGGGACATCTCCCAGAGTCATTCACCTGGCTCATATTGGAATCGTTTTCCAATATCACCAAGGAGGCGTTACTTGCAAAAGAACAGAGGTGGGTGTACAGGTTGGGCACTCATGTGACAGGATTAAATGACGCCATTCCTTGGGCTTCCATCAAACCTCCTTGAATCACGCCTTTACTAACACCAACTTTTGACATACTGCACTCTCCTATACTGATATAGAGGTTTGAGTGGTCAACAGAGCGTACTTCATATGGAAAGCCTAAAGAAATAATCAGAGTGAATCATACAGACCCACAATACAGACTATGCAACTTGGGGTGATGGCCTCTAAATGTACTTGCAACATCAATCGATTTTTTGAAAAGATATGTTGCCTTTTCAGAAATTCATGATAACAATGAAATCAAGCAGACTCGTAAAATATACCCGGGTCCCAGGGGCGATATGCACAGACAACTACAATCGATTATAAAATCAGACCCACTGCACTTCACGAGCAGTTGTACGACATATAATCGACAAACCTTCACCCTCACTCAAGATGGCGACCGTATTCACCACCGGTCGCTATTGAGCTATGCAATCTCCAGTGTCCCTGCCACTTCCGGGTCTACGTCTAACAAACGCCGCCTTCAAATACTGAAAGGAGACTCTACACACCGCCGCCCAGTCCTGGTAGAACGGGGTAGGTGTGTACGAGACACGGACTCGGCGTGTCAGTAAGTAGACTTACTTTTTATTTCGATCCCTATTGTTTTACTCCATAACTCTCAAACAAAGATGGGGCATTAGATGATTAAACTTTGTAATACGGGACCCGCTGTGTCAACAAATAGACGGGAACCTGTTAGAGTTAAGGCAGAGGCTTTAACGAGGACGCGATTCGATCGTCTACCGCGACCCCTCCTAAGCTCATAGATTTACATTAAATGTGATATTTATCCCTGGGCTTCACACCAATAGAAGAAAGCTTTGACTATGAGAGCCAGCCTCTAACGAGATACCATTATACGCTAATCCAGTCTGCGTGGTGCTTTATCATATGTTTTTTCAACGTAATCCTAGCACACAGCTACCCTGATAAAAAGGTTGGGGCAGCCATTTCGACATTATCCAAATACATTTATTAAGTAAAAGACTAGGGACAGCACTATCACCAGACATTAGGGTTATAGTTATAGACCTTATCGACTGTAATACTCTGTAAAATATGATCCATCCATACCTTCACGAATATAGAGAAGGGAGTGTTTTTAAATTAGATAAAATGTGTTTTGCAACCATATTTGCCAAGTTCACGATGTACCTACAACAATAAGAGAAGGGGTTACCATGACCCTGGAGTTTGTCATTTTTTAACTACCCCCGTTCCTCTAGCTGTGTCCATATATGATTACAGAACGCGAGGAACTCCTTGCGTTCATCTACCAGGAACTGCAGTGGACTATCCTTATGAATTGTTAGGGTAAGTCCATTTATTAATTTCACCACCACCATGTATAGTAGAAGTCACTTCACAGGGTTCAGTTTCACCTAGTTTTTTTCACCCTTCACGTTTAGAGTGCACTTTCACCACATTTGCACTCAGTGATTCACGAGATATTTAATGTAAACAGACAGTGACTATACCATGCTTTCTTTAACCTCCTTGGCCTTTATCCCCCTACAGGTAGACCGAGCTGCAGGTAACACTACATTTGTGACAAAGAATGCTCACTGTTTATTTAGACATTATGTTGAATTTTAGATGTAGATAGACAAATATCTTTTTGGTCCTGAAGAATCGCCAGAGTACTTCTCTAAATGGAGCGAGAAACATGTCGACCCAACTGAGGCAGTGTATATAACTTAGTTGATAACTCTAGGTTAATAACACTTAACCTCAGAATTTTTTAATTAGGGGAGAAGACTTCCTAATAAATTGGTTGAGTAAGTACTTCGACCCCTATTTTTAACAATCAACGCATTTCATCTACATCACTTTAGAGCCCCACACACCCATGCATCCACCGGCTTCATTGGATTAAAAAGATCTCCATAAAAGTGCTCCTTAAACAAGAGCCCGTCGGGTATTGCACCAGCCGACTCGACGCAGGAGCAGCCCGATGATGATGCAATACATTCGAAGGGGTAACGTGAATTACGATACCCTTGAGTTTGTGTGAGGGCCTCAATATCCAATATTTTAAGTGTCCGTGAACACATTCCTTCCCTTCTTTCTTTCCTTGCCTTTTCACTTACAGGAACAGCTCTGTTATTGTTGTTGTACTTTCTGAGGGCACACATAGCTGGACCTTTTTCAAAAAGCGCCCTTACGCCCCCCCAGTTCATTTTGTGGATATGTCACTGGAAATTCCCATTGGTGGACCCGACACTGACCCTCTGCCGTATGTCGTCCCCATTTTCCAGCGTGGAGACTACCACACTCACCAGTAAAGCCCCCACTCCGGGCTCCACCACCCGATGCACCTACTGGACCACACTTGGTCTATACACCAACTTCTACCCTGGAACCGGGACCGAAGTATAACCGGTTTAGAGTGAAGTTCATACGTTCACAAGACAGTGGTCCGATCCGCTTAGAATCCTTACTACCATTATTCAGCCGGGACGGATGTACGGCCGGCAGAGAGATTTGGATCTATTTCCCATTGCCAGAAAGCCCTGAAGAAGTCTAGGGGTACTTACCCAGATGAAACACGTGTTGGCTGGGCAATCGTTCGGAATTAAAGACGAACACACTAATAATCCTTATGGTTCATTGTGATTTCTAATACATGTTTGCACAGTGAATGTTCTTTTGTGTTAAGTATTGACATCGAGTAAAAATTCAACAGCTATATGTAGACGTGTGCACAGGCCTGTAGCATTTGTGTGAGACCTTTGGTCTGAAAACCAGGGGTTCAGGGTTGTCCCACTCTTGTTAGCACTGTCCCATGACAACGAGAGTCAAATATACGTACACCCGTGGCAGGCACCAATTTTCTACCACATACGTCCAAAACCCTGTCCTTTGCTCTCATGTCGTGGGCAGCATTGCTGTAGCATGAAGTGCAGGCCTCGCGTTGTGGGTCATCACAGGCGGTTGTTGTCGTACAAAGAGCACGTCTCACTGGAGCTTTGTTTTGATGGTCGTCGAGAGCTGCAGATTTTCAGCGTGAACTGGCCTGTTAGAAATTGGGTTTCTGGTTGGCAGAGTTATACATCTGTCAAAGCAGAAACCACAGTCCTAGACAGGATAAGTCAGTTACCCACCCTAAATTAACCGGTGCTAACCCTCTGGTGGCTTGGCATAGAGCACCCAGGCTTAACCTAAGAGGCAATATCTAAAAGTGTTTTTGCCACACTTGATGCAGTAAAACAGTGAAAACACCACACAAAAATAATCAATACCAGGTTCGAAAAATAGGGGCCAGATGTACGACCAAGAAAATTGTGCATCGCAAATTGCGACTCTTTTTGCGCGACGCAGTTTGCGAGGCGCAATTTCCGATGTACAACAGTGTATTTCACACTGTTTGCGATTCCCAATGGGGTTGCAAATTGCGAGGCTCATTATTATTAATGAGCCTCTCGCAATTTGTGAGTCCATCGGGAATGCCAGCCCTCCCAGGGATGGTGGCCTGCTGGGCTCAGCAGACCACCATGTCTGGGACTGCTTTTTAATAAAGCAGCTTTTTTTTTTTTAAATGCAGCCCGTTTTCCTTAAAGGAAAACGTGATGCATTCAAAAAAGAAAAATTCAACATTTTAGTTTCATTTTTTTAAGGGCAGGCAGTGGTCTCTGGGACCGCTGCCTGCTCTTAAAAAATATTTTCCAACATATTCACAAAGGAGAAGTCAGGGACTCATAAAATAGCATTTGTACATGTTATGACCCTTTTTGCGGCCGCAAATGGGAGGTTCTCCCATTTGCGGCTGCAAAAAAGGGTTGTGCATCTGTCCCATAGAGTCTAATCTAATTAACAAAACATGACCAAAACAACAAAATCTAATAAGTAGAACCGGGTTATGAATTTTTAAAGATTATATTGAAATATAGTGCTTAGAGTCATAAAGCGCAAACCAGGGCTATCTGGTCACACTGGACCAGGTCAAATCTGAAAAGTCAAGCCTACCGCGATGGAGTGCGGTCGGATACAGGAGCCATGCAGGCCATTCACGAAGGGAAGTGGCGACGTCGAGAAGCAGCTGCGGGGAGCAGTCCTAGGCGATGCGTTGGGTTAGAGTCTAAGGATTGTAGGTGCTGTGTCAGTTCCGAGTCCCGCAATTTGGGGACGCATTGGCATCCAACCCCTGGTGATGAAGGCAATGCGCCGTCGTTGAGCCATGCTATTGCCGATGTGAGATCCTTGAAGCAGCGATGCATCTGCATTGAAGGGAATTCATCGGTTCCAACCAGTGCACAGTCGAAGATGTGTGGATTTTGAAGAAAACAAGTAGAAAAAAAAATTCTAAGGGCCCAGGACCGGATTGACAACACTTGGCAGGGCAGGACTCACAGTTGGCAGAGACCAGAGGCTCTAGCAGAGTTGAAGGAAGCCTTTGATGTCCTGAGACTTCAGAACAGGAGGCAAGCCAGCAAGCCCATGGAGTCACGTGGTTCTAGGGATGTAGAGTTTCAGGTCCAGTCCTTCTCATTACCAGTCAAGGAGGGCAACAGGCAGCAGGGCAGGAACAACAGAGCAGGAGTCCAGCAGAGTTCATCAGAGGGACAGTCCCTTCAGCAGCACAACAGTCCTTCTTCTTGGCAGAGTGATCTCAGGTCCAGAAGTGCACTGAGTTGGTGGTGTCAGGGGTCCAATACTTATACCCAGTTGTGCCTTTGAAGTGGGGGAGACTTCCAAAAGAGGCCTTTGAAATGCACAAAGCCCCTGCTGTTATGCGGGCAGGAAAACACATGAAAGAATTGCTCTCACACACAGCAAGCTGCATATTTAGCAATGCTGGCTCCCGCAGGAGATGGGCTAGCCAGCTGGGACAGCAGGGGTGTTAAGGCTCCACAGTGGTCCCCATCAAAGCACACTGGGTGCCCAAGGTGGGGCCAGGGCACCCAGGTAGGCTTGGCCGGGCCCCGGGGAATGGTATCCCATTGCTGAAATCAGGCTGGGAGGGCCGCGTGTCCCACCATTGCAAGAAATGGCAAAAAAGTGCAGTAAAGGGCAAAACAGAAGGAAGAAAAACAAGAAGAAAAGACAAAACAGAGGGCAGAAAAATTATCAGAAAAGGCAAAACAGAGGGCAGAAAGACAAGCAGAAAAAGACAAAACAGAGGCCAGAAAACCGAGCAGAAAAAGCAAACAGAAAGTAGAAAAAACAAGTCAAAAAGGCAAAACAAAAAAGCAGAAGAGGCCAAAACAAAGGGCGGAAAAATGAGTAGAAAAAGGCAAAATGGAGGGCAAAACAAGCAGAAAGCCAAAACTGAGCAGAAGAGGGCAAATCAGAGGGCAGAAAAAGAAGCAAAAAAGGCAAAACACAGGGAAGATAAACAAGCAGAAAAGGCATAACAGAGCAGATGAGGGCAAAATAGAGGGCAGAAAAACAATCAGAAAAGTCAAAATGGAGGGCAGAAAAACATACAGGAAAGGAAAAACAGAGTTAAAAAAAAAAAAAGCCGAAAAGTCCAAACAGAGCAAAAGAGGGCAAAACAGAGGGCTGAAAAACAAGGAAAACAGGCAAAACAGAGGGCAGAAAAACGAGCAGGAAAGGCAAAAGAGAGCAGAAGAGGGCAAAACTGAAATCAGAAAATGAGCAGAAAGGCAAAACGGAGGGCAGAAAAATGAGCAAGAAAGGCAAAACAGAGCTGAAGACGGCAAAACAGGGGGCAGAAAATGAGCAGAAAATGTAAAATGAAGGTCAGAAAAATTAGCAAAAAATGAAAACAGAGGCCAGAAAAATTAGCAAAAAAGGCAAAACAGGGGGCAGAAAAACTAGCAGAAAAAGGCAAAAGAAAACAGAAGACAAGAGAGAGGGCAGAAAAGGCAAAACGGCGTGCTGAAAGTCAAAACAAAGCATACACGGGCAAAACAGAGGGCAGCAAAATAAGCAGAAAAGACAAAACGGAGGGCAGAAAAACTGCAGAAAAGGCAGAACAGAGCAGAAGAGTGCAAAACAGAGGGCAGAAAAATTAGAAGAAAAGGCAACATGGAGGGCGGGAAAATGAACAGAAATGGGAATATGGAGGGAAGAAAAAGTTGCGGAAAGGCAAAACAAAGCAGAAGAGGGCACAACAGAAGGCAGTAAAACGAACAGAAAAGCAAAACAGAGGACAGAAAAATGAGCAGAGAAAGCATAACAGAGTAGAATAAGGCAAAACAGAGGGCAGAAAAGTGACCTGTAAAAGGCAAAATGGAAGGCAGAAAATCAAGCCGAAAAGGCAAAACAGATGGCAGATAAACAAGCAGAAATGGCAAAACAGAACAGAGGAGGGCAAAACAGAAGGCAGAAAAATGATCAGAAAAGGCAAAACAGAGGGCAGAAAAATTAGCAAATAAGGCAAGACAGAGCAGAAGAGGGCAAAACAGAGGACAGGAAAAATGATCAAAAAATGTAAAATGTAGGTCATAAAAATGATCAGAAAGAAAAACTGAGGCCAGAAACATTTGCAACAAATGCAAAACAGTGGGCAGAAAACTAGCAGAAAAAGGCAAAAGAGAACAGAAGACAAGAGAGAGGGCAGAAAAGGCAAAACGGAGTGCTGAAAAACAATCAGAAAAGTCAAAACAAAGCATAAACGGGCAAAACAGAGGGCAGCAAAATAAGCAGAAAAGACAAAACGGAGGGTAGAAAAAATGCAGAAAAGGCAGAACAGAGCAGAAGAGTGCAAAACAGAGGGCAGAAAAATTTGAAGAAAAGGCAAAATGGAGGGCGGGAAAATTAACAGAAAAAGGAAATATGGAGGGAAGAAAAAGTTGCGGAAAGGCAAAGCAAAGCAGAAGAGGGTACAACAGAAGGCAGTAAAACGAACAGAAATGCAAAACAGAGGACAGAAAAGTGACCTGTAAAAGGCAAAATGGAGGGCCGAAAAACAAGCAGAAAAGGCAAAACAGATGGCAGATAAACAAGCAGAAATGGCAAAACAGAACAGAGGAGGGCAAAACAGAAGGCAGAAAAATTAGCAGAAAAGGCAAAACAGAGGGCAGAAAAATGACCAAGTAAGGCAAGACAGAGCAGAAGAGGGCAAAACAGAGGACAGGAAAAATGAGCAAAAAATGTAAAATGGAGGTCATAAAAATGATCAGAAAGAAAAACTGAGGCCAGAAAAATTTGCAACAAAGGCAAAACAGTGGGCAGAAAACTAGCAGAAAAATGCAAAACAGAAGAAGACAAAAGAGTGGGCAGAAAAGGCAAGACGGAGTGCAGAAAAGTCAAAACAAAGCATACGCTGGCAACAGAGGGCAGCAAAATAAGCAGAAAAGAAAAAAAACAGAGGGCAGAAAAACAAGCAGAAAAGGCAAAACAGATGGAAGATAAACAAGCATAAATGGCAAAACTGAGAAGAAGAGGGCAAAACAGAGGGCAGAAAAATGAGCCGAAAAGTAAAAAAAGAGCAGAAAGTTAGAAAACAGAGGGGGAAAAAAAGCAAAAAAAGGCAAAACAGAGGACAGACAAATTAGCTGAAAGGCAAAACAGAAGGCAGAAAAACTAGCAGAAAAGGCAAAAGAGAACAGAAGAGGGCAAAACTTAAGGCAGAAAACTGAGCAGAAAAGGCAAAACGGAGGGCAGAAAAACAAGCAAGAAAGGCAAAACAGAGCTGAAGAGGGCAAAACAGAGGCAGAAAAATGAGCAGAGAATGTAAAATGGAGGTCAGAAAAATGAGCAGAAAGGAAAACTGAGGCCAGAAAAATTGAAATATACACTCACACACCCACTCACACACAATTTTCAATTTGCACTCACACTCCCACTCACCCACTCACACACCCACTCACCCACACACCCACTCACACTCCCACTAAGGCACTCATGTACTCACTTAGACACCCACTGATACACTCATGCACTCACTCTCACACTCACTCTCAAAGGTTACAGGATACAGTTAGGAAAACCAATTTAAAAGAACTTCAAAATGTACTTAAAAGACCAAAAGTTGCAGGGACATTATAGTTAGGAAATAACATTTAAAAAATCGTAGAAATTCACACAAAAAACAAAGCTTATAGGGATGCTATTGTTAGCAAATAACATTTAAAAACCTGCGCAATTGACTAATAAAATCATATGTTACAGGGACGTTATAGTTAGGAAATAGAATTTTAGAAAAAACTTGGAAAATCACTGAAAAAAACAAAGTTTACTGGGACGTTATAGTTAAGCTCAGATTTCACTCAAGCAAAACCAGTGAAATTCAGCAGTTATAGTTACTCGAGTATAATGTATGACCCCTCAATGCACTGCTTATGACCTCACATATTACATCACTCATGACATGATCAGTGACATCACTGATGACATCTCAAATGACATCACTCATGACAACCTCCACTAAACCACTCAAACACCGACTCACACCGCTATACAACCTCTCATATACCCACACGACCACTCACATATCTATTCACAGACCCATACAAGTACTCATACATCCACTCACCGATCCATAGAGCCTGTCTCACAGCCACTCACTCACTCATACAGCCACTCAAACACCCACTCACTCATCCATTAACCTACTAAAAGAACCAGTCACTCACCCATACAGCTACTCACACACCAACTAACTCACCTAAACAGCCACTCACTCACCCATACAAGTACTCACACACTCACACAACCAATTACATACCAATTCTTACTTCCATACAAGCACTCCAATATCTGATCACTTACCCATACAGCCATTCACACAGACACTCACTCTCCAATACAGCCATGCACACACCAACTCACTTAGCCAAGCACTCGCTCAAACAGCCACTCACTCATCCATACAGTCACTTACCCACCCAGTCACTCACTCATACAGGCATTCAGACACCCACTCACTGACTCACACACTCACTAACCCACCCATACAGCCACTCATACAGCCGCTCACTCCTTTTAAGCACCTACCACCCTGCCCTATGACATACTTATGGCCGACCTTAGGGGTGACTTTTATGTAGAAAAAAATATTTTAAGGCTTGCAAAGGAGTTTTAAACGCGCACTTGACCTGACAGTAAAACTGCACACATACAATTTCTGCAGTAGCAGGCCTGAAACATCTTTAAAGGGCTACTTGTCTGGGTAGATGACTTGGTTGTGTCAGCACCTGAGTGCTGTGGCATCTTGATAGTGTTGATGTCATTGGGGGTTCCATGTTCTAGGTGCTATAATCAAGGAGAGTTGTACATTCACTGGATGATGTCATCAGTGATGTCATTTGAGATGTCATCAGTGATGTTATCAGTGATGTCACTGACCATGTCATGAGTGATGTAATATGTGACGTCATCACCAGTGCATTGCGGGCGCACGAGTTATAGTTAGGTCAACTAACTATAACGGGGAGAATTTCTATGGTTTTATATGAGTAAAATGTCCAACTAACTATGACGTCCCTGAAACCTATGGTTTTTTCAGTGAATTTCAAAGGTTTTTTAAATGCTAATTTCATATTTTAATACTAATAAAACCTATATTTTTTTCTAATTTTTTGTAATATTTCGGAACTCTATGATCCTTTTTTTTAAATGTGGTAGTGTACCGAGCTCCATCAGCACACGTATCCTATCCGCCATATTGCTAAACTCGTAAAGGATTCGCATTTCGTATCTGATGGGCTTGTGGCACCGCGTCCCGCGTAACATCATATACGTATGTGGTCGCGCCAGCTGCTACTTTGGTATGCGACGGGTATGCAGTACCAAGCCGGGCCTTTTGCTTCATGTACGTATGGGGTCACACCCGCTGCCCGTTGTGTATGCGACGAGTGCACGCTGCCAGGCCCTGTGTTACGTCATAGACGTATGGTGTCACGCTGGGAACGCCGTTCCCTCATTTTTTTCCGTCTCAAAACTATATCTAAATAAGTTTAAAGTGTATATGAGAACAAGCAATAATCTAAAATATTTTAAACATTTATATATTTCTAACTGTAATAAACTTATATTATGGTAATATTTTATAAAAATCGCGTCGGGTGCGGCCTCCTTACGTGCTCGGTGCGCGAAAGCCATGTGACCTTAAAGAAAAGCATTTGATTGGTTCATAACATTTCTCATTGTAACAGTTGGTGGACCCCACACATTTTAGCCATTCTCTCTACAGCGTTTGATGAGAGACTCCTCTTCTGCTTACAGAGTTTTTTTGAAAATGTTTTGCTATGTACACATATCTGACACTACACACAACAAGCAACCATCATCTTCATCAATATTCATGCTCTGAAAAGTAGCCTTCCACCTGTGATAGCCATGTATCTAAAAGCTACATAACAGAACTTTTCCCCACTGCCAGAGGTAACATGGTTGCATACGCTGTCCACAGCACAATGTAATGTGGTACAGCCCAGGGGCAGTATCATGCATAGATAATGAACACACGGACACAGATAGATAGTGGAAGTGGGTACGGGCACGTGCGCTCGACTCCTTTTTATTACCAGGGTTACATATCCAGTGACGTCTGTGCTGGATGCGTGTGGGGTGAGTGTAAACCAGCCCTCAGGGAATGGTTGCTGCTAGCATCAACTACAACAGTAATCATTGGATCACACAGATTCAATAATAAAGGGGTTAATAGTTTGTGCTGCAGTAAGGTAGGGACACTAGATGTGAAATTATACAGAAACGATTCTATCGTAAAAGAACCATAACTTGTGGTATACTAAGATACAGGCAGTAGATCTGAAATAATACACAAAAAGATTGTATCATAAAGGGTCCATCAGGTCTCGTGCACTTAGATAGCCACATCAAAAGCATTCAGCATGTGCACAGCCAGCGATGATGCATGCTGCGGGTGGGCCGTACTAGGAGCAATGTCTGTTGCCTACAACACTACATCATCTGCAATAGCGACCCGATCTGAATTGTAAACACTGCTGTCTGCAGTGTAGGCCAGAGAGCGGTCAGCAAGGGCCCACAGCCATGTGGCGTTGACTTGAGCTGTCCTGTTTGCCGTTACCAAAGCAACAAAAACCGTGTGCATACCCAGTGATGATGCGTATGAGTTGGGCGGACACAGGGCACTGGAGCAATGTCTGTTGCCTACAACACTACATCATCTGCAATAGCGACTCGATCAGAATTGTAAACACTGCGGTCCGCAGTGTAGGCCAGAGAGCCGTCAGCAAGGGCCCACAGCCACGTGGCGTTGACTTGAGCTGCCCAGTTTGCCATACAAGCAACAAAATCCGTGTGCGGACCCTGTGATGATGTGTATGCGTGGCGCTGACAGAGCGCACTGGAGCATTGTCTTTTGCCTACAGGACTGCGTCATCTACAATAGCGACTCGATCTGAATTGTGAACACTGCTGTCTGCAGTGTAAATTGAAGGCAGTAGTGAGCACAGTCTTCTATGAATACTTTTTCTCACTTCCTCTTCACAAAATACAACAACATAAATTACACAAGACTCTGCAATAAATAAATCAAAACAATTCAAATTGCGATCTCTGCTGTCCACTGTGTACACTGTTATTCAGTGTTCTTTACCACTATCAAGAAGAATTTGGTCATTGTACTAAACATATAAGTCATCTTAAAAAACTTCTTCAAGCAAGTATACTAAAAGGCTATTGTGTATATTTCAATAGACGTTGTAGTTAGTTGCCTACTGGATTCTGTAATTAAACAATCACCACTCGATCTGAATTGTGAGCCCTGCTGACCGCAGTGTAGGCCAGAGACAGTGGTCATTAACGCCTCACAGCCACGTGCCATTGGATTCGGAAGCACACAGTTGGTTACTCCTGATCGAAGGGGGTACACACAAATCATCACAAACTTTAACTTCTGACATCCTCAATCATAGAATCAAGGGGCATATCATCAACGGCCAGCGATAATTATCGCTAACCGCTATTAGCGTTAAAATGTTTAACGCTGGCTATCGCAGATAATTATCGCCATGCTAGCGCTGTATTAACAACGCTCAGCGCAATGGCGATAATTATCCTAGCAATAGCGATGTTTTCCATGGAACATCGCTGATTTTCCAGAGATGTTCCATGGAAAACAGCGATACCCTTGATAATAGGGGCCTGTGGTCTTAGCCACACAATCCACCCCCCATGTTAAGTATGCCTTAGTCAGGAATTTAACAGATGTTAAATTCCTGCGTTAAGGCATACTTAGCGCGATTTAAATAATCGCTTCCCCGCATTGTAAATATGTTGAAGCTGCCTTTGTGATATTTACACATGTTGTTTCCACAGACACGCCTACTTTGCATCTCATTAGCGATGCAAAGTTAGGCGTGCTGGAAACGGGAGCAAAATCAGCAAAACACGCGATAGCGTGTCTTTGCTGATAAGGCGATAAAATTATCGCCGCTTTTCGGCCGAAAACGGACGCAAAAGCGGCAATAATTTGTTATCGCCGCATTGTTAATATGCCCCCAAGACCCCGTTTCACTGTTCTGACTTGCTGTACCATGGTGTACTCCACCGACTGCAGTCAGCAAAGCCCAATAATCATGTGCAACAGTTAGCCAGTTCACTACGGAAGCACATAGTCTGATGCACCTCAACGGAGGGAGTTCTGTCAAAACCAAGCAGCAAGTAATATCGGACATCGTTCATTCTGGGATCAAGACACCGTTCCACTGTTGGGACCTAGAGTTGCTTGCACCTGGTCGCAGGGAGTACCTTCACCTCCACTCTCAGATACAGTTCTAACATCATCCATTGTGGGATCAAGACCCCGTTCCACTGTTCGGACCTGCTGCATCACGGTGTACTCCACCGACTGCAGTCACCCAACCCCAATAATCATGTGCAGCACTTAGCTACGGAAGCACAGAGTCTGATGCACCTCAACAGAGGGAGTCCTGTGAAGACCAAGCAGCAGGTAATATCGGACATCGTACATTCTAGGATCAAGACACCGTTCCACTGTTGGGACCTAGAGTTGCTTGCACCTGGTCGAAAGGAGTACCTTCATTTTCACTCTCAGATGCAGTTCTAACATCGTCCATTGTGGGATCAAGACACCGTTCCACTGTTGGTACCTGTTGGAGTACTGTGTTAGTAGTATACAGAGCACTCCACGGTGCTGGGCCTCAGGCTGGGCGCTGTCTGACTGTGTCGTGGTGGCCAGCGTTGAACTCAGGAGCCTTGCCAGCTTGCAGACCTCGGCCCAGGAGCTTCCGCCGGCATATGATGGGCCCTCTTTCACATACGACGGTGTCAAAGGTGAACTGTGGGGCATATGTGCGTCGCAGTGGCCATGACGGTTTCTGGGTAGCAGCAGGCTGAGAGCCTTATTCCCGCAGACACCTTCGCTCACAGCGTCAGCCTCGTGTCGGTGTAAGCTGCGGAGACCTGACAGACATGTTCGCCATTGTGGAAGAGAACCACACCCAGAAAAACGTGCCTTTTATTCATACTCCTACGCTAGCCTTGCGTACGATGTGCCAGCCCACTACGCTAAAGATTTGGGGGGGGCACGTATGCGCTATGTTTTCGTAATCTTCCCTACTGCCTGTACTATCATGGTTGCGTCCACTGTTGACTTCACTCAATAGATCATCAGTGTATGTTGACATGTACATGTCTGTGCTCTGCATACGCACATCCCCTCAACACTTTGCATTGTATACTTTTATAATCGAGAATCACTTGCCACCTTCACACATACTTTGTTCCCATCTCTCCCGCATTCTGCATTGTGTGGCAGAGGTGCCATGCCATGTTTGGTTTGAATACATGGCTAGCCACGGTTCCCACACTACGTAGTGTCGTTGTGTCTGCTAGGTGTACATGTTGTTTGTCATGTTGTATGTAATTATATAAGGTAGCACGTTTATTCACGAGCAGTGGTTTCTCCCATTTACATATCGCTGTCTTAAAGAGGATACCGAAGTTTTTCTCACAGGTGAAAAGTGGGACCACAATGGCAATCATACATTACTATGCAAGAAAATCCAACTGCACGACGCTTCTAAGCTTACATCTCCAAATCTTGTGTGCTTTCTTAAAAGCACGCCAACTCCCACAATCAGACCAACATTCACACAGCTTTCTAACGGCAGTTACCTGGTTCTTAATAACATGGACTGCTACGCAATGTGAGCTGGCATACCGTATGTCCTTACTGTTTCAAACCGGATAACTTCCTCTGGCAATCTCTATTCCCACCCACACAAAGTAACTCCCAAAGTTCAACTTGGCCTTCAATACCTACTTTGAAAACAGATTTTATTAAACGGAGCAAACTGAAAGCGCTTATGTTTGAAACAGAAGTGTCCCTCACATCTCCAAAAGTAATTTATCGACTGCAGATAGCACGAACTTCAAGTAAAACACACTCCCTTTTAAATACGAACCTCCCATTACACTTTGTGAATTGTTACACAATTTTCAACACTTCGGACATTTAAGGGCTGGCACACTTTTTTTAACATTGTCTCCTCCGGCCTTCTTACAGGCTTTCAAACTGTTTTTAGTCTAATACCAGACTTCATTCATTCGATCATCTCTGGAATAACAGAAACAGTGCCCATAACTCTCGCTCTGTTTGTGGCCATCCTACTACTATTTTAGCTTGTTCAAAATGGCTACGCTCCCTGTGGTAACAAGCATGTCCGACAGAATACGCCTCTACGCGAAGCTACATCAATACCATGAAAAAATGGTACAACTTTTCGTCTGCCTGCCTCTATCTATTATCGGAGCCAGCTACAACATGACATTTATTTACACATATACAATCTGTGTGCAACCATCTTTTTATTGCAAAACTTGCCCAATCGACTGGCGAATGGATATATGCCTTGCCAACATCCCAGCAAACGCTCCCGATATCCAGCAGGTAATGGAGTATCTTGAAAACCATGAACTTGATTGTTTGGGCAGTGGAGCAATGGCGGATGCAACGCAAAAAGGTATCCTGGTGAAATGGGATTTCTGCGCAGCTGCGAAAGATCTCCTGCATCGTGCGACCTTTGACAACATCGCAGATTGCCTGCCATTTCAAATTGCCGCTCCCACATTCGAGGAACATTACTGTCCCTTCAAGGATATGAATTGGATCACTTCGCTTTTCTCACACGATGGCAACAATTGCCTCTTGGAACATTACACATCTCAAGCCGCTGATGAACTTCCGGACTGCAATCTCCAAGACTTGTAAGAAATTCACTTTATTCTTGGATTGATTTTTTCCAACTCTTTAGACTTTTTCCTATTACATTTTTTAATACACTTCAATTGAACTATTTTCATATAATAACTTTCTAAGTATGCTTAGGCATTTGAACTCTGTTTTCATTATTGGCCCTTACGTCTCCACACTAACCAAGGATGGATGATGTATGACCTATGCAAATACGCAATTTACTTGCTAAATTAGCCTAAACCCGACATCCATTTTGAAACCATATCTATTCTTTGTACACATGTCTCTCTGCCTGCCGCTTATCCACAAAGCCCTTTCACACAAATGAGCTCATCCTCAGCCTCTGCTCATTCTAAAATTTACAGTCACTCATGTCTAATAGTTATTGTTTATGTCACATGGGACATTAACATGTAAAGTGGAATTGAATGATGCAGAAGCTTAGCTTTGAATACAGCAGAAGCGGTTGGAGTTTGCCTCATCTGGATGCCTTAGCTCTTGCACCAGTGGGTCCATTTATGGCACTTAAATAAAGACACTTTTTATATAACTTGCAGACTCCATCGCTTTATCCCACACAGCCACTTACTGTCTTAAACACACCTGATTTCACCATTTGTCTTCTGTGGCATTGCAACATTCTGCATTATATTCTTCCCGATTATTTCTTTATTCCTGCTTGCTAAAACACCCCATTCGAGTCTTCAGACCGGTAGGGGTGAGTAGTTTGCTTCCCACTCCCACTATAGTCTAAATCCATACTAACACCACTTGCACAGCTATGCCAGTACGCTACAGTGCCCAGAGCACATCAGTTTACAGCAATCAGCTCACGGTTTCATTCCTGAGTGTACTGGCACCTCACCTCAGCACCATCTCACTCTGGTCAAAACAGCACTTTCACACTGCTAGGGGTGAATACTTCACTTCACACTCCCTGTATAGCGCACCCTAACCACCCCACAGAGCTCACACCGCTATACTCTAAACCCATACTAACACCACTTGCACAGCTATGCTACAGCGGCCAGTATCCTACAGCTCCCAGAGCACATCAGTTTACAGCAATCAGCTCACGGTTTCATCCCCGAGTGTACCGCCACCTCACCTCAGCACCATCTCACTCTGGGCAAAACAGCACTTTCACACCGGTAGGGGTGAATACATCGCTTCACACTCCCTGTGTAGCACACCCTAAACACACCCCAGACCTCACAGTGCTCCTACCCTCCTCTTTCCTACTCTTTTCACCCTTTTTTCCCCTTACTCTCTTCAACGGAATCACAAAATGGCTGCCAACACTTCCTAGTTGCAACCGCTCGCACCGCTTGCAGCCAATAAGCAGCAAGCTTGTGCTCATAATGCCTTAGCCAATCAGAAGGCAGAATTCCCAAATATCGATATCTGTAAATTTCGATATTTCTCCAAAACTACTTAACGGATTTACACCAAATAAACAAAAGCGTGCTTTCTGGACCAAGACGCTTCTCCCTGCCAAATGTGAGGTAATTCCGTTCACCCGTTCGACCTGTAGCCTTGTCTAAAGTTTCCAATGGAAATCAACATGGAGAAAACGCGTTTTGGGGCCCCCCTTTTTGCTCGCCCCCCCCTTGACGAATCACCCCCAAACTTTCAACATAGGAGCTGATATGAACAAAAGAATAAGTTTGGAATGGTGACAGGTACCCTTGATCACCATAGGACTAACTCTAGTCCTCAGTTAAATCACATAGTTGAGCTGTGCTACCTTGTGGTCTTACCAAGAGGATTTCCTTAAGTTATATTTATGTGCGCACAGGCTAGGCATCACTCGGCCACAGTATTCAAACAAGGTACAGAGACGTAACTACAAGAGATAACCGATACAAACTTACCGGTCATCAATCTACACAAAGCCCGCACCTGCAAATCAACCTCTATGTCTATTCTTGTCACAGGGCCAATCTACACATTTTAAATTGTTTCAATGTGTATAGTTTAAAAGATTTTAATTTAACTAATATTTTGCTAACATAGCGATGATCTATCAACAATAGTAATTTAATTTTCATTTATCAAGTTTTCATTTATCAAATGACCGTTTTGCATTGTCATGTATGTGCAGACATATGGTAACTTCTATGTCTATTGTCAAACCACAGGTTTGTTGGATTAAAATTCTCTTTGCCATAATCTCACGGAGTCGGTGCCTGTCTTTCGTTGTTGCCAGGATTTGTAAAATCTATCTATCTATCTATCTATCTATCTATCTATCTATCTATCTATCTATCTATCTATCTATCTATCTATCTATCTATCTATCTATCTATCTATCTATCTATCTATCTATCTATCTATCTATCTATCTATCTATCTATCTATCTATCTATCTATCTATCTATCTCATGATATTATATATATTATTCACAAGACCATCAAACTATATCTCAAACATTACAAGTAAAACCTAACATAGCATTTATCATAGAAAGACCGAATTGATAAAAGAAATTCAAACTAAACTAAAATAACCAAGGAAATCAAACTGTAAACAACCTTAGCTAATAAAGGCATTTAAACAATTAAATTCACAATATAAAAGGCACACTGATTTTATCAATTGAATACTTAAAAAATGACAAATGCTGCAAGGCAAGGAAACTGCCTGATTCTCTAAACAGGCACTTAAGGAAAAAATATATGCTACTATCATTTGAATCAAAGCATATGGAGACACCTCCAACAATCTGCACTATAAGCTACAAGTAGCCACTTTCCCTTTGAAATTTGTTTCATAGCCCCAGCCTCTGTCCCTGTCACAGAGGCAGTTAACCACTACATTTTACTAATAGAAAGCCCTTTCTACCAATAAAATGAAGACAAACTAAGCCCCCTATGGATTATTTCGAACACACTTGGGATGGTAGAATGCATCACACCAGACACAGACACCAACCCAAATACCATTGGGGAATGTCTATGACATCACCTTGGCACAGGAAGCCAAAACAAACAATGCAGATGAAGGATGCCTCAATGCCTTCCAATCCACATTACATTATAAAAAGAGCAAAGCTATCAACAACCATGAATGGAGCAATCTGTAACACAAATAGCCCCTAAATTTAGCAAACATAGCAAAAGAATGTATGAAATGTTGCAATGTAAAGACAAAGGTGCCTATTAGCATGGCGGGCGGGGTAGTTTGGCGGATGGATCGCCACCGCTGGTTGGACGGTGGCGATCCATCTGCCAAAATACTCCGCTGGACCGCCTTTTACCCCAGCCACATTAGCATGGTGGGCGGTACCGCGGCGGACGGAATGACCGCCCACCACTTTTCTGCTGGTAGGCAATCATCACGGTTGCCTACCGGGTGGAAACGGACCATAATATGGTGGCGGTGCCTTGCAGGCACCGCCATCCATATTATGATGTGGCATTTTCAATGCCTTTCCATGGCGGAGACTCCGCCATGGAAAGGAATGCGGAGTTCTCTTTGGGGACCAGAACGGGCCCCCCGGGGTGTGGGGGGGGTTGCACTTTGGGGGTACCCATGGTACCCCTTAACATTGGCATGCACAAGGTGGCAGGCACTGCACGGTGCCTGTCACGTTGTGCATGCCAATGCACAACATGCATATATTGTATATGTGGGATGCCACCGCCACCGTGGTGGTGGCATCCTGATTGCCAGTACAGGACTGCTACACCACTGGCGGCTGGTCCTAGCACCGCTCGGGTGGCGGGCAAACTGAAGTCCGCCCGACATCCTAATGGGCCCCAAAATCTTCATAAACAACAAAGGAATGCATTCATTAGAAATAATAGCCAAAAGCATATTATACAATAAATAATAACCTACAGAGGTACCAAAAACCTGTCACAAAATTTAAACCAACATGAGAAATATTTTTTTATTTAAATAATAGGTAATAATAAACATAGCATTTTATTACATCAGTCTAAACATTAAATAAAACTGATTACGTTCATCAAGCATCGTACTTATTTGCTGTAATGTACTGGTACACTTGTACACTATGTTCACATTTCCTTCTGATCCTACATGTTTCCTATCCCTCAACCTATGTGAACTTAACACAAATTGTCGCGGTGGTTGTCAACGCTTACACATTGTTTGTGTTATTCTTAACAATGTGTGGGAGTGTCTCTTGGAGATGCTACATCTGTAGCACTGTAGACTTAAATCTGAAATTATTGATAGTCGCTTATCTTGAAGTTGGCAAATTTGGACTTAGTGCGTTCTCTTCACTCATACATGAGTTAGGCGGATTTTTCCTTGCTTGGAATTCATACGGTTCGTATATATGGACACTGGACCTCTTATTATGTGTTTCTGATTGTTTTTTTTCAACCTGACTCTTACTATGCAGACAGGTTGTTAGGAGGTGTAATACTCATCGCCTCATGTGGTAGAAATAATTCGTACACCTGCCCGGTTACTTGAAACCATTCCAATATGGCTGACTCATTTCGATTGAACTCTTAACTTATCTATGTACATTGCCCACATTAACGTGTGTCTCATTGCTGCGCCGTATATGTGTGAATGGATAACCTTAGGTGCACTGTGCTTGTGCACACCTCTTGGATTGGTGCACAGTTTAATCAGTAAACATGCATCTCCGTTTCGGAGTTTTTTTTTTTTTTTTATTAAATTTGTTACTTTGGAAATAACATATAAATCATCTAATTTACACTGTATTACCATCTACATTGATAGAGAACTAAAACAAGGACGATATTTTCTTCTTGTACATGATACATGAGCAATCATGCTATCAGACGACTTGTGCCGTTTGTAATGCTCTCAACAATCATAGGAATCGGAACTAGTCCAAGATGGAGGAGATTGGGGTAGAATATGCATTGACGCTATGTTACTTTGGAAATAACATATAAATCATCTAATTTACACTGTATTACCATCTATATTGATAGAGAACTAAAACAAGGACGATTTCTTCTTCTTGTACATGATACATGAGCAATCATGCTATCAGACGACTTGTGCCGTTTGTAATGCTCTCAACAATCATAGGAATCGGAACTAGTCCAAGATGGAGGAGATTGGGGTAGAGTATGCATTGACGCATTGACGTCATTTCCGGTTTCCGGGGATTTCCTTAAAACGCCATCAAGACACATATAAATATGGGCGGCATTTGAAACCAATTGGTCACCGCTCCTACACGACGGTGTTCGCTACTGCGCTGATGACTCCAGAAAACGGAATCGGAGTTACGTTCTCTACAGAGTAAGGTAATTTGGTATTTAGCTGGGGCACATTGGATTAAGCAGTGGGTACTTGTACGCCAACTTTTTGGCGCTAGATCGTTAGGGATTACAAGCCTATGATACACAGATAGTCATTGCACTTGTGTTTTTGATTTGTACTGTGGGGCTTGGAAGTCAGCTATGCCATAGGATTGCACTAACGTACAATTTACGTATAGGCAAAGGCTTTTAATTTAGGGCTGTACGTCCCAGTGGTCCGCTGTCCTTAGTGTTATAGATATATTACTTTCTGTTTTGTCTATATACATATTTTTTTCTTCTCAATTCGCAGCGTTTATATGCTGTTGTTTGGGCTAACACCTGTTTGCAATATACTCTGGTTTTTTACGACAGTATGCAGGATTGGGTGGCTGAGTTTTGTGACTATTACGACGGACATGTGTGTGTATGATGTCTACAGTCAAACATAACATTTCCTTTTTGTTGTTTATGGAATTATACTTTGGTGCCTATCCGGTTTATTTATCATTGGGATTGGGTGGCTGAGTTTTGTGATTGTTACGGCTGACATGTGCGTTGTATGATGTCTACATTTAAACAAAATATCTTCTCTCTGTTTTTTATGGAATTTTACTTCGGTGCTTATCCGGTTTACTTACTGTTGGAATAATACAGATTGGACTGTTCTGAAATACTAGTGTCTTTGAATCACTTGTCATTGTTTACGTTTGTCCACCAGCCTTTTCATAACATTTCGGTAAGGACATTGAGTATTGATGTTGTATGTGCGTTTCTAAGCAACTCTGTGACCGGATGTGCACATCTTGTCTCGCTTTGAGCATTTATCATTCTAATCACATTTCAGACAACTCCGGTTAAAAATACTCTGAAAAACAGAAGGTCTTTATTGGTGGAGATTACAGTATATTCTACTACATAGACGATATGCTAGTTCTTAAAGGTCAGTAACTGTGGACTGACTAGATACAATTATTCCCCAATTTCTGCATTTCGATCAACTTTTGGACACTATCTATATCTCTCTTTACGATTTTTAGACTTTATATATCGGGAACTCTCTGCATTGCTGTAACTGAATATCTCTGCGCCACTCAGTTCGACAGCTTGATTCTTTGGTAAGCGACTTGTGTAAACTGACACAGTTCTGTTTCTTGGTTTCACTTTTCAGTACTCTTTCTCACATTGGAGTATTTCTGTCTTTACCAACAGCATTTTCGGTGATAAAGCATCTAGGGCTTTACTTTCTGAAACTTTTTAAGTCACTCTGACTTTTCCATTTCACGTTATTAAATTACTCTTTATTGGTAGGTCCTTGGCTTTACTTAAAATCAAGAAGTTCGGTTTGGTGTTCACGTATCTATCCTTCGCTAAAATAGGAACATTGTTGTTTGTCGACTTAACATGTTTTTAATATGAATAAATCTGATATGACTTTTTGTATGATTTTTAACAGCCTTGAAGAATCCCATGTTTGGGCGAAACGCGTTGGCTGTGGATGTGACAACATCATTGTAATAAAGAAAAAACCTGAAAATTTTACTAGTTCTGTGTGTATTATAAAATCTGTTTAGTACTACACTGTATTAGCTAAATCACTCTTGCGTTGCCTCTCATATCTTGTGTTTATCATTATTGTCTATGGTCTTTTAAGCGGCTGGCCATTTGAGGTGGGCAACACACGTATTACTCAAAAGTGACATGTTCAGGCAGTGCATATGTGCTTAACCTAGCTGCTTACTTCTCAAATTTCTAATTAAATAAAACTCCACTGTTAAATAAGACTGAGCTAATAAAATAATGTATACATTATTTACATCAACTATGTAAACCTCACCACAGAGCTCAAAGAACAAACTCACTCATCACATAAAATAAATACAGCACAGAAGCCACACATTTTCAAATAACAATCACATAATATTTATACAAAAAGTAAAATATATCATTTCCCACCCAAAAGAAACTAAAATAAATATGACATCTGTTCTATAGCTGTAGATCTTCCTCTGTATCAACATAGTCCCAAAAAATAATCCACCAAAAAGGGAAATAAAAGTTACAATTATTGGTTTATTATAAACCAAAAGTGATATCCTTAAAAGGAAAACTATAACTCCCAATGCCCATAGCCCACGTTTGTCGACAATAACCAGCAAACTAAACAAGAAAACCCACCTGTGAAAAACATTACATTCCCCAAAACTCATATACAGCACACTTAGCGGCCTATTAGGATGGCGGGCGAACTTACATCCGCCCGCCATCCCTGCGGAGCAGGGACCATCCGCCATTGGTGTGCTGGTCCGGCCGACCATATTAGGATGCGCCCACCACACTGGCGGGCGCATCCTGGTAGGTTAACATTGCGGACGGTGTTGCTGGCTGCAGCACTGTACGCAATGTTAAAATACCATGTTTTGCATTGTGATGCACAACGTGGCAGGCACTGCACGGTGCCTGCCACCTTGAGCATGGCAATGTCCAAGTGCAGCCACCCAACACCCCCCCAGGGGCCCGCAACGGGCCCCGTGGCAAAACACCGTATGCCTTTCCATGGCGGCATTGCCACCATGGAAAGGTTGGTTAATGCTGGCATCCTAATCTGCTAGGCACCACCACCATTTTGGGTTCCCTGGACCGTCCGCCAGGTAATGAGGACGATTGCTGGAAGCGGACGGTCTTTGCATCCGCTGCGGATGCATTCATGTTCCCACTGCCATCCTAATCTGGTGGTGGGAAATATTTGTTCGATGGCAGAAGGTCCGCCACCGCAGGGCCGGCAGTTGCCACCACCGGCCCTGCGATGGCGGTCCTTCTGCCTTCATAATCAGCCCCTAAATCATCTTAAAATAATTACCATAACACAATTTACATTGACACTGACAGACCGATTCGGAAAGGCTGTTGGAAACCGACATCGTAATCGGTCGGTCGGAAATACTGTCAGTTGAGCTGTACGAATCGGCTTCGACCGACTCAGATTGTATGAATGATGCTCGGAACTGATCCGGAATGACCGTATGGTTCCCCTTTTGATTGCAAGCATCGTAATCGGTCGGCCGGAATTGTTTCTGACCGAGGCGGGCAGATGGGTTCCGACACAGTCTAGGGGAATCCGACTGTCAGGCGGAGGCTTTCCGACTGACACCGTAATCAGGCCCTAAATGTACAAAAAACCCACAAACAACACTATTACTAACTCCTAGACCTCCCCGTACATCCTCCCTACCCTCAATAACCTTTAAAAAGTACTTACCAGTTCGATCGAACAGCAGAGCCATACTGCAATCTGGATACCAGACAACAGACACAAAATGACACAAATAGACTGCAAAGCCAAAGGTAATGGTAAAAAAATGGCTACTCAATGAAACTCAAAAAACAGACTCCCCATAGAAATAAATGGAAGCAAATATAAATATGGTGAATGAATGTATTAGGAAATGCTTAAAAATATGAAACACGTAAAATGTGTAAATAAAGGTTATAGAAAAATGTGTGTTATAGTTGTGATTGGGGAGGCTAGAGTAGTGTGTCTTTTGCCTCTTCCCTCTTCTTTGAGTGACAAAAAGTTGAAAAATGTAAAACATTTGTAAAGTATACAATAAATTATAGTATAAAATATATACAATTATTTAATATATGCTGAAAAAAACTTATGTTGAAAATATGTATATATAAAACAATTGAAATGTTCATAAATGTTATCCAATGAAAAAAGTACAAAATGTATGATATACAGTACTAATTTAAATATGATTTACATTTCTTATGTAATAATACAAATGTGTTGAAAATTGTGTATTTATTTATCTATATTAACATGTTTATTTTTAGGTTGAAATGTTTTTTTTAAATTTGCATGAATAAACTATGAAAACATGAATACAATTTGAAAAATATGTCTTTATTCTCTAAAGAAATGTATTTAATAATATTCTTTATTGCAAATGTATAACTATGTTTCTAAACACCAACAATACTAATTGAATAACAGAAACTATTTCTACTGCATTTAAATACAGTTTAAACAAAGGATTTCACACCAAAATTGTAAAATTAAATAATCATACACCAAAGTAAACCATTTTAAAGAAGGTGCGGCCACTAAAAGGATGACATTTACTATTCCAAACGAGTCTGAACCAATTTGAGGAAGGTGTTGGACACTAAAGGGCCTCAATTATGGGGAATTGGCGTAGGGCAGAGCCGCAAGTCTTTCTGCTGTGCTGCCCTACACCAATGTGAAAGGGCCGAAATGCGCCTTATTTATGAAATATGGTGCACTGTTTTCCTTTCCTCCTATGCTGGTGCACAATTTGCTGCCTAGCACCAATGCAGGCACCTTTGCACCAGGGTGCAAGGTTATCTGCATTGCACGCAGGAATGTTTTTGTACAGGAAGGGGTACCTTTCTGCTCAAAAACAATCTTGAGAGGCAGTTTCTTCTTTCCATGCCTGCTGAAGAGTGCAGCACACATGGAAAGAGGAAAAAATGAGTAGAGATAAACAATATTTCTCCTCATTACTCCTGCTCTGGGGAGGCATAATATTTTGGCGATGCCCCAGATTTACATGATTCAGTAAATCTGGGGCAGCGTCAAAATCCATGGATTTAGGTGAGAAAACGCAATGCTCATGGAACACCTCCCTGGCGCAGAGTAAGGCAATGCAGAGACTTAAGCTGACTTGCCTTAATCCATATCTCTGAAGCCATGCAAAACCATGCAAAGCCACGAAAAGTGGCTTTGCGTGGTCTCATAAATATGTTTGAGAGGTTTGTACCTCCGGAGCATCAGAAAAAGTGATGCTCCAGCAGCTCAAACGTCCCATAAATAAGTAACATTTACTATTCCTGCTCAAATCTATACCACTTTGAAGAACGTGTTGGACAGTGAAGTGATTACATTTACTATTCTCACTCCAATCTCAACCAATTTGGGAAAGGTGTTAAACACTAAAGGGGTTACATTTGCTAATCCCACTCCAATCTAACCCAATTAGGGGAAGTGTTCCACACTAAAAGGGTGGCATTTACTATTCACACTCCAATCTAAAACAATTTGGAAAAAGCGTTGGACACTAAAGTGCCGATTCCGATCCGGTAAAAAGGCCCTACGAATCGTCGTACAGAGCGTTTTCTCCGTACTACTCGTACCCGGTAAACTGTCCGTACAACCTAGGAAGTACGATTCGGGCAGAAAGCCTATTTCCGTACGAATCGTACAAAAGACTGTACGGGTAAAAAAAAACTACGATTCAGATCCGCAACAGCTTGTACGCGCCGTCCGTACAGATGTAAGCAGCGTTTTACGGCCCAGCAAGTACGATCCGTCCCTACGGTACTCCGTATGGCTCTTTTTTTATGGGAGCCAAAAACAGCCGTAAAAGCTGATTCCCCAGGGGTAAGAGTCGTACAGGCCCCCCCACCCCCCGTATGTACGCACCGTACCCCCATCCCCCGTATGTACGCACCGCACCCACACCCCATATGTACGCACCGTACCCCCACCGCCCGTATGTACGCACCGTACCCCCACCCCGTATGTATGCACCGTACCCCCACCCTGTATGTATGCACCGTACCCCCCGTATGTACGCACCGTACCCCCACCCCTCGTATGTATGCACCGTACCCCCACCCCCATATGTATGCACCATACCCCCACCCCCCGTATGTACGCACCGTACCCCCACCCCCGTATGTATGCACCACACCCCCACCACCGTATGTCGGGGGGGCCTGTATGACTCGTACCCCGGGAACAACTCTTCCCGTGCTACGAGTCGTACAAACTTCGCTTCGTGGCGGGTAGAGTCATTCCCCGAGTACGGGCCGTTTTCCGTACGATTCGTAAATCGGATAGCCAGTCCGGATTGTACTTGCACGCTCGGACTGTCATTTTACGAATTGTATGGAAAAGTGTCCGGGTACGTCTCGTACATCTTTTCCCGTTACGATTCGTACGGAGCGGGCCGATCCGTATGTACTTTTTCCCGTACGAATCGTACTTCACGGGTCGGACGCGACTTGTATGATTCGTACGGAAAAAAATACGGGTTCCAGTCGTACGGAAATAATTTTTAACGGATCGGAATCGGCACCTAAATGGGTGACATTTACGATTCACACTTCAATTTAAACCAATTTAGAGAAGCTGTTGGACACTGAAGGGCTGATATATACTAGTCACACTCCAATCTTTTCCAATTTGGGGAGGGTGTTTGACACTAAAGGGGTGACATTTACTATTCCCAATCCAATTGAAGTCAATTTGGGAAAAGTGTTGGACACTAAAGTGTAGAAATGTACTACTTTAACTGCAATCTAAAATGTTCAATGCAAGGTGCTACGGACTATAACTTTTAAACACACAATCATTGCCCTATATTCTCATAAAAATGTTCATCTATAAAATAAACTAATATTTACCAGAAAAAGACACTAACCAAAACTGCATACTTATATATTAATATTAAAACATTAACAAATGAAACAAGAGTTTATCAGTATTATTAATTAATAAAAGTTTTAAAATATTTGCTACTATTCCTAAACTTTGAACCACGAAATAAAAAATACAATCAGAATCAAAATTTTAAATCATAAAATAAAAAGGTTTAAAATATAAATAAACAATTAAAGTGACATTGTAAATGTCAACATAAAGGGGCCGATTCCAATCCTGGAAAAAGCTGTACAAATCGTTATACGGAGCGTTTTTCCCGTACGACTGGTAAACTTTTCTTACAACCTAGGAAGTACGATTCGTACAGAAAGCCTTTTTCCGTACAAATCGTACAAAAGACCATACGGCTAAAATAAACCAATGATTCTGATCCGAAACAGCTTGTACGCGACGTCTGTACGTATTTAAGCAGCGGTTTCCGGGCCAGCAAGTACGATTTGTCCCTACGGCACTCCGTACGGTTCTTTTCTTACGGGAGCCAAAAACAGCTGTAAAAGCAGAGTCCCCAGGGGTACGAGTCGTACAGGCATACACACCTGTGCATTGTGTATGTACGGTGCGTACCCCCAGTGCGCATGTACTGTGCATACCCCCAACTCCGCGTACCCCAACATCGCGTACCCCAACATCGCGTACCCCAATATCGCGTACCCCCAACATCGCGTATGTACGGTGTGTACCCCCAGTGCGTATGTACTGTGCGTACCCCCAACATCGCGCACCCCAACATTGTGTACCCCAACATCGCGTATGTATGGCGCATACCCCCACATCGCGTACCCAACATCGCGGACCCCAACATCGCATACCCCAACATCGCGTACCCCAACATCGCGTATGTACGTACCATACATACGTGATGTTGGGGTACGCGATGTTGGGGTACGCGATGTTGGGGGTACGCACCGTACATACGCGATGTTGGGGTATGCGATGTTGGGGTACTCGATGTTGGGGGGTACGCACAGTACATGCACACTAGGGGTACGCACAGTACATGCGCACTGGGGGTACGCACTGTACATACACAACGCACGGGGGTGTATGCTTGTACGACTCGTTCCCGGGATGAGTCGTACAAAGTTTGCTTCATAGCGGGTAATGGCATTCCCCGTGTACGGAACGTTTTCCGTACAAACCGTAAATCGGAAAGCCGGTCCGGATCGTACTAGTACGGTCGGACTGCATTTTTACGATTTGTACGGAAAAGTGTCCGGGTCCGTCTCGTACAACTTTTCCCGATCCGATTTGTATGGATCGGGCCGATCCGTATGTATTTTTCCCGTACGAATCGTACTTCACGGGTCGGATGGGACTTGTACGATTTGTATGGAAAAATTAACTCATACGAGTCGTACGGGGAAAAAAAAAAACAGGATCGGAATCGGCCCCAAAATGTTTTCATTTTTTCAATTTATGATAATTGTTTTTCACAAAAATTACAAAATGTATTTTGGTGTTCATTTGTTTTAAATTGGTTTACTTTATTGAATTACATTTTTACATATTTGCATTTTATTTATTTTTTAAAATTGTAATTCAAAAATGTATATAAATATGAACAATAAAATATGTTTCTGTTACATTTATTGCAATTAATATATATTTATTAATCTCATAAATTATTATTTAAAGCAATCATTAATGTATCAAAATACATTTAAAAATGTTACAATACTAATGGGTATAATAATTTACATAATTAACATTACATTTACAGTACAAATATAGAATTGTTAAAAATCTTCCCACCATTATCACCCAAAATCCAAAAATTGTAAATACATAATTTCCATACATGAATGCAGCTAAACATGCAAATATCAATTAATTTATCATTAATAAATTATCTTACTAAAAGTTTAATTATCATATAGAGTCAAACACACTACAAATAATTACATATAAAATAACACTTACAAATGATATTACATACAACAATATTTTCTAGAAAAATATTTTTTGCAATGATATTAAAAACAACACTTTAAATATTATTTTTACCTTTGACATTTTTGTCGATGATATGCTACGGGCTTGATTACGAAGGTGTGGAGACCGCCACAGAGAGGCTGTCGGTGGCGGTCTCCCCACCACCGGAACCGGGATCTCTGTCTGCCATATTATAATGGCTTCAGGACGGGTGGCGGTTGTAAACTCCGCCCGCCATGGCGGTCATAAACCTCGACCGCCACGGTCCCGATAGGCGGTCTGTATCCGACGCCCTGTCGGACCTCCCTGTAGTCCCAGAATGGCGGCGGTGCCTGTCAGGCACTGCTGTAGGGATTACAATATCCCTTTCTGCTGGTCGTTCTGCGGTGGTCAACCCGCCGCAAAATGGCAGGTGGAAACGGATTTGGGGGCCTGGAGCGGGCCCCCCTAACCCCCTGAGCCAGGGACATAGGCACTGGGGGGCACCATAGTGCCCCCTACATATCCCTACAGAGCGTATCACCCACAGCAATGCAAATCATAGGCAATGTGACCCCCACAGTGGTGGTCGCATCGTAATTTGCCCTGTGGGACAGTCGCCTTGTAGATGGGTGGTTCCGAATATGATACGATGGCAGACAGACTGAAGTCCGTCTGTCATCGTAATGACCCCCTATATTTTTGCATCACAATATTTTTTATTGGATATTTTGTCCAAACATCTTACACTGAAGTTTGACAAAATGTCATAAGTGCCACATAGGTAGATAAAGTGAGGGATGATCTATGTCAGATAATGCAGTATGCTTATCTATCAGTAACCTCTGCCACCCACTGAGGCCCTGTCCAGTAGGATTCATTAGGCTTAAAACTCTAACCCGCCTAAGAAATATAGGGATTATAGCATTAGGCATGCCTAAAGCTTATCCAACTGGGAATCTCAAAAGTTTCAGAAAATTATAGCTCAATACTACATTGAAATATTGCCCCTTCCATTAAAAATGAACATAAGGGTATTTCCTTTTTTTCTCATTCATCACTGTAATTTATAAAGAAACATTATACAATGTTCTAAAATCATTTTACTGCACAAATATGTTGGAATGAAGAAAACTGAAATGAGAAATTTCCTCTGGAAAGAAAGAGTACTAAAGCAAACAATACACTATTGTTCACCTTACACCTAACCCAAAACCTCATCATAAATCTTTACCTAAAATCCATCCCTATGGTGTCCCTCACCCTTTAATCTAACACCAACCCTTACACTAAACTCATCACTATATTATCTAACTCCAGCTGTCGTCCTGGCATCACCCTTACTCTTTCAATAACCCTAACCAGCTTTAAGACCCATCCCTTCATATAGTTGCCATGTTTTTATTATTTTAATTAAGAAATATAAGGTATTTGTTGTTAGTTTCTCATTACAGCAATTTCAAATTTAAAGTTGCAGTAATTTTCTTATCAGCATTTTCAAGTTCTGGTTTTCATTAATCGGATTTCCTTATAATGACCTGGATCTCATGTTCATGCTTAGAATGTTTCAGAGGTGGAAATATCAACTAATTCCTTATGAAACAAAATTAGAAATATCACCCATGACAGAAAAAAAAATATTTTTAAAATGTGCATTGGCTAATCAACGTGCATTCACCTTATTGATACGTAGCACAAACTAAATGGAATATTAAAGAAATATGGATCCGAGATATGGCGGTTTTAAAACCTTATTTAGAGATTTCCAGTATAATTGCCATAATAACACAAATGGCAACCATACACATGTGACAGATAGGACCACACATTTACCCCTACATGTAGAATGACTTGCAAAAACAGTTTTTCAACAAATTTATACGCAATAATTTTTTGAGTCAGAAATTACATTTTGTTGATGATTTTACTGTGCAACATTGTGCCATTAGCACTCACTTCCGATGTACTAATACCACATTACCTTGAACCAGAAACAGTGTTCAAGCAGCAGTAAATTGATTTTCATACATTAAACACACCATCTCTAAATGGCAGTGCTGCTATGTGTTAGAAAGATAACCCTGGTCTCCAAGACAGGTTGCTTACAAATCCCAAGGCCTATTTATAATGGCAGGTGGAACGTTGGCCAGGTAGTTCAATAGTGGCCACAACCTTGTGGGGCACCGCCTGAACCATCCAGACAACACCCGTCTAGCAGGGGAAAGTCGTCAATGCAGCCACTGACTCAGTGGTTGCACTGAAGGCAGGGAATTTTGCCAAGTGCGTCGGAAACACTGCAGTCCCCCCCCCATCTTAGTGGGGCAGGGATCTGGAATTTTTGGGAGTATGTCCTGCATACGGCAAAGCCCTACTGACCACGTGTCTAAGATGTAATTTGCCCTACTATTTCATATCTATATATAATATATATATAGATATAGATATATATATATATATATACACGACAACAATTATGGAAGGCAGAGAAGCTAAACGCAACGCTGATGTAGCACAAGTCTTTGACAGCATCCCTATGTCTTATCAATCTAAAGGGAAATTCAACATAGATGCCACAAATGACAATAAAGAGATTCTCAGATACTGGGAACGTTTATCCAGAAAAGAGATTAATAAATGGTGGGAAGTTATCACCCTGAAAAAATATGTGGAAGTTAAACGAATACCTCGAGGCTTACGCCTCACTTTAATGCCCAGCCACCAAGACATCAGTGGTGACCTCTTGCAGGAATGGGGTGAGCATTTGTTGGGCTCCTCAATGGGCCTCATAACGATCCTTATTAAACACACTGAAAAAGCACTAACGGACATACAGACAGAATTAAGTGCATTGGAAGATTCGCTTGACAAACTCACTCTCTCGGAAGAACATCAAAAACTCAAGGAGGAAATGACCAAAAACCTAGAAAAACATGAAGATCGCGTAAAACTACGCAAACAACTTAAGTTCCAGAGGGACAGGCTGGATTTTGAAGAAGGACGCATTTTTACTTTCTCCAGAAAATATGAGCAACAAAGGAGCAAGGAACAGCTTGAGGCAGCAAGTGCGCAATCATCTAGCTTCGAATCGCTGCCAAGTACTGATGTGAGCGAAAATGAAAGCAGCAATGCCCCCCAGACAACTACAGTAAAAGTTCCTTTTTTAACCGAAATGCGCCTGGCCCTGCAACAACAAAACTGGGAGAAAACAAGACCACCAGGCCGTGGGAGAGGAAGAGGAAGGGGCAGGGGCCAAGGCAGAGGAGGAAGAGGAAGACAAGGAGAGGCAAAAGAGGGCAGGGGAGGCAACGATACCTCCATGGAAACCCGGGCCAGACCCAAACGGACCCAAAAACATCTACACAAGAAGAGGAAATAGAGCAAAGTGCCATTTCTCAAGAATTAAATGTCATTAATTTGTCATCTCGCCAATTAACTGAATCGGAAGAACAGTTGTTAAAGAAAGGCCTCAACTTCTGCCCAAAAATTCATTTGGACCTTGCTCAAACACGGATTGACCTCTACAAATATATCCGCAAACTCAAACTGGTTAAAATCTTTGCGGAAAAACAGACACCCACAAAGGAGAAAACTGCCATGACTCACACCAGTGAATTATTAGCAGAAGACGAACAAGCTCTTATCACCCTCATAACGATGGGGAATATGGAAACTACGGATCCCTGTGACAATCTGGGAGAAATACTTCCACCCTTGGGAGCAGGAATAAGTGGAAAAAAAACCAAATCCTATTTCTATCCGATCCTACCACCGGGCAACAAAATTGACTTGTTCCATGAAGCCATCACACATGATTTATACCATCTTAACCAACGAAAATTAAAAGACAACCTTTCACCCTCGGAAAGATCAGCGCTAAAAAATTTACAGCAGGATTCTACAATCGAGATCAAGCCTGCTGACAAAGGCGGAAACGTCGTAATTCTTAATAAAACAGATTACGTATGGGAAGCTGACCATCAGCTGCAGGACACAACCTGCTATAAAGAACTCAGCACCAATCCAATCAAAGAAATTGAAGTAGTCATCAATCAACATCTTAGTGACTGGCTTAAGGAGGGTCTCATTGATGAAGAAGAGAAAAAATATCTTACAGTGACAAAACCCATTGAAGCCACCATGTACTTTCTACCCAAAGTACACAAGCGATTACATAAACCTCCAGGCAGACCCATCGTCTCGGCCAACGGTTCAATCATGGAACCCATTTCCAATTACATTGATCATTTTTTAGCGCCAATTGTAAAGGACTTAACCAGCTATCTTAGAGATACAACAGACCTGTTACAGAAACTGGAGGGGATACCCTGGAATCATCAATTTAAACTTGTGTCAATGGATGTTGTGTCTTTGTACACAAACATAGAACATGAAATAGGCCTAAAAGCCTGCAGCTTCTTTCTGGGTAAACGCAATATTCAATTTAAACAACACAATTCCATGTTGCTTCAAATGATCACTCTATGCTTGCAGAATAACATCTTCACTTTTAACAAGAAACATTACCAACAAATGAAAGGTACAGCCATGGGCTTTTCATTTTCACCGAATTTTGCAAATCTAGTAATGGGTTGGTTCGAACAAAAAATTGCATGGAATAGTGACAATGACCATCATGTACAGAAAATCATAGCATGGTGGCGCTTCATCGATGATCTATTCATCATATAGGATGGAACTACGGAAGAATTTGCCACATATTTCCAAATCTTGAACAATAATGAAACCAAACTACAATTCACCTATGAAATCAGTTCAACCAAAATCTCATTCTTAGACATCGAAATCTATGTACAAAACAATACAATACAAACAACCCTGTTCAGAAAACAAACAGCAACCAACTCATTACTACATGCGGACAGCTTCCACCCCACCAATCAAAAATGGAACATACCTTATGGGGAATTCTTACGCTTACGCAGAAACTGTTCCGCCAACAATGATTTTGAACATCAGAGCAAAGCAATGGCAACAAGATTCCAAAAAAGAAAATATCCAGACAGGATAATTCAAACAAGTCTCAAAAAAGCAAAAGAAAGAAATCGCATGGAAATCTTGAAAAGCAAACCAATGGTGATTCAGAATGATTTCACTAAAATACGCCTCATCACAACTTTCTCAACTGAAACCAGTGATCTTGTCAATATTTTAAAAAAACATTGGGGCATCCTAAAACTAGACACCACCATTGCCGACCTGATTGGAGATCACCCGGATGTCACCTTTAGGAGAGCACCAAATCTAGGTGACAGACTCACACGTAGCCATTTTAAAATTAAGCAACAGAAACCATGGACCAACATTGAGGGCTTCTGGCCATGCAAAAACTGTAAAGCTTGCAAAATTGGCATACCTATAAAAGTGGTGGAAGGTAGAAGTGGAGGAAAGTGGAAAATTCAGCAACACATTTCTTGTAAAACCAAATATGTGGTGTATGTTGTCGAATGCCCCTGCAAGTTAAAATATATAGGAAGCACTATTTGTGAAATCAAGAAACGCATCCTAGAGCACATCAGAGCCACGGTCAACATAGATCGTTCAAATGCCATTGCCAAGCATATGGAAAGCTCACATGACAGCAAATGGGAACTGCTACGCTACTATGCCATTGAACATGTGCCAACTTTGGATCGTGGAGGAAACAGAGAAAAACTCCTCCGCCAAAAAGAATCCAAGCATATTGTGTCATTCAGAACTCTGACCCCGTATGGACTCAACCAGGATGAGGAACTCTTTGTACATTTGTGAACTCTGTGGGTATAATTTCACTACATACCCCAGCCTTGCAGTCAAACAATAATACTGACCAATTGTAAAAAAACTTTTTCTTTGTTTATTTCAATGCAGGAGTTTTATCGGACTAATTATGAACATTAACCTGAATATAAGCCAAACCCCTACTAGCAGGTGGACTTTGGCCTTTTTGTTCATTACTTGTATCAGTTGAATTTGGTGTCAACATGTGCCTCCCCACCAGAGGGGTGTATTTTCTTCTTTTTGTGATTTGTGGTTTCACATGAGACTTGTACATAGTGCTATTGATACCACTAGAGGGTTAATATGATATACACATATATCAAAATAATTTTCTTCTACTTGTCACACATACATTTGCATTGAACACTATGCTTTATGGTTATCTGATTATTGTCAGTATTTTTTGACTATCTACTGCGTTGCCTGTAGCGTTCCACTTATGGATTGTTAATAAGTTTAATCTTAAATAAGCATTCTCTTCGCCAGTTACTGGAGTTTAATTTTGTTTAATTCTGACAAATTTTGTTTTGTGTATTTACCAGCACAATTCGCAAACACACGCACTACAATGACCAGCATGCCTTGCAAGTGCTTAAACAGGAAGTAGTAGCATTAACTGACATAAATAATGTCTGACCACTGTGTTTGGTAACCCGTGATCAAGGTTCGAGTGAGAACCGAAACGCGTTGGGCCAGTGTTGTTGTTGACTGGCAGTGCTGTGCTGAAGAACTTTTCTTTTTGGAATAAAAAACGAACTGATAATTTACCTTGGATTCCGTGTGAGTGCGTGTACTATCGACCTCTGGGCTCAGAGGTCTCCTGCTTTTTACATACACCGGCTGTCCTACCGGTTGATACACGCACCCCCAGACCGAAGAGCGCCGTTCCTCTACCCAGGACACTACATGCTTTCATATATATATATATATATATATATATATATATATATATATATATATATATATTAGCTACTGGCAGTCGCCAGTAGGTAGTTATAGTTAGGACCTATTATCCATAGGAAATCTGCAACATTCTATTTGGAATAACTTTGGCACTGGTTGACGAATCTTCGCGAAATTTACAAAACTGGTGGGGCACTCCGGTCCGCTCCTATCCTGAAAGTCTCGGGGTGATTCGTCAAGTGAGGGCCGAGAAAAAAGGGGGGTCCCAAAATATGTTTTCCCCATGCAATTTTCCATAGGAATCTTTAATCGCAGCTACAGCCCGAGCTGCCGAACAGAATTACACCACATTTGGCAAAGAGGTAGCCCTTGGTTCACACTCATGCTTTTTGGTTAAATGGTGTAAATCCGTTCAGTAGTTCCTGAGAAAATCAAAAGTAAAATCACATATATATCTGGGCGGAGCCTAACCACACATCTCATCGTGAGATCTGATTGGCTGTCAGCACTTCATCCAAGAAGTGTTGGGAGCCATCTTGGGACCAAAATATATGATAGCACCTAATTAAAAAGCATTGCAGTTAATAGAAGGTTTTAAGACTTTAGTTACTTTATAAATCATTTGTTAATGGTACCATACTCATTTTAGGAATTTTGGTGTGTTCTAATGTGATTTTACCATGTGAAAAAACCTTCTGCTGGGATATCATGAATCATGTTTGAGAGAAAAATATTTTCTCATGCTTTTCCCACAGAAGTTTGGAAGGTGATCTATAAGCTAAACTGAGAGCATATTTTCTGTAAATTCACATTATATTTCTCAGTCATGTGAGAATGAAGTCTGACATTCTCAGTAAAACATGTACATCCATAAGGGCAGAGACTGTCAGTTGATTCCTTTGTGTTCTACTGCATCTTCCGAGGGTTCTAAAGAACAACTAGAGCGCTAACAGTCCTACTTATGACAAACGTATTGCACACCTGAAGCCATCTTGATTGGAATAAAGTGGTAACTCTTAAAACATTTAATTTAAAAAGAAACACAATGAGGTGGTTTATTTTGCCATAGAAAGTATGTTTAGTGCTGCAGAAAGAAAAATTAGGGCACATTTTGAGTGACTTCTCAAATCCTCTTCTATTTCATTAAAAAATTCTGACATGCAGACTAAAACATGCACTTTCAATACCAGCAGCAGACTTCCCTGGGGAGCAGTAGCTTTACTGCAGTAATCTAATGAGCAACTAGAGTGCTAACATTCTGAATTTATAGCAAATGTGTGACACATCTGAATGCCTTCTTGATGGAATCAAAGTAAAAAACTGAAAGTATTTCCTACTGAGGATACTGTAGTAAATGAGGAAATTAGGAAACTTCATAACAAATAAGTCTCCCAAGATGGCCACCAGAGACAAAAGAGCCCAAATGTAGCACAAATATCACCCAGCTGTAGCCCACGTATAGCCCAATGACAGAATGTCCCAGAGTGTTCTAAAGAACAACTAGAGCGCTAACAGTCTTACTTATGACAAACATATTGCACACCTGAAGCCATCTTGATTGGAATAAAGTGGTAACTCTTAAAACATTTAATTTAAAAAGGAACAACATGAGGGGGTTTGTTTTGCCATAGAAAGTTTGATTAGTACTGCAGAAAGAAAAATTAGGGCACATTTTGAGTGACTTCTCAAATCCTCTTCTATTTCATCAAAAAATTCTGACATGCAGACTGAAACATGCACTTTCAATACCAGCAGCAGACTTCCCTGGTGAGCAGTAGCTTTACTACAGTGATCTAATGAGCAACTAGAGTGCTAACATTCAGAATTTATGGCAAATGTGTGACATATCTGAATACCTTCTTGATGGAATCAAAGTAAAAAACTGAAAGCATTTCCTACTGAGGAGACTGCAGTAAATGAGGAAATGAGGAAACTTCATAACAAATAAATCTCCCAAGATGGCCACCAGAGACAAAAGAGCCCAAATGCAGCACAAATATCACCCAGCTGTAGCCCACGTATAGCCCAATGACAGAAAGTCCCAGAGTGTTCTAAAGAACAACTAGAGCGCTAACAGTCTTACTTATGACAAACGTATTGCACACCTGAAGCCATCTTGATTGGAATAAAGTGGTAACTCTTAAAACATTTAATTTAAAAAGGAACAACATGAGGGGGTTTGTTTTGCCATAGAAAGTTTGATTAGTACTGCAGAAAGAAAAATTAGGGCACATCTTGAGTGACTTCTCAAATCCTCTTCTATTTCATCAAAACATTCTGACATGCAGACTGAAACATGCACTTTCAATACCAGCAGCAGACTTCCCTGGTGAGCAGTAGCTTTACTACAGTGATCTAATGAGCAACTAGAGTGCTAACATTCAGAATTTATGGCAAATGTGTGACATATCTAAATACCTTCTTGATGGAATCAAAGTAAAAAACTGAAAGCATTTCCTACTGAGGAGACTGCAGTAAATGAGGAAATGAGGAAACTTCATAACAAATAAATCTCCCAAGATGGCCACCAGAGACAAAAGAGCCCAAATGCAGCACAAATATCACCCAGCTGTAGCCCACGTATAGCCCAATGACAGAATGTCCCAGAGTGTTCTAAAGAACAACTAGAGCGCTAACAGTCTTACTTATGACAAACGTATTGCACACCTGAAGCCATCTTGATTGGAATAAAGTGGTAACTCTTAAAACATTTAATTTAAAAAGGAACAACATGAGGGGGTTTGTTTTGCCATAGAAAGTTTGATTAGTACTGCAGAAAGAAAAATTAGGGCACATCTTGAGTGACTTCTCAAATCCTCTTCTATTTCATCAAAAAATTCTGACATGCAGACTGAAACATGCACTTTCAATACCAGCAGCAGACTTCCCTGGTGAGCAGTAGCTTTACTACAGTGATCTAATGAGCAACTAGAGTGCTAACATTCAGAATTTATGGCAAATGTGTGACATATCTGAATACCTTCTTGATGGAATCAAAGTAAAAAACTGAAAGCATTTCCTACTGAGGATACTGCAGTAAATGAGGAAATGAGGAAACTTCATAACAAATAAATCTCCCAAGATGGCCACCAGAGACAAAAGAGCCCAAATGCACCACAAATATCACCCAGATGTAGCCCACATGTAGCCCAATGACAGAAGTGTGCAAAACAGTCCCCAACGTTGTATATAGGCCCCGGGGGGTGGTGTCCCCGGGGAGAATAGAAATTAGTGATAGGTGCAAATTTTTTTTTTACGGGCAAATTAGGAGGCGTGCACCCAGGGCGGTGCTCAGCGTGGCCCCCTGGTGTGCACGCGCTGGGTGCACGACTCCAAACGCGTCAAACACATATATGACGTAACGTGCAAGCACGCGAGTGTCGCGTAAAGTAATACTTATGTGTCACGTATGCGCCTGGAGTCGCGTACTGGTCGCATAACAATCGCGCAGGAAAATACGCACCCATCGCACATCCTACACGGATCCTACACAACAATCCTAAAATGGCAGCTAGGTTCTGCGCATCAATCGAGAAAGGTACGCTTTGGGTGCGCGACACCCCCAAAAAATTTGAAGGAAAAAAAATATATAAATATATTTTAAAAAAATGATAAAACAAAAAAAACATTAGAGTTTCAATATTTGAATTTTCTTTTTTCCATTTATATGAAAAATATATCATGTAATTTTAAAAATAAAATATGTAAAAATAAATAGTTAATAAAATGTAGAGAATCAGTATCAAAAAAATAAATATAACTATTATTACATTTAAAAATTGTCATTTAAGAAATCTTTGAAATTCACTGAAAAAAACATAGGTTTCAGACATGTTATAGTTAGCAATTAGACGAGTGCACGCTGCCAGGCCCTGTGTTACGTCATAGACGTATGGTATCACGCTGGGTACGCCATTCCCTCATTTATTTTTTATGTCTCAAAACTTTATCTAAATAATTTTAAAGTGTATATGAGAGCAAGCGATAATCTAAAATATTTACCACTTTTATATATTTCGAACTATAATAAACGTATGTTATGGTAAATATATTTTCTCAAAATCACGTCAGGTGCGGCCTCCTTGCGCGCTCGGTGCACGATTGCCATGTGACCTTAAAATAAACCTTTTGATTGGTTCATAACATTTCCCATTGTAAAAGTTGGAGGACCCCACCCATTTTAGTCATTCTCTTTACACTGTTTGATGAGAGACACCTCTTCTGCTTACAGAGCTTTTTTGATTTGTTTTTGCTGTGTACACATATCTTATAGTACACACAACATGCAACGATCATCTTGATCAATAATCATGCTTTGTACAGTAGCCTTCCACGTGTGATAGCCATGCATCTGAAACGTTACATCAAAAAACAAATGTGTGTTACACGATGCCCCTGGTGTGTGTTCGCGCATTATTGTGCTGCCTTTTGGCCTGGGTATTGGTGGCTCGAAGGGGTATCATCAGCCACGGGCAGAGTGCACATCCTAGATCACATGTAACAAACAGTAAAGAGTAATGTGTAGATTTGTGTTGCAGTATGCTCTGTTGTCAGGCTTTACCAGTATAGTAGTGTGTCATATGTCAGACTTTCAGCTTCACGTTTGACATGCACTGCTTGACTGTAATGAGCGTTATCACTGTGTATGATGTAACCTCACTGCTGATCCTCCCTCCATCCGAGCACATTCACATGTGTGCGCTTCGCGATAGCAACACTTTCAATAATACCGCACACCATTAACATGCGTGTCTGCGCATATCCACCATCTTGACAACGACATGTGATGTTGTCCATTCAATGTTTTTGGACAGCATCTCATTAGCGATTGTTGCCGCCCTCCCGGTACATGCTACATTAATGTAAAATGCGGATTGTACGACGTCAAAACTGCAACAGGGACACACACATAAGTACACTTCCTGCCCAACGCCCATGTCCCCGGAATAATTATTCACACCCCTACGCTGGCCTGGCGTACGCAAGCCCAGCCCACTTTGCATACATATAAATTGGATAACGACTACGCCACCTGTCCCAGTTCTTCCACACTGCTTCAGGTGATATGGCCGCATCCCCCTCGCATATCACAATGTACAATAAAAAAAAGGGATCCATGAGGTGAACACCATCCTCGCAATCGAAACGCTATCTGAATTCTGAACCTTGCTGGCCATCATGTTTGGACACACACCAATGACAGCAGGTGAGCAGTGGGGCCTGGGTGCACAGGGGCTGCAATTGTGTGCATTGCGGCGTAAGGGATGGGGTGCATCAGCCTGGGTGCACAGGTGCAAACAAGCGATGTTGCCGTGTGTAATGATGTGATATCTGACCTCATTCAGTCACATCTCTCTCTCATTTTAAGGACCTGCTGCACCGTACTGTAGGCCTGAGCCAAAGGGCAGCGCTGCCCTACAGACACGTGGCGTTGGCTTTTGGGGCACTGTAGTGAGCTGACTACTAAGTGTACATGCATACAGGCTTGCGCCACTGCATTGCACGCGCACATTATGCTTCTAGCATGCGCTCTGTTCCTTTGTATGTGAATGTTGGCATAACATATTATTTAACCTTGTGTATTCTCGTACACTCCTACTCCTCTTTGAACCACGATTACCACTAACAGTTGGTAGATCGTACTTCAAGAAGGAAGGATGCACTCAACTGGTGTTCTCTCTTAAGCTTGAAATAAACCTTCATTTACCTTAAGACGTTTCTACCATTATATTATTTCTCCCTTTTCAGACACTGAGTTAGTTGCATGCAGCAGGTGCTCAACCGGTAATGATGCTCTGGCCTTTCTGACGCCTCCATCGTGGTATCAAGACACCGTCCCACACCGGAGACCTGCTGTGCCACCCTGAGAGGCACCCCGGAGTCGGAACTCGCACCAGCACGTCGTTGGATACACTGGTTGTGGCAGGTGAGCAGTGAAGCCTCAGTGCGCAGGAGCTGCATTTGAGCACAGTGCGGGGGAAGGGGATGGGGTGCAGCACCCTGGGTGCACAGGTGCAGGCAAGCGATGTTGCCGTAGATAATAATATATATCTCTTGCCTCATTCATATCTCTGTTTCATTTTAAAGACTTGCTGGACCGCACTGTTTCTCGCGGACCCCAGTGTCCCACACACACGAGTGACGGGAGGGGAACAGTGAGGACTGTGTGCAGTAGGCCAACGCTCTGTCTCCTCCTCCCTCTGTTCTTTTGACTCTCCCTCCCCTTCTCCCTTCCACCCACTCGCTCTCTGTCCCATTCTCACTTTCTTCCTTTCATTCTGACTACCTTTCTTTTTCTCTTGGCCATGGCACACATACTTATGTTTCTTTTTTCTCTTGCAGGTTTTGTACGCTGCTTCCGGAGGAGTCCCACCCACTTCTTTCATGTTTTACTGTTTGTTCGAATAAAGCTATGTATTTGTATTGTTTTAATAAAAGTTATTTTTTTTCCAATAAATAAGTGAGTGTATGGGTCTTCTTTTTCTGACAACACTTGTCTGTAGTTTATTGTGAAAATCGGCAGTTGATAGGAGGTTATGAGGGAAAACATTTGTAATTTTGCGTTGCACCTACCAAATATAAACCAATAGACTATTACATAAATGAAGCCTGGGTAATTCTACAATGGCAAGGGTTCTATGAGTGTATCGCTTTATAACACCATGACTACTGCCCGTGTGATTACAGAACCAATAAGGCACTGCCTAGGGCCACCGAGGCTTCAAGGACTGGCGAGGCCCACCCTGCATATTTAAGTAAAGCCCCGGAGGTTGCCGATCCCCGGTCTTGAGTTGTCCTCGAAGCTCCCTGAACAATTCGTAAACAATACCCGGGGAGGTGTCGATCCCCTAGGCAGCGAAACGTCTCTGTGCCCTCCAGCGCCTAATTTAGATGTGAGATTAAGGTCCCCAGTGCTACAGAGACCCCGCAATATAATAATAGGATTGGCCCCGGAACATTATCCACCAGTGGGCTCATTTAAATGAACAGGTGAGACCCCGCTTCATTTTTTTTCTCCATTTTTACCATCCGGATCTGCTTTATTGAAGCGATACGAGGTTTTCCTCCTCTCGCTTCAACGAGGCAAACAACAATTTACTATCACAGGGTGGTAGCCATGCTCCGGCCCTGTAATAGCAAACATAAATGTCCCGCGGATGCACACCCCGGGACATTGTATGAGGTGCGCCTGGGAGGAGGCGCTCCATACGGCCATGATGCATTGGTTACTGCATAACTACATAATTAGTATAAACGCATACTAACACTACTTGCACATGTGTAATACAGCACCCAGAGTGTAGTGAAGAGGCAGCGGAAGCCCAAAATCAAAAAATATAAATCCTACCAGAGGTAGGATCACATAGTTCGATGAGCTGATGACCCTGGGATGAGTAGAAACAGCTTCACCAAGAAAACGGGTCTTTAGCAGAAAGCAAGCAAGCTCAAAATCTTGGTGAGTGCTGCCATCTTTTTACCTTCTCCAGCTCGTCGCCAAATTTATGTAGTGAAGAGGAAGACAGCAGTGGATCCGATAAGTAGATTTATTGTAGGAAAAGAAGACAGCTTAAACAGCAACCAACAGGACCAGACTGCAAGGCAACCGTCTTCTCCAGCACCGTGTACAAACTCCCCAAGATTCCCCTCATGACAGCCCTACATTCTAACATTACATACTTACATTATAAAAGCATTACATACTAACATTCTACTATGACTTACATTGGGATACTACACAGAGCACACGACTTTACAGCAATGAGCTCATGGTTTCACCCACGAGTCTTGAGACCAGTAGGGGTGAGTAGTTCGCTTCCTACTCCCTGTATTGTATAAAGGCAAACTAACACTACTTCCACAGGTATGCTACAGTGCCCATAGCACATCACTTTACAGCAATGAGCTCACGGTTTAATCCCTGAGTCTTCAGACCAGTAGGGGTGAGCAGTTCGCTTCCCACTCCCTGTATAGTATAAACGAATATTAACACTACTTACACAGTTATACTACAGCGGCCAGTATGCTACAGCGCCCAGAGCCCATCACTTTACAGCAATCAGCTCGGTTTGATCCCCGAGTCTTCACACCAGTAGGCGTGAGTACTTCGCTTCCCACTTTCGGTATAGTATAAATGCACGGTAGAGGTCAGTAGTTCGCTTCCCACTCCCTGTATGGTATAAACGCCTACTAACACTACTTCCACAACTATGCTACAAAGACAAGAGCACACCACTTTACAGCAATGACCTCACGGTTTAGGCTCTCGGTTTCATACCCGAGTGTAGCAGCATCTCATCTCAGCTGAGCAACACCGCACTTTCACTCCGGTAGGAGTGACTACTTTGATTCGCACTCCCCCACAGAGGTTACAGTGCTCCTATCTTCTTGTTTCCTACTCTTTTCGTCCTTTTTCCCCCTTACTCGTTTCAATGGAATCACAAAATGGCAGCCAATAAGCATCAAGCTTGTGCTCGTAACACCTCAGCCAATCAAAAGGCAGAATTCCCAAATATCGATACCTGCAAATTTCGACCTGTAGCCTGGTCTAAAGTTTCCTATGGAAATTAACATGGAGAAAACACGTTTTGGGACCCCCCATTTTTCTTGCCCCCCCTTGACGAATAAACCCCAGACTTTCAACATAGGAATTGATATGAACAAAGAATTAGTTTGAAAATTTCATTAAGATTCATCAAACGACACCAAAGATATAAGCAAAACAAAAAATGCTCTTCCTATGGAAACTAACTGTAACTACCTACTGGCGGTCGCCAGTAGGTAGTTATAGTTACAACCTAGTTTCCATAGGAAATCTCAAATTCTATTTTGAATAACTTTGGCGCCGGTTGACGAATCCTCGCGAGATTTTCAAAACTAATGGGGCGCTCCGTTCAGCTCCTACCCTGAAAGTCTCGGGGTGATTCGTCAAGTGGGGGCCGAGAAAAAAGGGGGGTCCCAAAACGCGTTTTCCCCATGCATTTTTCCATAGGACCTTTAGACGCAGCTACAGCCCGAACGGCTGAACAGAATTACTTGAAATTTGGCAGAGAGGTAGCCATAAGGTCAAGGAAGTGCCTTTTGCAGGTGTAAATATGTTCAGTATTTCCTGAGAAAATAGCATTTAAAAGCATATCAATATCTATACGCGCGCACCGTGCGCGCACTGTAAGCGCACCCTGCCGTGCGCGAGCGCAATTCTGATTGGTTGTTAGATGTCCGTAAACATTCAAATCGGTGGAAACCAGGAAGTGTCGGCCGCCATTTTGTCTCTTGCAGTCTGAGGGTGTGAAAAACAAAGCTGGAGAATGTGAAAAGGGGGCAGAGTGGACAGTTCCTGACCCCCTAGCCTTGGTCAGGAGGTCACACAAGGACCCCCAAGGGAGAAAAAAACGAATTTTGTTTTTTTTTTAAATCGCGAGGTGCGCGCACCCTCGGCGCACTGCGAACCATGGGTGCACGGTGCGCGAAGCGCACCGTACGCGCAGGTTTTAAAAAAAAAAATTGCACGGTGCGCGCACGGTGAAAAACCTGAAAAAAAAAATTAATAAATACATAACTTAGCATTTAAAAAAACGTACAAATTCACTGAAAAAACCATAGGTTTCACACACGTTATAGCTACGAATTAGCATTTAAAAAACCTTGCAAATTCACTTAAAAAACCATAGGTTTCACACATGTTATAGTTAGCTGGACATTTCACTCGTAAAAAACCAATGAAATTCCCCCGTTATAGTTACTGCAGGCAACTATAACTCACACGACCACAATCCTCTGCTGATGACGTCAGATATTACATCACTGATGACATATGTGTCTTTCTGAAAAATTAATATTTGTAATATATGTATAGCTAAAGATTAATGGAAGAAGACATGGGTAAATAAGTGTCTAAATACAGTGATGTAATATCTGACGTCATCAGCAGAGGATTGCGGTCGCGTGAGTTATAGTTGCCTGCAGTAACTATAACGGGGGAATTTCATTGGTTTTTTAAGAGTGAAATGTCCAGCTAACTATAACATGTGTGAAACATATGGTTTTTTAAGTGAATATATTTATATAAATATATATATATATATATATATATATATATATATATAAATTCAGCTCACAAAGTCCCTTTCTCCCATCCGGGAAGAAGGCAGCAGCACTCGCGGGTTTGGTTTTCAGGCCAGTTTATTCCTTAGCGCTTCACAGACGCGTTTCGGGTTCTCCCTTCGTCAGTGTGTAAACAGTATACAAAGCGCGGTGCCATTTTTTATATACAAAACAACATATTTCCGGGAATTGCGAGCAAAGAAGGACCAACACGCCTCTAAGGATTTTTGGGTGCCATCTTAGAGTGTGCTAGAGCTGCATTAAACATACACCGTTGTATTGAATAAATACATTGTGAGCATGTCATTCACATTATTAAACAAATATTGTGTTACATATATGTGCAACCTTATTTATACACTCCTGTCCCTCATTTTTCAAATCTTGCCGTGGATCGGCTGTTGGCGGTTCCACTGAACCGCCCTGTCCGTCGTATTGCTCGTTATTATAGCTGTGTATCGGCGAATTAAAACCCATCTATGTTTAATAAGTTTAAGAGGTTTTCAGAGATTTACAATGTCAAATTTCATATTGGAATTCATATTTTACCGATGGGCTAGGTCCCCAGGTGTACTGTTAACTCCTCTCCACTATTCATGCCATTTGGATTTTTTGTTTGGAAATCAATTATGAACCTTGACTCCAATCTTCTCAGCCTAAGCACTCTATCCCCTCCTCTGATGTGGGGTGGTACGTGATCTAACCCAAAGTATTGGAGTAGGTTCCTGTTGCTGTGATGTTTTATAGCAAAGTGCCTCGCCACTGGATAACTCATGTCTCTGTTGGTAATTGCACGCATGTGCTCTAAAATCCTTGTCTTTACACTGTGTATAGTACTGCCGATATACCTTAACTTGCAGGGACACATCAGGCAGTAGACCACATGTGTAGTTTGACATGTCATGAATTTATTGATGATTTTACGTGTCTTCATTCCCTTGATTTCATAGCTCAATACCTTTTTGCTAAATGCACAGGCCTTACATTTACCGCAGGGATAAAATCCCTTCAGCTCACTCAATATACCCTGCCTTATTGCAGGGTTGTCTAGATGGCTATGGACCAGTTTGTCTCTAAGTGACCTGGCTTTCTTAAAAGTCATTAATGGGACCGGTGGAATATCCTTCCCAATAATTATATCCGTTTTCAAGACGTGCCAGTTTTTTTGAAAGATGTTCCTTAAGGAATCAGCATAGTTTTTCTCCAGGTATCTTACTCACTCTTTTCAATATATTCTGTAGTAATGTTAAATTGCGATTCTCCTATTACCATGACTAGAGAATCTAGATTTCATTAAAGACACGGAGGCTAACATTATGCATATTACTTTTAATGCGTCACCAAGCAGCCGCATACATCACAAAGAACAAAGGTTCCAGAATGGAACAACAAGAAAACATTGGTCGTGAGGACATAACAATCAGCCTCTTTTAAAATGTGGAATAAAGAAAGATAAGTCCCAAAAAACTATAGATTCCATGTTGGTTCTTTAGGTAGTCTAGAAGGTATCACAAACGAAGAGAGGACACCGTAAAGGAAGAAGAAACTTCTCCAAAAGACGAAAATCAAGATGTTTATGAAGGATTATTTGCAAAGAAAGGACAATTATAAGAAAATAGTATAATACTCTGAAAGAGAAAAACAAGAGAACAGCAGAAACAAATTATGCAAATAGACATAGAGCAAAAAAGTATAAATGTGATACAATGGAATAACAATATAAATTCATTATTAAATCAACCACCCGGGAAGGGTGGGAGGGATAATGTTAGCCTCCGTGTCTTTAATGAAATCTAGATTCTCTAGTCATGGTAATAGGAGAATCGCAATTTCATTACAAGACCGGAGGCTACCATTATGCATGTTGGTAGTTATAAAGAACAACATCAGACATATGAGAGATTGGTTTACAGTAATGCTTAGCAAAAGTAGTAGAGTTAGACCAATCAGCAGCTTTAAGAATATCATTCAACTTACCACCTGAATAAGAGGATTTGCTGGCCATAGCTCCTCTGATAGAGTGAGGTTTAAAAATATTCAGATCAACACCAGCTAGATTCATAACGGTTTTAACCCATCTGGCGATAGAAGCAGAACTAATACCTAGATGAGGTTTAACGAAGGAGATGAGCAATTGATTCTCACCAGAAGGACGAAGAGATCTCATTCTAAAGTCATATTCCTTCATACAGTTAACAACACAAAGTTTAGGGTAAATGTCAAATTTAGGGTAAAAAATAGAGTCAGACATAGTTTTAGTTCTTCTGTACAAATCGAAATTGACACCAAGCATGTCATAAGATCTATATGAAATATCGAGAGCCTTAACATCAGAGACTCTACGGCAAGAAACCAAACAAAGTAGTGTGGCTAGTTTGATTGAGAGGTTCTTTCTACTCAAAAGGTTATTGTCTGGCCAACTAGAGAAGAGGTCAAGAATACTATTGACATCCCAAAGGGATTGGTATCTAGGTTTTGGCGGTCTTCTAAGTCTGATACTTTTGAGGACTCGACATACAATGTTGTTTCTGCCTATTGTTTTACCATTAACGAGAGCATGGCCTGCGGAGATAGCTGATCTATAGCAATTAATCGATCTATAACTAAGGCCTCTTTCAAATTGAATGACTAGGAAATTAACTATGTGAACGATAGGGGCTTCCACGGGATCCAGGTTCCTTTCCAAGCACCAACGTAACCAAACATTCCATATGTTGTTATACCGGTAGTGTGTACCGGGAGCCCAAGACTCGCTGAGGAGAGTCGAAGCTGTTGATGAAAGTCCCAAGAGATGATTGGATCTCCTGACACTCTCCAGGCAAGAAGGTTCAAATTCCCTGTTAGAACTAGAGGGTGAATGTGACCGTCCACGTCTGAGAGGAGATCTGCGTGGGGGGGAATTAGGAAGGGAATGTCGCAAGAGAGTTCTAGAGTAGTTGGAAACCAGGCTTGGGATGGCCAGAAGGGAGTCACTAGGACGATTGAAGCTTGTTGAAGCCTGACCTTCTGGAGCACTCTCTGTATCATTGCGAAAGGGGGAAAGGCATAGGCGTTGATCCCCTTCCAGCATTGGAGAAATGCATTCACTGCTAGAGCACCCGGGTCGGGCATCCAGCTGTAGTAATTCAATACTTGGAAAGATAGTCTGCTCGCAAAGAGATCTATTTGGAAAGGACCCCATAATTTGTTGAGAGAATTGAAAACAGAGGTGTTGAGCTTCCAGTCGCTGCGAACTAGGAGGAACCTTGAGTTCCAATCAGCATAAAGATTCGACTTCCCTGGGAGATATTCTGCTCTTAGGGAGATCTTGTGTTCTAGACAGAACATTCAAAGTTTCTTCGCTAGGTTCGACAGATCTGAGGATTTTGTACCACCAAGACGGTTTATGTAGGCGACAGCAGATATGTTGTCCATCTTTAGGACAACAGATCTTCCTTGCAGGAATTTTTTGAAGCTAATAAGAGCATAGAGACCGGCAGTAAGCTCTAGAAAGTTTATATGGTAGGAAGATTCTACTTGAGACCACACTCCACCTGTGTTCTGATCTAGGAAACATGCACCCCATCCGTGAAGACTGGCATCCGATTCTAGGACAAAATCTGGGGTTGACCCAAAGATCGCTCGACCATTCCAAGCGTCTAGGTTGTCTAACCACCAATTGAGTTCCAGAATGGCATCTTGGTCTAGCGAGATTCGATCTCCGTACCTCCGTTCTTTGTTTCGTTTTTGTTGACCCCTAATAGTTTTTCTCCAGGTATCTTACTCACTCTTTTCAATGTATTCTGTAGTAATGTTAAATTGCGATTCTCCTATTACCATGACTAGAGAATCTAGATTTCATTAAAGACACGGAGGCTAACATTATGCATATTACTTTTAATGCGTCACCAAGCAGCCGCATACATCACAAAGAACAAAGGTTCCAGAATGGAACAACAAGAAAACATTGGTCGTGAGGACATAACAATCAGCCTCTTTTAAAATGTGGAATAAAGAAAGATAAGTCCCAAAAAACTATAGATTCCATGTTGGTTCTTTAGGTAGTCTAGAAGGTATCACAAACGAAGAGAGGACACCGGAAAGGAAGAAGTAACTTCTCCAAAAGACGAAAATCGAGATGTTTATGAAGGATTATCTGCAAAGAAAGGACAATTATAAGAAAATAGTATAATACTCTGAAAGAGAAAAACAAGAGAACAGCAGAAATAAATTATGCAAATAGACATAGAGCAAAAAAGTATAAATGTGATACAATGGAATAACAATATAAATTCATTATTAAGTCAACCACCCGGGAAGGGTGGGAGGGATAATGTTAGCCTCCGTGTCTTTAATGAAATCTAGATTCTCTAGTCATGGTAATAGGAGAATCGCAATTTCATTACAAGACCGGAGGCTACCATTATGCATGTTGGTAGTTATGAAGAACAACATCAGACATATGAGAGATTGGTTTACAGTAATGCTTAGCAAAAGTAGTAGAGTTAGACCAATCAGCAGCTTTAAGAATATCATTCAACTTACCACCTGAATAAAAGGATTTGCTGGCCATAGCTCCTCTGATAGAGTGAGGTTTAAAAATATTCAGATCAACACCAGCTAGATTCATAACGGTTTTAACCCATCTGGCGATAGAAGCAGAACTAATACCTAGATGAGGTTTAACGAAGGAGATGAGTAATTGATTCTCACCAGAAGGACGAAGAGAACTCATTCTAAAGTCATATTCCTTCATACAGTTAACAACACAAAGGTTAGGGTAAATGTCAAATTTAGGGTAAAAAATAGAGTCAGACATAGTTTTAGTTCTTCTGTACAAATGAAATTGACACCAAGCATGTCATAAGATCTATATGAAATATCGAGAGCCTTAACATCAGAGACTCTACGGCAAGAAACCAAACAAAGTAGTGTGGCTAGTTTGATTGAGAGGTTCTTTCTACTCAAAAGGTTATTGTCTGGCCAACTAGAGAAGAGGTCAAGAATACTATTGACATCCCAAAGGGATTGGTATCTAGGTTTAGGCAGTCTTCTAAGTCTGATACTTTTGAGGACTCGACATACAATGTTGTTTCTGCCTATTGTTTTATCATTAACGAGAGCATGGCATGCGGAGATAGCTGATCTATAGCAATTAATCGATCTATAACTAAGGCCTCTTTCAAATTGAATGACTAGGAAATTAACTATGTGAACGATAGGGGCTTCCACGGGATCCAGGTTCCTTTCCAAGCACCAACGTAACCAAACCTTCCATATGTTGTTATACCGGTAGTGTGTACCGGGAGCCCAAGACTCGCTGAGGAGAGTCGAAGCTGTTGATGAAAGTCCCAAGAGATGATTGGATCTCCTGACACTCTCCAGGCAAGAAGGTTCAAATTCCCTGATAGGACTAGAGGGTGAATGTGACCGTCCACGTCTGAGAGGAGATCTGCGTGGGGGGGAATTAGGAAGGGAATGTCACAAGAGAGTTCCAGAGTAGTTGGAAACCAGGCTTGGGATGGCCAGAAGGGAGTCACTAGGACGATTGAAGCTTGTTGAAGCCTGACCTTCTGGAGCACTCTCTGTATCATTGCGAAAGGGGGAAAGGCATAGGCGTTGATCCCCTTCCAGCATTGGAGAAATGCATTCACTGCTAGAGCACCCGGGTCGGGCATCCAGCTGTAGTAATTCAATACTTGGAAAGATAGTCTGCTCGCAAAGAGATCTATTTGGAAAGGACCCCATAATTTGTTGAGAGAATTGAAAACAGAGGTGTTGAGCTTCCAGTCGCTGCGATCTAGGAGGAACCTTGAGTTCCAATCGGCATAAAGATTCGACTTCCCTGGGAGATATTCTGCTCTTAGAGAGATCTTGTGTTCTAGACAGAACATCCAAAGTTTCTTCGCTAGGTTCGACAGATCTGAGGATTTTGTACCACCAAGACGGTTTATGTAGGCGACAGCAGATATGTTGTCCATCTTTACGACAACAGATCTTCCTTGCAGGAATTTTTTGAAGCTCATAAGAGCATAGAGACCGGCAGTAAGCTCTAGAAAGTTTATATGGTGGGAAGATTCTACTTGAGACCACACTCCACCTGTATTCTGATCTAGGAAACATGCACCCCATCCGTGAAGACTGGCATCCGATTCTAGGACAAAATCTGGGGTTGACCCAAAGATCGCTCGACCATTCCAAGCGTCTAGGTTGTCTAACCACCAATTGAGTTCCAGAATGGCATCTTGGTCGAGCGAGATTCGATCTCCGTACCATAGGCCTGCTCTTAGAGCCTTTCCTTTTATCCTTTGGAGGGCTAGATAGTTTAGCGGGCCCGGGAAGATAGCCTGAATGGAAGAGGAGAGGAGACCGAGAAGTCTGGCTAGTTCCCTTAAGGATAAATCCTTTTGTTTGAGAACGTGTCTTATAACTTTCCTTATTTTTGCAATTTTCTTGGAGGGAAGGAGCAGCAGACAATTTGTAGTGTCGACGGTGAAACCCAGAAATTCTAAATCTTTTGAGGGGAAAAGAATTGACTTTTCTCTGTTTATTATAAAACCCAGAGTTTCTAGGAGGTTTATTACAAAATTCATGTCTTGGATAATTTGAGACTGATCTTGAGACAGGATGAGGATATCGTCCAGGTATATGATAAGGCGGATGCCATTTTCCCATATGCATGAGGCAACTGCCCTCATCACCTTGGTGAAACACCAAGGGGCAGAGGAGTGGCCGAAGGGAAGGGCTTGAAACTGGAAAAGATGATTCTTCCATATAAACTGGAGAAAGGGTTGATGGCATTTGGCCACCGGGATTGTAAAATAAGCATCTTTCAGATCTAATTTGACTAGCCAATCTCCTTCTAGAAGAAGATCTCTCAAAAGATGGATTCCTTCCATCTTGAAGTGTCTGTACACAAGGAATTTGTTGAGTTCCCTTAAATTTATAACGGGTCTCCAACCCTTGTCTTTTTTCTCTACTAAGAAAAGTGTGCTCACAAATCTCATCAAATGGAAGGGAACTTCTATTATCGCTCCTTTTAGAAGCATGGAGGAGATCTCTTCTTCTATAATTTTTTCCTGATCTAAGGATAAGGGAATGCTTTTCGGTAGAGAAGACTGAATCGGGGTATCTATGAAGTCTATCATAAACCCATTCACCGTACTCAGAACCCAAGGGTCTTGGGTAATTAGTTTCCAATTGTGAGCGAACTGTTTTAGTCTGCCTCCTACTTTTGGAGAGGGGGAAGGGGGATTGGTAGGAAAAATAGTACTCACTTTGAGGGTTGAAGTCGTTGGATGTCCCTCTTCCTCTGAAATTTCTCGTGCGAAATCCCCTCCCTCTTGGGGGGTAGAATTGCGGAGTGTTTGAGGGTTGGTAGCCTCTTCCTCCGTAGCCCCTGGACCGGGAGTATGGCTCCCCGCCTAAAGGATCAAGGATGGTGTCCTTTGAAGAGGAAGGCAGTTCATCATCTAAAGGTAGAGAATTAAAATCCTCTTCCTCCTCATCTAGATCCAGGATATATTTGTCTGGGAAATCGGAGGCATCGTCATCATTAAAATCATCGTCATCATCTTGGTCAAGATGTGTATCAATTATGTGAGCACTTCGATAATTCGTGCCGCTAGGGACACCCGTGTATTTTGTGCCGCAAGGGACACCTTTAAGAGTTGTGCCGCAAGGGACACCTGAAGTATTTGAGGTGCGAAGACCTCCCGAAAATTTTGAGGTGCTGAGACCTCCCATCGTGCTCTTGGGGATAGGATCAATATTTTTAGTCTTTTTAGACCTTTTTCCCCGTATCTCAATGAGATCGTCATCAGCAAAGGTATGTTGAATTTCATTCTCCTCGGTGGGGAGTGATCTTTTTGAAGACATAACTTTTGATAAAGTAGACAACATACAGGATCTCATTTCGTCGTGAACCATATTTTTGATTGCATCATTTTCAAAATTAGGGATGGGGGCGGTAGCCTCATCCGAGTCTAGATCAGACATGTTAAAAAGGGGGGGAGGTAAGGCACAAAATAAGAAATATCAGATCCTTGTAAAGAATAACTATTTTATATTTATTATAATCTTACCTTTTTTTGTTTTTTATATATAATATTGAGTAAATTAAACTAGGCTTTTTTTTTTTTATATATTAAATGAGGGAACTAGAGAAAGGGATTGTCTTTCCCAAAAGGGTTAAATCAATTTCCCTTTAGCAGAATATTATTATAAAATTCGAATTTCCCTTGTGTAAGGAGATTCCCTTAAACAAGGGGTTAATCCAATCCAAATAGGGCTATTGCCAAAAAAATCGTTTTGAAAGATGAGGAGAGTTATGTTCGACGTTAGAAAGCAACGAGCAATACAGAGTTCTGCTCGCGCTCGTTGTCAAGCACTTGAGAAGGATTAAAGGAAAGTGCCTTGGCAACACGCGGACGTTGCGCGTGTGCTGCCAAGGCAGTTTCCTCCCTGTGGTGAAATATGCGAGCCTGGCTCGGGGATAGAGTAAACAAGTGCGAGCGAGAAGGCTCAACGCTACACGAGGATCTAATTAACCCCGAGACCAATCCATTTCCAACGCGTTTATCCGATCGCTACTCGAGGATCCAATTAACCCGATACCAGACCATTTCCAACGCGTTTAATTTCAGAACAGGGGTGCAGGTGAAAGTAAGATAAAGAAAATAAATAAATGTCGGGAAGGAAACCGGAGAGTGGGGGAAGCGTGGGGAGAGCTTCAATAAGGGTAAGGGGTAGGAAGGGACCAAGGACCACAGTCGGAACTTGGTAGACCGGCAGGAGGGGAAGGGGAAGGGAGGAATCCCTATGAAACAAGTGAAAAATTACCCCATTGTGGGTGTGCAAAGTCATTCAACAATTGAGTAATAAAAAACATTGAATATAATAGGTATGTAAAAGTCAATCAAACAGTAATTGAACAATAAAAAGAAGAGAAGTAGTAAAGATAGACTTATCTGCTTGGAGCCACATTTAAAAGAGGCTGATTGTTATGTCCTCACGACCAATGTTTTCTTGTTGTTCCATTCTGGAACATTTGTTCTTTGTGATGTATGAGGCTGCTTGGTGACGCATTAAAAGTAATATGCATAATGGTAGCCTCCGGTCTTGTAATGAAATCGTATCCTCTGGCTACGAACCTCTCAAGGCTCTCTTTGGCTGTGTTTACAAAGTCACATTCCCTGGAGCAATTGCGTTCCAGACGCAAAAATTCGCCATACGGGATACTGTTTTTCAGTTTCACTGGATGACTGCTTGTAGCATGCAATGTACTATTGCCTGCAGTCGGCTTCCGGTATAGGGTAGTTGTTATTTTCTCGTCTTGTATCTTTACTTCAAGGTCGAGGTAGTTCACTGCCACTGAACTAATCTCGCCTGTGAAGCATAGATTGAAATTGTTCTTATTCAGATGGTTGATATATTCTTTGGCATTGTTGACCGACCCCTTCCAAACTAGGAAGAGGTCGTCAATATACCTGTGCCAGGTTACTATGTTCTCTGTCCATGCGGCATTTGAGGGGGACCATGCCACCTGCTCCTCCCACCAGCCCACGAATAAATTTGCGTAGCTGGGGGCGAAGCAGGTGCCCATCGCAGTCCCCGAAACCTACCTATAGAGGTCTCCCTGAAATAAAAATATATTGTTATATAGGCAGAACCTTATAAGCTCAATCAGCATGTTATTATGTTCCACCATTTTTAATGGCCTCTTGTTCAAAAAATATTCCACCTATATAACAATATATTTTTATTTCAGGGAGACCTCTATAGGCAGGTTTCGGGGTCTGCGATGGGCACCTGCTTCGCCCCCAGCTACGCAAATTTATTCGTGGGCTGGTGGGAGGAGCAGGTGGCATGGTCCCCCTCAAATGCCGCAGGGACAGAGAACATAGTAACCTGGCACAGGTATATTGACGACCTCTTCCTAGTTTGGAAGGGGTCGGTCAACAATGCCAAAGAATATATCAACCATCTGAATAAGAACAATTTCAATCTATGCTTCACAGGCGAGATTAGTTCAGTGGCAGTGAACTACCTCGACCTTGAAGTAAAGATACAAGACGAGAAAATAACAACTGTCCTATACCTGAAGCCGACTGCAGGCAATAGTACATTGCATGCCACAAGCAGTCATCCAGTGAAACTGAAAAACAGTATCCCGTATGGGGAATTTTTGCGTCTGAAACGCAATTTCTCCAGGGAATGCGGCTTTGTAAACACAGCCAAAGAGAGCCTTGAGAGGTTCGTAGCCAGAGGATACGATTTAACATTACTACAGAATACATTGAAAAGAGTGAGTAGGATACCTAGAGAAAAACTATTAGGGGTCAACAAAAACGAAACAAAGAAAGAGAAGGGTAAATTTCGTCTAATCACAACTTACTCTGAAGATGCTGATTCCTTAAGGAACATCTTTCAAAAAAACGGGCACGTCTTGAAAACGGATATAATTATTGGGAAGGATATTCCACTGGTCCCATTAATGACTTTGAAGAAAGCCAGGTCACTTAGAGACAAACTGGTCCACAGCCATTTAGACAACCCTGCAACAAGGCAGGGTACATTGAGTGAGCTGAAGGGATTTTATCCCTGCGGTAAATGTAAGGCCTGTGCATTTAGCAAAAAGGTATTGAGCTATGAAATCAAGGGAATGAAGACACGTAAAATCATCAATAAATTCATGACATGTCAAACTACACATGTGGTCTACTGCCTGATGTGTCCCTGCAAGTTAAGGTATATCGGCAGTACTATACACAGTGTAAAGACAAGGATTTTAGAGCACATGCGTGCAATTACCAACAGAGACATGAGTTATCCAGTGGCGAGGCACTTTGCTATAAAACATCACAGCAACAGGAACCTACTCCAATACTTTGGGTTAGATCACGTACCACTCCACATCAGAGGAGGGGATAGAGTGCTTAGGCTGAGAAGATTGGAGTCAAGGTTCATAATTGATTTGCAAACAAAAAATCCAAATGGCATGAATAGTGGAGAGGAGTTAACAGTACACCTGGGGACCTAGCCCATCGGTAAAATATGAATTCCAATATGAAATTTGACATTGTAAATCTCTGAAAACCTCTTAAACTTATTAAACATAGATGGGTTTTAAGTCGCCGATACACGGCTATAATAATGAGCAATACGACGGACAGGGCGGTTCAGTGGAACCGCCAACAGCCGATCCACGGCAAGATTTGAAAAATGAGGGACAGGAGTGTATAAATAAGGTTGCACATATATGTAACACAATATTTGTTTAATAATGTGAATGACATGCTCACAATGTATTTATTGAATACAACGGTGTATGTTTAATGCAGCTCTTGCACACTCTAAGATGGCGCCCAAAAATCCTTAGAGGCGTGTTGGTCCTTCTTTGCTCGCAATTCCCGGAAATATGTTGTTTTGTATATAAAAAATGGCGCCGCGCTTTGTATACTGTTTACACACTGACGAAGGGAGAACCCGAAACGCGTCTGTGAAGCGCTAAGGAATAAACTGGCCTGAAAACCAAACCCGCGAGTGCCGCTGCCTTCTTCCCGGATGGGAGAATGGGACTTTGTGAGCTGAATATTTAACACGGGGCACCACAGTGCGAGCAGCACCCGCCAGCGAGTGATCCATTTTGAAAGGTGCAGTGGAGCAATTATCTATATATATATATAGATAGATATATATGTATGTGTAAACGGAGTTCCAACGAGCACTCGGGTCCGTGCAAAAACAACAGGATCCGGTTCTTAAGACAAAGTTAAGAGGTTTATTAACAGCATAAACCAGTCGTGACGCGTTTCGCGCTCCAAAGAGCGCTTGTTCACACAACACAGTCAATAAAGTTCGTCTCTTAAAAGGACTTTCAACTCGGTGAAATCACCAACATAAAAAGTGGACTGTGGCGTCAACAATACATAGTCGCCATCTTGACATCTGCAATTACATACACCATATAGAACAATTCAACATTCTGTGAGCAGGCAGTATACAGTGTAAGGAACTAATCCTGAGGGAAGTCAAGGGGCCACTGTGACAGATATAATTCTGAAAACAGATCTGTCGTGTATGCATATGCCTCAGGTCAGGGACTCCCTAAGTGAAATAACAACCAGGGTGCATTATGGGAATCGTAGTATGTATACGCTCGTGAGAAATTAGCTCACACGCGTCACAGAGTGTCACGTGTCTATATGAATATGCACTCGGAAATATGGGAGCCCATAATTTTAGTGCCTTAGGGGGCATGAATACAAAATAGACATCGTACATACCCGAACATGAAGGCATATAACAACGGAATAAATCTGCAATCGCTGCAGATTAGGGACCATGGCCCAGAATAAAACTTACCCATGTAAATACATGTGTGACAAATATATTACCCCCATTTAGTCAAAACCACCTCTTGGGTCCATCTGACTTCTATGAGTGATTCCCTGGTTAATGGGAATGTAGTCCAAGAAAAGTCTTAAAAAGGACGAACAAAGAATTAAACCTCATTGTTATAAACAGTGTAAATCCAAGAAACATTATGTGTAAATGTGTACATATCAACAAGTGTTACAATCATAGACATTACATTGTATCAATCAATCAATCAATCAATATATCTTTATTCGATTCATACAGAGAATCATAAAAGCACAAAGTGAACATAAAATACATAATTTAAAATGAGCCATTTGTAATACAAAATTTGATTAAGAGACCATCATACAGCATAAGTACAAAAAAGACCAATGGGAAATTACAAGTCCAGGCTAAGTTATCCATAACGCTTCCTAATCCGGAGCGATGCTTGTATGAAGTTCAACATAGCACAACAAACTTCAACAGAAGATAGTGACAGCAAATAATCATAGCCTTCATTATAAGTACATGGTTGTCGCCCCTTCAGGATAGGCTTAATAAATCTAATCCTGGGTTCTTGGTATAAAGTACAGAAAAGGACAACATGTATAGTACCTTGTCTAACACTATTGTTACAAGGACAGGGGGGTAGCCTCTCACACCAACCCCCTTGTTTGGGGAAGGCAAAGAGGAAGTGGAGTGTATTTAGCCTAAACCTTGTAAGATAAAACCGCCATTGGACATTTGCCGAGAAAGTTAAATAAAGCTGATGCTGGACCTTAGATACACAACTTGTTGAGCCTCCCAAGCTAGGTATATCTAAGGATTTCCAGTAACATGCTTTAATTTGGGCTTTCGTGTTTCCCTGAATATTTTCAGGATTTTCATAAACATGGCCCAAACCTATCTTATGCAACATGTCACTAACATATGACAACCAGGGAATCTGTTTTACATTGTCCAGGCTCATGCAATCTAAAAGAATTTCTCTGGAGAGTTGGAGGTTATCCGATAGCCATATTTTGCACCAAAGTAATAAAGGCGACAGACGGATAGTATCAGTCACTTTGGTCATTCCCATTTCATTGTGGCAAAAGATGTTTGATGAACCCGATGGAATCAATAAAACCCTTTTTAAAAATTTGTTTTCCATCACCTGTATGACTGAGGGGTTCTCAGTCCCCCATACTCCTGCCCCATAAGTGGCAACAGATAAACATTTAGATGTATATAGGGTTTTGAGATGCGCAACAGGTTTTTGACCCAACTTGCCACAAAAGCGGAAGAGACCTTCTATAGCGCGTGTAGTACTCTGGACTCGAGTTTTCATTAATGGAGCCCAACTTAGTTTACTGTTGAAGAGATTTCCCAGGTAGTTAAAATTATCCACCTTTTCAATGGTAAAGTCATTCACCATAAGTTTCCTAGATTTTGGCCCTTTTGGGCCACAGACCATCGCAAAAGATTTTGCGAAATTAACCTTTAGGTCAAGGTCCAACATGAAGGTATTAAAAGCGTCTAAGCATGTCTGCATGCTATTTCCAGTAAGGGTCATTAGAACAGTGTCATCTGCATATGACAAAATGGGAATACTCTTACCATTTACTTTTGGAAAATCACAACAGTGGTCCAGCAAATATTTCTCCAATCCATTTGTATACACCAAGAATAGAATCGGTGCCAAGATGCACCCTTGACGGACCCCCTCAGTTGAGGGAATCGGTTTTGTCATTTCACCCCCAGGTCCAAACCTTATGGCCACGGATGTTGCAGCATGCAATCTGCGGAGCAGCGTAACCAACGGTTCTTCAAAGCCCATGCTATCCATCATCTGCCATAGCTTACTTCTACAGACAGTGTCAAACGCGCTGGACAAGTCCATGAAGGCAAGGTAGATTGCAGAATTCCTTGCCTTCATGTACTTGCCCATAATCAGTGCCAAATTTAAACACTGTTCGACCGTCCCCCTCCCACTTCTAAATCCATACTGGGAGTTCACTATTAAACCAACAGAATCAGCCCAGGTTTCCAGTCTGGCCAAGATAACCCTTCCTAATAACTTACAGGATGCATCAATCAAAGATATGGGTCGATAGCATCGGGGGTCACACCTATCACCCTTCTTGAAGATCGGGACCACTACTGCTTTCTTCCATGATACAGGGATACTACCAACAACCACAGCCCTAAAGACATTTAACAGCAACGGGGCCCATACTTCCATATTGTGCTTAAAAAAGTCCAAGGGAACGGCATCAGGGCCCGGGGCTTTTAGTGATGTACCTTTCCTCAGGGCTTCTTCGACCTCCTCCAGTGTGAGCGAGGAGCTAAGAAGCGAAGCTGTCAATGGTTTTACCAAAATTCCTGGGTCATCCAACAGAACCGAGGGCGATAATGCCTTGGGGTTAAAGATTTTACCAAAGTGAACTTCCCAGGATTCACCAGTAACCTGCATCGCTATGGTTTCCTTGGTATCACTTTTAAACAGAGGACGATTTACTACGCCCCAAAAGAGCCTACTATCTTTTAGCTCAGATGCCTTTTCTAAATCATCCCAGGCACAATTTTTTAGCTCCTGCTTCCTTTTTATAATAGCTTCTTTATAGGCTTTTCTAGATGATCTTACCAGGTCTTTATTCCTTGGTTTTTGTATAAGGGCCGCTTTTAGGGATTTGTGTGAGGCGGAACATGCGGAGTCAAACCATCTAAAACACTTTGTATTATTTTTCCCTGCTGGTTTTGTACGATACTCAGCCACATGCCCACATAATTTTTCAAAATTCCCAATAACCTTTTCTGGGTCTAATATGGACATTTGACGTAAGTCAATTTCAGTCCTACATTCTTTAAAGATCTTTTCCTCTAGACCTACAGCATCTATTTTACCCCATTTTATGGTAACACCCTGGTTCTTATTATATTCTATAGGCTGATCCCAGACCGGGTGATTCCCACTAATAGGGGTGCATAAAGAAAGCTTTAGAGGGTTATGGTCGCTTGCGGCATTAGCTATTATCTCAAGTTTAGTAACATAAAGCAGAAAATTACTGGACACAAAAATAAAATCAATGGTGCTTGTTGCGCCTCTTACTCCATGGAAGGTTGGTATTGGTAAAGTATCTGGGGCCGCCCAGGGCTCTACCATACATAAATCATTTAAGACAATAATATTATTTAAGGCATCCCCCTGGGGCATGTGTTTGAAATGCATCAAAGGTTGTTTATTTAAGTCCTCGAGACCACACACATTTGAACCACCAAATTTACACAATGAAGAGTTAAAATCACCAACCCAAACAACGAATAATAGTGGTCGTTCACTACGAGCCTTGCTTATTGCATCCTCCAAACTCTGAATTGTGGTTACATCATTTCTGTCAAAAACGTTATGATACCAGTTAATTAACAACAAGGGCTCGGGGAACAGATTTTCGAGCAATAGCAATTGGAACCATGGAGTATCCGCTATCTTTAGAGTACTCAGATTCTTAAGTTTAATAGAGAGTGCTGTCATTATCCCGCCCCTTGCCCTCCCCGCTGGTGATGGTACCGCCGGGACGCTAAAAGATTGAAAACCATCAATTTCCTCACCCGTTTTGCTCCATGTCTCCTGGAAGCACAAAATGTCCTGGCTACCCACATAGTCCAGCCAGCCTTCATCCTCTAGTCTTCCCGCAAGACCAGCAATATTCCAAGACATTAAAGACAGTGTAGGTTCTCCTTGGTTATCGACCACAGGCTCTTCTAGACTTGTCTGATCCTGCTCAATAATCGACAAGTGTCCACTGGTCAATCTAAACCCTCCATTCCCACCAGTGGGTCAAAGCGGTTTCTTAGGGGAATGTTGCTATTTGACATCCACCCTAGATATTCCTCCCCCTGAACTCTCATCTCTGGTTGATTATAGGGTAGTTGCGTAATATTACTAAAACGTGTGGGTCCCATAGGGCATCCATCACCCTGATACCTCATACCGGGATGGTTTTGGGGGGGTCGAAATATGTTGTTGTTCTGTATCCATCCAGAGTGACCATTTCCCTGCGGCCCTGACCCAGAGTAACAGTTATAGAGTGAGACCTGATGTAAATTGGGATAGAAGTATTCAAGGCCTATACATTGGATGTCCCCCATTTTAGCAAACCTAGCTTTATCACAAATTAGGTCTTTGACCCACCTGTCCCTAAAATTAATGAGAATACAGTCTCCTTCTAAGTCCTTCTTGCTTTGGCCAACCCAAGGAACCCTTCGTACACCTAATATTTTAGTGGTAGAGGCTGGGGGAAGTGGTCTATTATTATTAAGCCAGAATATGACTTTGTTTAATAAATCCTGACTTGATTCATATTTGTTCGGTGCAACCATCGGAACCCCTGTCAGGATTACCATAAAAGGGGCAGAATCAGGACTTCTATGAGTGATTCCCTGGTTAATGGGAATGTAGTCCAAGAAAAGTCTTAAAAAGGACGAACAAAGAATTAAACCTCATTGTTATAAACAGTGTAGATCCAAGAAAAATTATGTGTAAATGTGTACATATCAACAAGTGTTACAATCATAGACATTACATTGTATATTTACTTAACATGGTGAGAAGAAAATAGAAGATGAATCATGGAGAAAGGTTTAGGGTACAGATGCCGCAAGCCTGAGACAACGTCCCTCCCTTCCTTCCTGTGAAAGAGAGAAGAGAAGAAAAAAGAGAAAAAAGGGAAAAATAGAACATATGTATTAGAAGAAGTTCCATCGCTAATAAATAGAATCACTAATTAAACAATGAGTACAGAGCCCTGTGCATCATGTCATAAATAATGTTCCTTAAATTCCACTATGCCAAGTCTAACTTACTCTACACGTGCTAGCTGTTCCCTTATATGAGCACGCTCATGTTCATGCCCGTAAGGTGAGAAGACAACGTACTACAACTAGCTTTGAAAGCGGACACAGGAACTGGATGTAAATCTAAGGTGGCTCATTCACTTTGTAAGTGTATGGCCAACTCTTCATCCATATTGTGTCCTTTGGGGTATCGGGTGCACATACTTACTATATATCTAGACTCTTTCTGTCTAAGTCTCAAAGTACGGTTGCCACCCCTCTGATACTGATTCACCTGTTCTACGATAAAAAATGAAAGTTTGATTTGATCTGAAAAATGATAAGCCTCAAAGTGACGGGCTATGGGGTATCGTTTGTCCTTCTTGCTTATGGCTCTAGTGTGTTCAAGAATACGTTTTTTGGCCATATGTGTTGTACTGCCCACATACTTCAGTTCACATGGGCAGACTAACACATATATTACAAAGGCACTAGTGCAGGTCAGGAATTGGTTGATTTTGTTCATACTGTTAGTACTGGGATTACAGTATTCTTTGACCATATGGCTGTTGTTACAAGCTTTGCAGTGGCCACAAGGATAAAAGCCATGAAGATCTACCCCTCTGTTAACCTCTTCAGTGCCCATGACGAGCTGGTCTCGTCATGGGCCGCGGTTGCGCTGTGCCCATGACGAGACCAGCTCGTCATAAACCCCGCCCGCTAATGAAACGCCCGGCACAGGGCGGGGAAAGGGGCGGGCACTGAAGGGGTTAAGACTCTTAATGCCAATGTTGTTATGTACTAAGATGTCTTTCAAGTTGCGACCACGTCTGTATTAGGGGTGGGCGGAATTTGCGAAATTCACTTTTGCAAATTATCGCGAAAATGTTAAAAATCTCCGCAAACACGCGGAAATATCGCGAAGATGCAGAAGTTTTTTTCCCTCCCGTTCGCGGTATGTTCTGCGTGGTCGCGGCTTGCCAACTTACCTATGCGGTTGATCGTGGGCGCGGCCATCTTGTTTTCACTTGTCTCGCGGTGCATGATCGTGAGAAGAAAGACGTGATCGCGCGACGAATGATGTTACTGCGGGCGCGAACTGTCGCGAGACAGCGCAAATGGCTACCAACAATCCAACATCTCGTGGAGAACGCGACCGGATCGGGAAAACTTGTCGGCGAACGCGGGGATTCAGGTAAGGTGATCGCGCGCATGCAAGAATGTATTATTTTACAGCGCGAGCAAGCAAGAAATTTCCGGTAAAATGCGGATTGCGGAAATTTTGACATTTTCGTGCTCTCCGCGGAACGCGAAAATGTCAAATTATCGCAATTTCCGCGAGCGGAACGGATTTTTAGCCCAGGCCTAGTCTGTATGTATCACTTGGACGGTGAGGTAGAGTAACCCCAATAATGGGGTCCCCTTTGAGGATATTCCAGTTTTTGGTTATGCACTTCCAAATTTGATTGGAATTGCCATTGTAGTTGAGTATGACACGAATCTGAGATGTGTCAGTGTTCACTTTCTGTGTGGCCAGAGTGTTACTGAGATAAAACTTCACGTTCCACCAGTTTGACTTTGTCGGTGGCTTTCTTTACTACCCATTTAGGATATCCCCATGCTAGAAATCTCTGTATCATGATATCCTGTTCTTTGATGAAATCTGCATTGTACTGCAATTTCTTTTAGCTCTAAGCAGCTCACTGTAGGGAATACTCCATTTGAGATTCTCCGGATGGCTGCTCAGAGCATGTAACAGTGTATTACCTGCAGTACTCTTGCGGTAGAGGACAGTATGGAGTGCATTATCCCTGATCTGTACCTTGGGTTCCAGGTATTCTACCTCATCTTTGCTGATGTTACATGTCAGAATGATGTTCATCTGATTCTGATTTAATCTGGATATGAAATCTAAGGCTTGCTCTTTAGTGCCACTCCAGACCGTTCACCCGTTCGACCTGTAGCCTGGTCTAAAGTTTCCTATGAAAATTAACATGGAGAAAACACGTTTTGGGACCCCCCATTTTTCTTGGCCCCCCCCCTCGACGGATCATCCCCAAACTTTCAACATAGGAACTGATATGAACAAAGAATTAGTTTGGAAAATGTCATGAAGATTCATCAAACGACGCTAAAGTTATAAGCAAAACAAAAAATGCTCTTCCTATGGAAACTAACTACAACTACCTACTGGCGACCGCCAGTAGTTAGTATATATATATATATATATATATATATATAAAAATTCCCATGCTAAATGAGTGCATGTTCACCGTGAGTAGGTACTAGTTTCTGGAAGGCTGGGGGTTGCATGTTTCATGTGTACAAGGGGCTCAGGTTTTAGCCACTGTAGGAGAAGAGTATAGGACTGTAAGATGTAAGATGTACTTTGAGTACTTGCTGTAGTTTGAGCTTCATCATGTAATAGGCTTTGGTCTTTAAAACAGGTTATAGGTCTTCGGAGTATATTTTTGATCAAGTGTGTAGCACTGTTGAGTAAAATGACACTTTTGTTATTTCCTTTAACTGAATTATATGTTTTCTTCTAATTTATGTGAACAGGAAATCTCCCTTTTGAAAGGCAATATACTCCTGGCAATAAATAAAATTAAAAAGAAAGCAAAGTCAATCGGCAATCTCATTAACATGGTCGGTCTACGGGGGCTGGCATTGTCAGTTAATAAAAACATGAACACACAAGCCATATATTTGATTTGTTTTCTCCACTGGGCCTAATGTTGGAAGTATTTTGAATGTCACCACATGCTGGAGAGAGCATCGTTTGCTCAAACTAAAATTAGTGAAGGTAATCCCTTAAGACAGTATGCGAAAGTGCATGAAAATGAATGCAGCTGTTGAGGCATGATTGGAAGTGGTAATATGTTTGTTATAATCAGGGCACCAGCTGCATTTTGTCAACACTACATTTATAAGGATCATCGAAACTGGAGTCAGAGATACTGCAGTGTTATTTTTAAAGCGTTTATTTAAGAAAATCTAGTACAACTGACAACCTAGCAATGATGGAGGAACACTTTGAGCAGTTGTACAAAGATTGAAAAACATTTGCCAAGAGCTTTAAAAAATGCAGCGAAATCTGATTTGAGATGATAGCAGTGGCGGCTGCCATAAACAAAGGGTGGTGTGGTGGCTGGAGGGAGCGCGGGGCGGGGGTGTTAATAATAATAATACAAATTAAAAATAAAACTTACACTTGAGGTGCCGGACGCCTCCCACGTCACACCTCCTGTCCTCTTCCAGGTACGAGCAGCCCCTGGGACAGACTTGCTGCATGTCATTCACAAAATGATTTGCGATCTCTATATTGCCCAAATGATGCAAGCATTTCACAAATGCTTTATTTATGACTGAAAATAGTGATTCTAAAATTGTGGTTTTCAATTACCGATTCACTTCTACTAAACATTTGCAGATTGCAAATAATCGTAAAAACAGAAATTGCATGTATAATTCACCATCTAGTGGAAGTAGGTAGTAACCAAGTACAAAAGTTCGTCCAAAACGCAATCAAACTTTCCCAATGGCATCACTCCATGGTATGGCGAGAAGGATGTGCATGTGCAGCTGGTGACACTGTTTGAAGAAAGTATACATTGATACAGCAAGCAAGTGATTGTAAACGTGCAGCCTGTTATAAGCAAGCACACAAGACACAGAGAGGTAGCTCCCTCACACATTCAGGCTTTGTGCAGACTAAACCCCTGAGTCCATGGTAGTTATCAGCTCACAATGGCAGTTGGTAGAGCATATCAAAGAGCACCATGTCAAGGGTTTTCTGGAACTTTCTGAATGGTATAGTGGAACAAAATTCACATATACATGTTTGCAAATACCCCTACTAATTTGAAGGCTACACATGTGCAATTGTCTGCTTTTGCACAATTTTCACGTCATTGGTTCTGTTGAGCCAGGTACTCCTGTTCCCCCTCAGTGAGTGAGTATATGTACAGAAATTGTAAGACCCAGCACTCCCTGAAGATACAGGTAGTATCTATGACACATTCATCATCATGGACTTGACAGCACGGTAACTAGGTAGTACACACAACTTCTCTTTCTTTCTTCATTATGCACTGTATGACCGACTACCAACCATAAAGGGGAGGATTGGAAACTGCTGGTTACTAGCCGGAGAAAGTTGGGCGTCTGCCGGCCTTTGTTGCTGAAGCCCTCTTTCCAGGCCGCGCTGGCAGCTTACATGGTTTTCCTCAATGGCGGTGCAATGAACTGTCTAGTGGTGACTCGACTGGTGAGAATATACTGCTCAATCACACAAAAGACTGGACTCACCATCGGGGGCACTGATGTTCTTCAACAGTTGCTAAGGTATATGCCACATTGAAGTAGGACGCGTCCTATGCCATGCTCGGAGCACTTCTTATTGTGCTTGGCTGAATATTGCATACAGAAACAGATGAGAGAGTTGTGTGAGACTATCTGAACTGAGCCCTCCAGCTGGGAAAGTACCTCACTTCCTGGGTGTGGCTGCCCAGTTTGAATCCTGAATGGTTGGTGGGACTGCAGCCATGTGTCGCGTACGGAGGACCCCAGCTGCAATCCCTGGCAAACTCTCCTAATGATGACACTTTGCAGTGATTGACATGCATGGGGGTGGCTCTGCAACTTCGGTGGGCACTATATGTAATCAAGTGAACTGATGGGTCAGTGCTTGGCCCATCTGCATAGTGTGTGAGCAGCCAGTGGCCTCGTTAAGGAGTGCACACTAGATCAATCCAGTCTGTGGCCACTGGCGATTATTGAGTACAGCCTGTGACTGTTGTTGACAGAGAGTCCAGTGGGCCATGTGTAAATAGAGACGTTGCTGCCCCTGGTTGGGTCCGCTGAATAATGAGCCATAATACTGGCACTAAACAGCCCCCCCCACCCCACCTACTTGTTGCTGCTTGTTCAATGCTCTCAAAATGGTGAAGCTGGACTCTAAACAGGCCAAGCTTGCCTTTCACAACGTAAAAAACAGGCGCAAGAGAAAGATATAGAGATAGATGGCAACCTGAGAATGGACACAGAAGAAACACTAGGGGGTATATTCACAAGCCCCTATCGCCACCATAACACCACTTTCAGTGACGTTGTGATGGTGATACAGGCCTCACCTTATTCACAAGGCAGTGATAAGCCACTTAATGTGGCTTAACGCTACCTTGTGAATAAGGCACTCTTTCACGCTGTATTTAGCGTGAAAGAGGAGGGTAATTGGTGTTGCGGTGGATTTTCCACTACAACATAAAGCCCACCGCAACACCCATTGATTTTGACGCTGCCCCCTATTCACAAGGGCAGCGTAAATAGGAGGCAGCGCCATAATTAAGACCAGGAAAATCCTGGTCTTAAACAGGCGAAACAAGGAGAAATGTTTAATTTCTCCTCATTTTTAGGCCTCGTCTGACCCAGCGCTTGCGCTGCTCTGGCGAGACTTTTAGTGAGGGCTTTAAAAAATGCTACAGGTTGCAGTGCATGTGCGCGGGCGCGCGCTTGAGCAGAGGCGCCATATGGTGTGATTACTGCTGCGCGCGCACCACTCGCGCACATGTACTGCAAGCTGTGGCCGGCGGTAGCATTTCTCCCCCATTCATGAATGGGCTCGTCAGTCATCCAATAAGCCGCAGAGCGAGACCTGTGACTGGGTTGACCACTGCTCACTCTCACCGGTCCTATCAAGCATTCCTCGAACTGCCGCCCCAACTCTCTAACCCTCACCAGCCCCTTTAGAACCGCAATCGACAGCGATAACACCTGGCCCGTCTGAAAGGGCATTCACCTAGGTGGCGTTACTAACTCACCTTAATATCCCTACCACCATAGTCAAGTCCACCCCGCTCTAAAGTGGGCGGCACATGCCGACTTGCAGCGATTGTAACTTAACAGAAACACATTGACAACTCCGCAGCCAATTAGCACTTGGCAATTCTATGCTGCGCACTGCGATTGGTCGCTGTTCTCTGATACTCCACTCTTAAATGACCTTACATGTTAACAGTCCCAGAATATGTTCAACCGTGGGATTGGCTGCGAAATGTCATACATTAATATGATCAATAACGGATAACGAACAGCAGGCTGAATTTATGGATGGTGCATGTAAGTAGGAGGCAGGCGAATCCTTTAATGTTAATGGCTCATAGTTTTTGTACACCTTATATAAATATTTACTTTTTTATTAAAGCGCTTTGCATGCTGGTATTTTTGTTCCGGTTTTTATAATATTAAAAGCGAAACTACAAGTGGGCGATGCAATTGACTACCTCACACAAAGTCGGGAGAGGATATGGTCCATCGGCTTAAACAGCCGACTTTGGTGCTGGAAACCAGAGTTCGAGCCTCGAGGTCGCGTCCACTTCCTGTGATTCTGGGCAAATCACTTAGGGGCATATTATCAAGCCAGGAGATAAAATTATCGCCACTTTAGTTGCAGAAAACTGCCGCTAAAACGGCGATAATGAGCTTGATCATATGCTCTATGGAATTCCAATTGAAGCCCATGTTAGACGTCCTTCACATTTAACATGGGCTTCAAGTGGAATTCCATAGAGCATATTATCAAGCCCATTATCGCCGTTTTAGCGCCAGTTTTCTGCCGCTAAATTGGCGATAATTTTATCGCCTGGCTTGATAATATGCCCCTAAAGCTCGTTTCTTGATAATATGCCCCTAAAGCTTTGCCATTGGAGAACGCATCAATTCTTTCAGAAGGTTCTTTACAAGAGTTGCCCCTCCTGCACTTCTTGCCACTCCTATCAGCCTCATGTCCAAATGCTTTTATTGTTTAAACGACTGAAGCAAATGCTAACATTTTATTCTTTAACTCACTACTTTCTTCGATGCCACTTACTGCCTTTCTTCAAAAGATTCAGACCAGTCTGTCTAGAACCAATAGCCAAACCTATGGTTTGACCTTGCAAGGCCGGTGCGGTGGTGATACCTTTTTATTGCAAGAATATTTCCCAAAGTAAAAAGAGGGAAAAAAGCTAAATTGCTGCTGGCTAAACAAGGTAACTGTGTGCTTGCAATAAAACTGTAAAACTAAATTTACAATCTCTCATCATTTAATGGAACCGTGCAAGTGCTTCCTGGCGGGCAGGTTAAGTTAGAACAGTTAAAGAAACCCTTTTAATGTTTAATGCATGTCGCATGAAAATTATGATTGTTCATGGTACACCTCGATCGGGACTTGCAGCATCTTCTGAAATGTTAGTCCTGACGTTTACAGAGTTCGGGTCAGATATTCACAGACCTCACTTGCCACTTCCCTTTTTGCAAGCACTTTAAATAGACAGCTCGCGCAAAGCCCCTCATTCTTCACCCGCATCCAGGGCTTTAAGTGGGATGGAAAAACTGGGGAATCTCTCAAAGAGACGTGGCCAATGTAATTAAGTGTGTGGCTTAAAAACACATAAGCTAAAAATCCGTGCTTAGCATAGTGTGCCACCCAACTTATATTTTGCTGTTTCTGTCATTGCATCTTGATATATGATACAACAACTAACATCATACCTACAAGTCAGGACTTTCGGCCTTGTCAATGGTTGTTAGTTGCATAAGATAAATAAGCAGCAATATTGGCTTGTATATAATATTGAAACAAGCATTGGCATAGCCAATAGATCTCGCCTTTGGGACCTTTTAAGTGTTTAGCCATGCAACAGTTGTTGTTGCACCAAGAATATTGTGCCGGATAACTAAATACTTAGAAGGTCCCAAAAGCGAGACCTATTGGCTATGCCAATGCTTGTTGCTTTTTTCATGTGTGCTGCCTTGTGCAGCACACATGGAAAAAAGCAAATTGCCATGGTTTGTGTATGTTCAGGAAGGTGTCCCTTCCTGTACATAAACAAACCTTTTTTTTAAAATGCCATTCTGTCCCTATCATGTGTGCTGCATAAAGCAGCACACATGAAAGTGAGAGAATTTCATTTAGGATTGTTTAAGTGCAGGAAGGGACACATTCCTATACATAAACAATCCTCTGCTGCACACAGAAACCCTTGCACTCTGGTGCAAGGGTGCCTGCGTTGGCGCTAAGTTGCTAAACTTAGCGCAATCGCATTGGGAAACGCATATCCTTGTGAATATGGTGCAGCCTTGCGTTTCAGAAGTGACGGAGAGAGGCGTTAAGCCAAGAAGGCTAACGCCTCTCTCCGCCACTTCCTTGTGAATATCCCCCTTGATGTCAAGTCCCTACTATTGGAAATGATAGGTAGTTTGGTAACAAATGATTCCAAAGTCATTTTATTGACTAAGAGACTGGATGACATAAAGGACGAATTGGATAAGCAGCACACAAAATTCCATATGACTGAAAGACACATCTCCAATATTGGAGATGACTTGTTCTTGCAAACTAAGATGCAAAAGGAAATGAAAACTGGATTAGATAAAAATGAAGATCTCAAAGACTGATCTAGATGCAGCAACCTGCACATTATTGGGATACCTGATATTAGAAATATGGGCCAAGCTGAAGACTACATAGAAAAAAATGCGGATAGCTAGATATGGTGGAGACAGTTTCTCTCAGTCTTCATATAAAAAATGTGCCCAACAGCTGCACCGGGGGTGCTAACCTACTGTTTATTGACAAATTGGTTAATTATAAAGTTTGAGTCATTGTTTTACAAGTGGCAAGAGACATAAAGGGAACAAAGAATGAGGGCAAATCAATTTCATTGTACATGGATTTTATGCAATCTGCACAACATACTAGAAGGAAATTAATCCCACCAAAACAAAAATGTAAAGAAATTAATATTCAATATGCTATGCTGTACATTGCTAGATTACACTTCACACTTAATGGTAAAGTGTGTGCGTTCATAATCCCAGACAAAGCAACCGACTTTATTAATAAAAACATTTAAGACTGGTAAGAGGACTGGAAAGTCCTCAGTTGACTCTCATATAATCTACCTTAGTGACTTGAAGTGCCATTGCACTCGACCTGAGGCGTGGCCCCTGTGCCAATTCTGTCTGAAACATTTGCTATTATTTTACTGTACAACTGTATGACCTCTTGGCAGATCACCTTTTTTTTTCTTCAATCAATGCATATTATGGGATTCTTTGCCGATCCTCCATTTTGATTATAGTGCTATCATTTTTTCAAAGGTCATTTGAAAGTATTATTTCCTCTTTGGCTCCCCAATTTGTCTGGGTTGTGTTAACTGCCACTACATTGCTATACTGTTGACAGTTTAAACAAATGTTTCATTTGCAATGAAGTTATCTGAAGGGTATCCATTGAGGTGTTGGGGTTAATGTGGGTCGGGGTGGGAAAGAGTGGTTGAATTGACAAGATTGCACAGTGGAAGGAATGATTATATAGATCACACAAATCTGTTCAATCGTTGCTTGGCCAATAGAATGACAATTTATAACACGATACATGGGCCTATGGCTAATTATACCACTAGATTTGCAATGTGTCAAGCGTATAAACTATTTCTCGAAGGCTACACATACATCACTAGACATAACATTGATGTTGCATTATTTTAGGAGACTGCATTCTGGGAGAATTTTATAAAGAATATGTGGACTTCTTAACTCCCCTCCTTCATGCAATATGTAATGAAGGTTTTGAATCTTAAATACTGCCACCTAACATGAATGGGACAATAGTGATTATGGTATTGAAAACTATCACCTGCAGAAATGCAACTCCAACCAGATCTATCTCGATTCATTTTGGGGCCACTCTACTGCTGTCACTCACCAAATTGACCCCAGATAGAGGCAGTAGCCACCTTATTTGAATGCCACCAGGACCCATGGAATGGCCCTTTCTCATGACTGTAATTTAACCAATGGACATGGGCAAAGCTATGATTGAATGGATTCATCTCTTATATACTGAGTCAAATGCTAGAGTGAAGGTTAATGGATTATTGTCTCCCCCAATATGAATAAGCAAAGTTCCTAGATAGGGTTGTTGGCTATCACACATTCTTTTCACCCTAATGGTTGAACCCCTTGCTAGTATCCTCAGAGAATAAAATTACTTTGGAATCATGGATCCCGCGGCATTGGCGCAGCGGTGAGAGAACCTAATATGCTGGTGGTGCTGCTGCAGCACCATCGCGCATCTTAGGAGTTTCCTCGCTACCACAGTTTTCATGGTGGTGAGGCCGCCATGAAAACTGTGGGGGTTAAGATACAAAGGAGGCCCTACTGGGTACTCTGTTTCATCAGGGCCATGGGGTGCCTACATGGGGGCACATGTTGTTCTCCCTGTGTGCATTCACCCCCTTTCCTGCATGGACTGCACAGTTCATGCTGTGCAGGAACGGCCCTTGGTGCTCCCGTTGTGGTGCCTTTTTAATGGGAACAGTCATGGGACCACCCATGGGACCACCAAAGCACCACCCGCCAGACACGAGGTAACTTGTAATCTGGCGAGCGGTGTCAGTATGGTTTTGGTGGTGTGGGAGCGGGCACTGGTGTGTTGGCCTGCTCCCACGCTGCCAAAGTTTTAATTCGGCCCATAGTACACATGGCCTGGGCCTGCCCTACACTTAGTTAAAATTGGAATAAACATCCAGATGCGCTACGGTTACTGATTGCTGTATCTATATCTCAGCTAATGGCCAATATGGGATATGTCCCTAAGAAAAATTGCTAATTTACTGCACTCATCTTGCTTCTGGACAGGTGTAGAGTGATGTTACAGCGTACTATTGCCTCCCGAGTCCCACCAAGGGATATCTGGGCTCCTCATCGTTCATATCTGGAAACGGTTTTTGCCTCATAAATTTGGATGTAGATTTGCAAGCATGCATGTCACTGGTGTATATGATGACACTCGTATTCAGACTATCGTATTTCACATTTGTAAGAAATTGGAGCATATAGCTGAGTGGGTGAGAACCCACCTCAAATAATAATCACAGTCCTTGTCAAGGCAAATCACAATAAATAAACCTGTGCTCAACTCTCTGGCAACCATGTCACAAAGCAGCCAGATTTAACTTAGAGACAATATGTAACATATTTATGCAGTACTGAAAGTAATAAAGTGAAAACACAACACAAGAAAAATCCTAAACCAATTTAGAAAAATAAAGACTATTTTAATAAATAAAACGACACTAAAATGACAAAAATCCAAAATAGAACCAGACTTTTAATGTTCTAAAATGTGTATTTACAAATAGCCCTGAACTTCACGAAGTACCCACCATGGGCAACTGGTTGTGCTGACTGGGACAAGGGTAAGATTTAGGGCCAACTGCAGAGAGGCAAGGGTCGAATACAAGGGCCAGGTTTGTCCCATTCACAAAGCTGCCTTTCCATTTTGAAACGTTTATGGAGATATAAAGTTTTCAACAGGGACAGGAAGCCAACTACATCAAAAGAAGAGTTCAACGATGATGGAGAAAGGTTGTGGAAAGTTGTTCAGAAGCTGCTCTGCATCTGGCCTGGTGAAAACATCGATGAAGGTTGTTGGTGTTGCTTGGAAGCTGCTTGGCATTAAGTGAGGTGAAGCCGTTGATCGGGTGCTGCTTGGAGTCAAGTCTTGGAAAGCCATCAATCAGGTGCGCTTGGTGTTGATTCTGAAACTTTCAATGAAGATTGAAGGCGCCGATGCTCGGTGTGGCGTCCGGTGAAGCATTCATTAAGGCAAGAAGGAGTACACTTTGACCAAAGTCCAGGGTCTAGGACCTTGGGGGTAGCACTTGAGGGTCAGTATTCACACCCACAGACGCAAGCTGACAGAGCCAGGTCAGGTCTATTTGGGAAAGGTCAGCTAGAAGGCAGGAAAAAGCCTCTGGAAGCTTGTTGTAGCACCATAGCTCAAACAGGAGGCCAACCTACTGACTCATCGAGTCACTGGTTGTATGACGTTACAACGCATGCTTTTACCCCGCATGCCGTTACAACATAATTTTTTCCCCCGACTTGCTGTCGGGGTGCGCTGGAATTTGGAATAGTATAATTTACTATTTTCAACTCCAGTCTGTGCAACAGCAGGGAAGGTGCTGAAGTTAAATCCAACACCTTATAACCCTTACAGCAAGCCATTTTTGTTGTAATGGCATGCAGGGTAAAAGCATGCATTGTAATGCATGTGTTTTAACAGTTGTTTCTCCGAGTCCCTTCTTGGGTCCTGGTAGGCCTGGGAGAAACTTTAATTATCCCACAGTAATCAGAGTAATTTTAGTAACTACACATTACTCATGTGTTGCGAAAGTACCAAAATTATTAAATTACTCATCTTGAGTAATTTATAATAATTTGGGGTAAAAATCCTACCACAGGAACAACAAACTAAGAGATAGCAAGTGGCTGCTTCCTACCTCTGTATGTGTCCTTTACCATTTAGTGCTATTTTCTTAGCTTAAAATGCATCCTCAGTTCCATTTTGGATGCTTGGGTGCATTTTGCACTAAGAAAATAGTGCTAACTGCTTGATTACATTTCTTAAACAATAATGCATAATTAAGAATAATTTTGTGATAATTACAAGTAATTACACTAGAGAGAATTACTCCAGTTTTGCCCACTCCTGGGTCCTGGGTTCAAGGCAAGCAGGTCCAGTCTGCCTTCAGATTCTTCTATCAGCATGGCAGTGCTACATTTGATTCCTCCGAGGTCCAGGAGTGATATGAGGAGGGTGTTGGAAAGCCACATGTCTGCTCTGTAGCAGCCTGTAGGTGGGAGCAACCACTGGCCACACCCTAGCTAATGGATGACCCTACCCACTTTTACAGCACTTTCTGTGTGTATTACTGTAAACTATACTACTGAGCCCCTCCTTGCCATAATCCAAGAGGGCAAGACCTTTCTTCCCTTTGTGAGAGTTCCCTGCGAACACCTAGGTGTGTTCATGATTAGGGTCAATTCCTTCCTTGTGGTCACTCTAAACCAGTTCTGGGGCTGCTCCCTCTCCCACTGGATTTGGAGCCAAGCTGATAAGAGAGATAAAGGTAGGGGGTAGGCCTGGTGTCAGGTTCATCTACTTGTGATAGGGTAGGCCTCTATGAAGCGTTAGTAGTCCCTAAGCACAGCCACCAAGGCCATCCTGTCAAGTAAATGACAACACCTTCTCACACCCAAGGTCTTTGTCCTCTGGCTGGTAGTATTCTGTATCTCACCACAGAGGATCAATCAGCAGCCAGATAACAGATGAATACTGGAAGATAGGCCTCCAGAGACTAAGGAAGGGAGAGGTAACTTTTCTAAAAGTACCATTTCCAATATAGTTATTCCTAATTCAATGTTACCATTAAATTGAATTTTGACTGACCATTAAAATGAGTCATTGAATTATATTTTTAGCTGGTTCTAAATGGAAATGATCACTGTAAGGTGTTTTCTTTTAATCCAGTGTTTGCCTATAGAACACCTAACCATGCCACAGTGAAAAATGGCTTTTGGGGCCTTTTCACTGTCAAGACTGTGAGACACAGAACATTAATTTCTATATGTCCTACATTCAAATAATATGCATCCTGACTTATTGGGCAATGCGGCCTACATTAGGGGTGACATACATTTTTAAAAGGAACGTATAGACCTGTTAAATGGGTGTTTACCACAGGCCAAATTGGCTGTTTAAAAACTACAGACCCAGGCTGCACAGGCAGGCCTGGAGGTATGCTTCCAGTGCTGCTGTAATGGGTGGCACAATGAGTGCTGCAGCTAACCAATGGCATTTACTTTATAGGCCCTGGGTACATGTAGCACCATATACTAGGTACTTAAAGTTGAACTAAAAGTGCCTATACTGTGTATGCCAGTTTTAGGACAGTTTAAAGGAGAGCACACCATTTCACTATTAGCATTTCTATTAGCAAATTTGATGTGCATCTGCGCATGGGCGTTTCAGATGTAAAATCACAATAAATGAACGGATGCACTCCTTTTTTTTTGTCTATTGTCCAAAAATGTTCAACAATGCTCATAGCCAAGATCTGGCGTTCGGCTCGCTGCATGCTCTGCCCCACAGGCACCATAGTAAAGTACTGGAAAGCTAGTGGCGCGTGCACTCCTTGAAGTAAGCACTGAATCTGAGGAATTTTGTTTGATAAGGGGTTCTTGCTTGCAAGGAGGGGTTTACTGAGCACGATATTTTTTGTGTTTTCCAGTCACGAGGCAGGGTGGGGATGGAGATTGCTTCTTTTATGATTTCAATGGATTAGCGAGTTGGGAGTTTGATGTAAAATAAGTAAAGTGGATGTTTGTTTTAACATTCTAGATACCCCTGAGGAAGGGCTGAAATAGCCTGGATGAACTGGGCATTCCGGCGTGCTTTCGAATAAGGACTGGGTGTGCAATTCCTTAGCATTTGAAAAAAATGGAATCATGTCACCTTTGATGCGAATGGAGAAATTATTGAAAAGATTTGAAAAGTAACATGGATTAAAATTGGATTAAAATGGATTCAGATGAAAAATTGGTTTCTACTACGTACAAGGCTGTGCGATCGTTTGGTGGAGCAAAATTACGCGCCACTAGCTTTCCAGTACTTTTCCGATGTAAGCCCATAGCCTGTAGGCAGTTTGCTGTGTACCTTTGCCTACGCTTGTTTACATCTGAGTCAGCAGCAATAGCTCTGCACAGGTGCTTCATAGTTCTTATTCATTTGGATTTACCAGTCTGAGTGACGTCACTAACTTCAGATTCAGGGGCATATTTATCAAAGGGTTTTGCATTGCCCTAGGCCACGCAAGGTCCAGGGTGACTGAAGGCAGCTCAAAATCTATAATGAGATGTATCAAGCCACGCAAGGCCACCCAGCGTGGCTTGGCAAATCTAGTGTTATGCAAGTCAGCACAAGTTGCTGCCTTGCATTACACTGCCTGGTGAAGGAGTTACATGGGTGGAGTGTGGGTGTTCCCATGCACCCAGCCATGTATTCTGACGCTTTTCATGATTTACCAAGAGTGATAGACCTGGGAATGTGCCAGAATTTTACGCCTTCCCACCAGACGCGCAACAAGGCAAAATATCTTTATTTCTCCTCTTTGTTTCTTCTTTCCTAAGTGTGCTGCATTCTGCAGCCCACATAGAAAGAGGAAGATGCCTCTGATGATGCAGGCACCCTGGTGCAAGGGTGCCTGCTTTGGCGCTAGGCAAGACATTGTGGCCCAGTGCTGTGAAATTACAGAAATGCGCATTCATGCCCTTTCCCTATCATGCAGTACAGAAAGGTGACTTGCTGCACCTGCGTGATTTGTTTCTAAATATGTCCCCTAGTTTTCCTATGTTCCTCAACCACCCAATTGCACCCACATAACGTATTTTGCTGCTTGTGTTGAATCATGAGAATAGATTTCTGTAATGTGTGAACTTGAATGCAGAAAGAGCCAATTGGTACTTTTGTTGGAGAACTAGATGTCCTGCTCTGTCTGCCTAGTGTTAGATGTATTTTCTTGACTCTATACATTTGTGGTGTTGGGTGAATGGTTGTTGACTGTTTAACTATGGTTGCAAATATGTAGGAGATATCTGCAATGGTTATCTTGGGCACAAAGTCCCCTCCTGTTGCTGCAGTATTTCCAGTGGCACGTTTTCCAGCTGCATTGATGTCTTCACGTGCTTACTATTCTTTCTCAACTTGTGTCTGGCTTCTCTGGGTAGGTGGTTCCTTTAGGATACACAGCGTTTTTAGTGTCACTTCATTTTGGTTGAAATCTTTGATGTGTTAATGTTAAAGTTAATTATTTCCATTAAAATGCACAAATTAAATGTATTGAAAGGTGACAATTATAACTAATATCTATATGTGTACAATATATAAATGCAGAGCAATACTTTTCCCATTTTAGGTTGATCTTTTATTCATAGTTTTGAATGCATGGCAAGCCTTTCTCTGCGAGGACTACATTGCCCATGATGTATTGTGTGTAATGTGCATAACAACTGACATAGGATGTTCAGCAACAGTTTGTGTTTCCCTCCTTTCTGTATTAATTATACTTTGTATACATTGATGACAAATTCGTATGGTTTCACATTATAGATAAAACATACTGATTTAAAGAAACCTTGTGTTTATTTTTGTTGTTATTGGCGTGTCAAATGAAGATATGCACCAGTCACAACCTTAGATTGGAAAGTTGGAGTCTATCAATTCTTCATCTGTAGATGGTCATAGCTTGGTACATGGTCCTCTGTCTGTTGCTCTTCTTTGTGCCTCTGGGTCGCAATTCACCATGTAACTTGGACCTTAGGTTATAACAACATTTTCAGGTTTCCTTTATGCTTTATGCTCATATTGGTGACACCAACAGTATTTATGCGGCCTTGAATTTGCCTCAATGTTTGTGCTTTGCTTGCCTCTGCGATGGTGAATGAGGCCTTTTCAAAATGTTTTTCATTTTCAGGGGCACATTATTTAACCAGGATCTTCAGTTACTGAATATGAGGGCTTGATTCACAAAGGTAACTTACACTTTTAAGTATATTACATTTTAAGTACGTTTACTACTTATTGGCTATTTACATCTGAGTGTACATTTGCTCTAAATATGTTACTTACAAGTCTCCACCAAATGAAGGTCCTGGGGGCTATTCACAAATGACTTGGTAAATCACGTTGGTGACTAAATCTACACTTGAAATTTATTCTTACAGTTTTGAGCAATTATACTTCTTTGGCTAGTCACAAAATTTGAGAGTAAATTAATCAAAAGTGTAATTTACCTTTGAGAGTCAGAACCAATATTTGTGAATAGCCCTCAGGCCATTCAATATGGTGGAAGTATGTAAGTTACATTTTAGGAGTAAATGTATGCTCAGACTTTGTGACTTGCCAAAAACTAGTAAACTTACTCAAAAGTTTAAGTTAACTTTGTGAATTAGACCCTGAATACCCTCTTTCTTTTTCTTCTAAGCTATTCATGTAGCTTCTAGCATGACATAGTTGTCAATATGGCTTCTAATCCAGGCTATGTGAAATTTGGTCGACTCCAGGGCCTCAATGCTTCAGGCTCACCCCATGGAAGTATGAGGACATCTGTCCATGCTGTGCGATGTTCAAGAATTGCAACTCAAGTTTCGCAATTTGCAAGCCAAAAGAATCAAAAATTTGAAATCTATATTTAACAATTGTGAACATCTAGAAATCACTATTTGCTAGAGACAATGTTAAGTACATATTAATCTATGATTCAAAATTGTAAATCTTTACTTTTTGCAATTTACAAATTCTTAAATCAAGGATGTGTACATCAGGCCGCTTCTTTTGTAGAGCTGCATTTGACAGTGAATATAATCGCAGATTCTACAAAGAAGGCCATCCCATTTGTAATAACTCTAAATATTAATATTGTAAGTGACAAACAGCAATGAATGTAAACAAGCACTAGCAGATGTAGTAGAAATAGCCTTTTTTAACCAATAGCAAACACATATTGGTCCCTATTCAAAAAGGTCAATTTATCATAAAGGTAAACTTATGACCAAAGTGTCCTTTTTCTCACCTGCCAGGATTTATAAAAGGATTGCTGAGAGACATGCACCAATTTATAGGGGTGGAGAGCTCTGCCACAAATGTGAAAATCTCTGCAGCCATAAATCCCACTCATTAAGTGGAATGTGAGTGTTCCAAGGCATGGTTTGCCTTGGAAGTTGAAGAACACCCACAAACATGTACACCTGTGGGAATTACCAATCTCCTGTCCTCTGCTTTCTAACCTGAAAAGGGTTGCAAATTTACTTTAGCAGGGGGCTTGCGTAGCCTCCCTTCCAGGGTGGGGACTAAGCCTGGGCGGTGTTCGCATAGCAGAACTCCGCGAAGTGCAATAAAACTCCGCTGTGCTACACGGACCTGGCAAGCGCCAGAGTTTCTTTAGATAAATGCCATTTGTGATGATTTTCATTGCCCGGTGCTTGTCCTCAGTGTGCAATCATCGCAATCGGCACCATGCAATGCGCAAGCGGGCACTGCTTCCTTTTTACTCGAGCGTCAGCTTTCTCAATGCGAATGGACTGTTTCTTAATGCGAGCGGTCTCAAGCATATGTGACCACTTGCAATAAGAAATCTGACTGCCCGCATTGACAAATCTCGCCGGGAGATTGATTTTCCATGCTTGCGCTCGCCAACTTGATGTTGACGATCCCAAACGAGGAAAAATCTCGCCGGGAGGTGGATTTTCTTGCTCGCCAACTGGGCGTAGATGAATGCGAGCGAGGGAAAAAACTCCTCTCTCCGGAGCAGAGTTTATCGGAACTCCGCAAGCTCCATGTAATTTGGAGTGCTGAAAACTCTGCAAACTCAGCGAGGGGAGCGGACTTAGTGGAAGTGTTTTTTACCAATTGTAAAAACAGATCCCTACAGATAGTGGCATGAGTGTGGTAGTCCTGGTGATGCTGTTGACAGTGTTGTCGATGGTGATGAGGATTGTGGTGATAATGTTGTTGGTAATGGTGGTGGTATTGACTGTAGGGTAATGGCAATGGTGGTGTTAATTGACCCCGGGTGGCGTACTCCACTCCGCCAGCAGAGTTTGCAGTGTTTTACCAACTTCGTGCTCCGCTTGGAACGCGAAGATGAGGTAAAACTCTGACTCCTTGGCAGAGTGGAGTACGCCCCTCAGCCCCTGCAGAAAAAGGGTATAAAAAAACACTTACCTTTCAGTCCACACAAAAACGTAAAACATAGGGGGTTGCGACCAGCAACGCAAGGAGGACGACAGTGGCAAGGAGGAGAGACCACGGCGAGGAGGAGGGTGCCCCACAGATGATGGAGAGAAGATAAGTGGTTTTTTTTACCCTTTTTAACAAAAATATTGTGGGACTGGGGCGGAGCAGAGTTCCACTGAGTATTTTTTTAACTCCGTGGAACTTCGTAGAGTTCCACTCCGTATACTCCGCCCAGGCTTAGTGTTAATTGTGGTGGTGATAATAGTGATGATGATCATCATAGTTGTGGTGGCTTCTGTGGTGGTAATGATGGTGATTGTGTTAATGTTGGTGGTGGTAGTAGTGCTGGTAATGGTAATGATCGTTGTGGTATATGTGGGGGTGGTTAGAGTTGTAATCATGGTGGTGGTGTTAATGGTGGTGATACTGTGGTGGTTATTGATTCTGTAATGGTGGTTATTTTGGACGTATAATGGTGGTAGTAGTAATGGTGGTGACAATGATGGCGGATGTAACAGTTCTGACAGTAATGGTGGTGGAGTTGAGGGTGGTGATGATAATGTTAATGGTGGAAGCTGTGGAAGTAATAGTAATTGTGGTGCTAGTTAAGATAGTGGTGGTATTATTGGTGGTGCAAATGGTGGTGGTGGTTGTACTGATTGTGTCAGTGATAATGATGGTGGTAGTATTAACGGTGGTTAAGAGTAATGATGGTGTTTTTGATAACAGTAAGGGTGGTGCTGGTGGTAACAACTATGGGAATAATGGTGGTGGTATTAACGGTTGTAGTAATGGTGGTAGTGGTGGTGGTAACGGTGATGCAATGTGGTGTTTGTAGTAATGCTGCATCTAGGGCTCTCTGTCTGGGCTACAGAAAAGCACCCACAGTGCTGAAGCCCTCACAAGGAAGGCATGGTGGAGTAGAATACACAGACTGACAATAACCATTTTGCTTGTCATTAAGATTCCCTTCTGGATTTGGGGGTAGACAGGTAGCAGGTTAAAGGCTGACACTAATACTGTCTGACAGCCCAAACACTAAATGGCTGTCCTTTGGGCTGAAACAAAATCGGACCGACATTGCCTACATGCTAATGAGTGAAGGAGAATAACTCAATCTCCCACTCTATATATGCTGTTCTGTGGACTGAACTAAAAAGCAAATGACTCTCCACCAGAGCACCAGCTGATGTAGGCTAACCTGAAACCCCTTCCTCTCTATAGTACTACCAAGAATATTATCAGAAATTATAGTTTTTATGTACTTAGCACATTACTTTCTTGTCACTCTTGAAGTTCAACTCCTCACGCTAGTGAAGTTATACCAAAATATTAAGATCTATGGGCCTGCTGGAGCAAAAAAGAAACTGTTTCAACTTCTATGACATGCAAGACAAAGGAGCAATTTGGAATAATAATGAGCTCAGAAAGATGGAAGTAAAGCTCATTGAAATGTCATTACCCTCCCAAACTTTTTTACGAGGCACCCGCTTGCTTCTTTTTTGCTTCTTTTTTAACATCTACATGGTTGGCCTCTTAGCATCAGGCCAGAAGCCTTGCTAAAAATGCTTGGTGATCTGTGTTGGATTAATCAGTGTAGCAAAACTGAAGCCAGGAATAAGCTACCATAATAGTAAACTAAATTCCTCTACTGAATGTATCTGAGGAATTCACATTGTGTACCCAGACCAAGCATGACAAAAGGAGTACTTGATCTGAAAAATAAGGCAGTCCCAGACAGAAATCTCTGGCGTATTCTTCTCATCTAAGTAATAAAGTAGCACGTTCTCAGGAGAAAAACATGAATACAAGTCTAGCCGAATAATCTGATTAGCACTAAGGAAAAACAGTTAGGCAGAAAATTGTCCATAAAATCATCTTGTATTTAAGAATTTGAGATAAGATATAGGGGTGGGCGGAATTTGCGAAAGTGACTTTCGCAAATTATCGCGAAAATGTTAAAAATCTCCGCAAACACGTGGAAATATCGCGAAGATGCGGAAGATTTTTTCCCGCCCGTTCGCGGTATTTTCTGTGTGGTCGCGGCTCGCCAACTTACCCATGCGGTTGCTCGCGGGCGCGGCCATCTTGTTTTCACTCTTCTCGCGGTGCATGATCGCGAGAAGAAAGACGTAATCGTGCGACCAATGACATTACTGCGGGCGCGAACTGTCGCGAGACAGCCCAAATGTCTACCAACAATCCAACATCTCGTGGAGAACGCGACCGGATCGGGAAAACTTGTCGGCGAACGCGGGGATTCAGGTAAGGCGAGAATGTATTATTTTACAGCGCGAGCAAGAAACAAATTATCGCTAAGCTGCGGAATGAGGAAATTTTGACATTTTCGCGCTCTCCGCGGAACGCAAAAATGTCAAATTATCGCAATTTCCGCGAGCGGAACGGAAATTTAGCCCAGGCCTAGATAAGAAAGACCAAAGGACTTCGCTTTACACTCCCAAATCTGAAGTTAACCTTGACTGCTGTAGTGTCTTATGAGTTAGAGATGATGGGACCCTTTTCGTAGAACAGTGACATAAGAGCGTGCGTGATAGAATTCATGATGTAGAATGTTCAGCTAACGCTTACACTCTGATGAATAGACACATGTAATACCAAGCTCTGTCTGGGCTGTGTGGGCTGTGATCATTTGCATGTCCCTGGGCTGGGGAGGACTCGACAACTGGCGAAGAGATAGGGGATTACATAAACCCCACGACCTGAAGAACTGATAGGGCTCTCCCGGACAGTTAGTTGTGGTTCAGTGAACTGCTCATGCATGCCACCTGTGCCTCAGTCCAAGTAAAAATCGACTATGGGAGTATGTGAAGTCAAAGTGCCACTCCAACAAGAGGTACTACTCCACAATCATTCTTACAGTGCAACAATGGTAAAGGCAGTGACAACCAGGTACTAGAGGTAGTGGTAGCTAAGTGCAAGAAAGGGTCAAAAGCAAAATAATTGCTGCCCAGAAAAATCTATAGGCAGTAGAGACCAGGGACAGTGCAGAGAGATGAGAAGCATGAAAAACCTGTGCAAGAAACAAAGCCGCCTCTCATTGCCAAAGAAGAAGACAGTTCCTCACAACCGGAGAGCGGGAGTGATGATCCAAAGGTGAGCACATAGCACATAGCTAATGCTTGACGAAGGTGCCGGTACAAGCGGGCAGCAGGCGCTGCTGGAGGGAACTCCACTTTCGACAGCAGAATGCTCCACAGGTTATAATGCTTTCGCATTCCTAAAATCACTGCTCCTCTCTGATAAGGCCAGGAAGCAGAATATTGGTGACAGACGGACTACCGAGATCGAAACCTTCAATGATTTCATTGATGCACTGGAAGAAGACAATGACAAAAAATAATTAAATATATAAAGAAATTAGCAGATGAAGTAGTAAAGAAGTGATAAAGGAAATACAACAAGGTGATGAAGTGACATACCATCAAATCGATGGAGCGTTAAACAATAAGTTCAATCCAATGTAGAATGTCGACTACGAAAGGTACATTTCAGTCAGGAAAGGCAGAGAGCTGGTGAAATAATGGATGAGTTTGTAGAAAGACTGGATTTTCTCATCAAGTATTGCAAGTTGAATGAGTTCACTGATGAAGATGCCATGCGGCTCAGAGTAATAAATGGTTGTCTCTCTGAATCTTTTAGATTATGAATGCTGAAAGAGACACTCAGCTTGGAGTGAGTACTCATGGCTGCCAGAGCGGAAGAAAGAACTGACAGACAAGCAGCTAACATGGAGGCTGGAAAGGCCCAATAAATCACTGCTGAGTGTGAAAAGTAAGTTGAAACACAAGGCAGAAGGCCATAAACTAATGTCTCCAAATAAAAAGTAGTTGTATTTTCGATGTGCATTTTTTTCCCACATGAAGGTAAATGTCCTGCCATTGGATAGATATGCAATGGCTGCGGTAAAAAGACCCATTTTGTAATGACTTGCAAAGCGAGGGAAAGCTCAAGTGCGTCACGTCGAGAAAACAAAAAGGAGGAAAGATCAAGTGCATTACGTCAAAAAATCAAAATGGATGGCAGAACATTCCAAATACAACGCTTTATGCACGCCCACCAGGTCCAGCAACTGCATCAGTTCAGGCAATTAGAACCTGAACGATGTCAATTGTCATCAAATTCTTCATCTAGAAGTTAATCACCGTCATTGTCAAGTGCCAGTGAGGAAGATGGGTGTGCAATGTAAATGTTGACTGCTGGACAACGTGCACTTGAAGGATTATCTTTGCGCAAGAAAGAATGTCGGTCGAAGCTAGGTCGACATGTGAAAGTGCGAAATTCATTTGTGCACTGTCCCAAGATCACTCTGAAAGTGTGAGTTTCATCAAACTAAACTCAGGTTCTTTGATCATATTTTTTCTGATGGGGGATGACTCTGGATCCAAATAAAGTACTGGACTTGTCATCCACTTCTCCCGCACAAGATGTAACTATGCTGAGATACTTCCTTGGCATGGCCAGTTACTGTTCAAGATATATATGTGACTTTGCTACTGGTCTATTCACAACCTGAAAAAGAAAGCCTCACTGTGGTGTAGTCTTGTGAAAAAAATGTCATGTTATCCTATATGGAAAGTATCTCACAGTTGACACCGACCACAAAGCACTGCTCACCATTTTCAGCAATCCTAGAGGCAAGATGCCCCCTCACATTGAGAGGTGGGTGTTGCATCTGCAACAGTATGATTATACGATTGTGCAGTGTGCAGGAAAAGATCAAATCCCTTCTGACAATATTATGGCACTACTTCTAAAGCGGCTGTTGCTTATGTTAGCTTCATTGTGAAGTCATATTGCTGCCATATTGGTATGACAGATCTTTGCTGCCATAAGTACTGGCAGGGATTTGCTAATACTCAAAGGCAATATTACACACCAGTTGTCGCGAAAACATAATCAACCTCTTCACAATGACCTTGAATACCAGCAATTCAAAAATGAGCAGGAAGAACTTTCAGTTACCCATGAAGGCATCATCTTACGAGGGTCAATATTTGTGATACCAAAGAGTCTGAGAAAACAAGTTATTGAGCTGGCTCATACGGGACACTGTAGAGTTGTGACTACGAAAAGAGCTGTACGGGACTGAGTATGGTTCCCTCGTCTTGATGAAACAGTTGAAGAAGAGATAACGGCATGTAATTAGTGCAACTGCTTATCATCCAAGACAATTCCACATCTGTTAAACATGTCTGATGTTCCACAGCATGCATGGGAGAAGATTGCAATTGATTTATTTGGATCCCTTGACAATGGACATTATCTAGTATTAACTGTTAATGAATATTACCGTTTCCCCTTGTCAAAGATCTGTCATCAACTACTCATGACAGAGACATTAAGGGATTAGAAAGTATCTGTGCAACATGGGGTGTTCCTTCGATTTTGAAATATGACAATGGCCCACCTTTCAATAGCCGAGAATTTAAAGATTTTCTCACTCATCTAAATGTCAAGCATCAGAAAAACATGCCTCTTTGGCCACTGGCGATTAGTGTGATCGAGAGATTTATGAACACCCTCATGAAGTTCATTTAGTGTGCTGTGCTCGAAAAGCTGGCACTCAAATCAGTTTTCTGTCTATGCTTCCTACACACAGGTCAACTCCTTATTCCACCACAGGAGAAATCCCTGCCACCTTAATATTTGGGAGAGCCATAGGCACCAAACTGCCACAGTGGACCAATGATAGTTCTATTGTCATTAATAAACTTCCCACTACTGACTCATCTCACAAACATCAAATGAAGAACTACGCAGATAGACCCCACTGTGATCGGAGCATTGTCTTTGACAGAGACCAGGTTATCATCAGGCAGAAACAGAAATACAAGTCTGATGCTCCTTTTGATGCTTACCCACTGCAGGTTGTGACTAGTAAAGGGCACGTGGTACCTGTTCACCATCCTGAAAAGTCCATTAAGCGAGATTCTTCGCATTTCAAGCACCTGCCTTGACCTTTGCCTGCTTCAATGTCAGAATTGAGATGTATCCACCTGAGCATCCAGAGAGCCAAATGACTCTATCAGCATCTCTGTCACCAGTGCCACTTCTCCTGCAGCTCTGCACCCTCACATGACCAGAACTGGGCAATCGATTTGAGCACCAAAATGACTTATTGACGAGTTGTAATGTATATATGTATTATTGGTATTTTGTATTTAACAAAGGGGGAAATGTAGTGTCTTGTGAGTTAGAAATGAAAGGAACCTTTTAGGTCCTGATGGACTCCGTAGAACAGTGACATAAGTGCGTGAGTGTGGGTGACAGAATTCTTGATGTAGAATGTTCAGTTAACATTACAGGCTGATGAATATAGATGTGTAATAACAAGCTATGTGTGGGGCGTGATCATTTGCATGCACCCGGGCTGGGGAGGACTCCACAACTGTTACCTGTAATAATAATTTAAAACAAAAGAAAGCAAACAAATACATCTAAAGGCAAAATTTTCATTTGTGAGAGAAACTCCAAACGATGACGAATAACTTCAATGGCACACTATGACAGCTGAAAACTATTTAGGAGATGAAGTGTATCACGCCAGTTGGAAGGAGATTAATTTGAGTTTCAGCAGTGGCCGTCACTGACAGATTGATACCCAATTCATTTTGAAAGAATGAATTAACCCACCTAAAAGAAAATGATCATTACGAAAAGAATGGGCTTGACATGATTTATGTTAAAGTAAGAAGCACTTTCAATGCCACAAATATTGCTGAAGATAGGAATGCCAATATAATCTATTAATGACTATCACTTGTCTCCTGCCGAGTCCTTTCTGCTGAGGTCTCTCATTCTCAACTTGAAAGACTTTCAGTGCATAGCCAGCTAAAGGAAATTAGTGGCAATACCATAGAATTCAGCAAAGTTAAAAACCCACTCTGGAGTTACAAGTAACTAATGAAGTGTCAAGGGCTACTTCATTTTAGACCAAATTAAAATCAAGAAACAGGCATGCCCATTCCTTTTGAATCTCAGCCAGGACCCATAGATCTAAAGTAAATGAAGGGAATGCACACAGAAGGGCTCACTGCCACCTGAAAGAAGAGGGGTATACGAATTTAGTTACTCTGTAGCAAATCCTGAGAAGGCTGTCTTTTCTAAGGGGGCATACAAATCTAATACATGAATAGAGACTCTTATTTTATTCTTTTGTCCTCATTTTACCACAGAGGTATCTCAGACCCTTGTATTGTGTTACAGCCAGCACCTTTATCCATAATACATCCAGATCTCTTGGGTCAATTATCCATATGAGGGTTTCCACCCTCACACTGTTAATGATCTGGGGTCTGCCAACTCCACCACTGCTCGAAAGAAACCCACAATTTCTCTTCATTTGGGTTGGCAGTTTATTTGTGTATCGTATATATACAACCCACTCATTAATCGTTGGCGGCTCAGCTTGTATCCATTTTTGTGGATTTTTCCTTCTTGCTAACAGTATGGTAAAAATAAATTTGCCATCATCTGGACCGGTCGTATTCAGTTCTGGTTCATCATCAACAACACCAAAGAACACTAGAGTAGGGCTTACCTGGATCTCACATTTGAAGATCAAGTTCAATATTTTACCCACAATTCTCTAGAATACAGCCAAAGCTGGACAGCTAAAAAACACCTGGATATAATTGACCGCCATTCAGCCACACCTTCTGCATTTTGGGACTGCATTTTTGTTAAGCTCTGACATCATGGCCGGTGTCCAGTAGCATGTATAGAGAGATAAAGTTGATTCTGTTTCAGTGCAGGAGGTCTTACAATACCATAAAGCAAACTCAGGGATACTTGCCATATGTCTCTCAGCATGTGGAATGTCCTTCTCCCAGCTCTCATATGGTAGTTTTATTCTTCTACCTGCTCCGGCCACCACCTCCCAGTACCAGTAAGATACTTCGGGGCTCATTTATGAGCCCCTGCATCACTTTTGCGCCACCGGTGCGTCACTTTTTGTGACGCACCAGTGGCGTAAAACATGCGCCATGATGCGCCATATTTACAAAGTGACGCATCTACCTAGATGCGTCACTTTGTAAACCCCTTCGCTACATTATACCTGCGTCAGGTATAATGTATGCAGGGTGGGCATTCCCACGTAAGTAAGCATCGTAGAAGTGACGCAGTGAAATCTACGAGATTTCACTGCGCCACTTCTAGGGTGCAAATGCGTCAATATCTTACGCCTGCCTCACAGCAGGTGTAAGACTGACGCAGGCCCTTTCACATGGGGCTTGCCCCATGTGAAAGGACACATTGCTGGAGTTGCGTCACTTTTGTGACACACTCCAGCAATGCGTCACTTTTGCGCCTACAAATACGTCAGAAATACTGACGTATCTGTGACTCCTTGCGACATGATGCGTCATACTGTAAATATGACGCATCATTGGAGTCGCAGGGAGGGCGCAGTGAAAAGTGACGCATCACTGTTTTCACGCAGTGATGCGTCACTGTTCATAAATGAGGCCCTTCATTTTTCCTTGGTTTGGTGTGTTGCAAGTCTTGTGCCATCTAGCATATATACAAATCAGTCTAGCCTTCGGCCTTTACCCATGAGGTCAAATGTAACTACTTGAATTTGGAGAAAGTTCGTATAGATTGTTCATCCAACTGCTCCCACAACAGAGGTTTTGCTTCCAATACAATATCTCCCCAACATACCATCTCATCCTTCTTGATCGGAATACACAATCTATCTTTTCAGCACTCTGGTTGTCCAGGTAAGTTCCAGATTGGGAGAAGCATGGTATAATAAGGAATCCCCAACACTGATCTGATCTTGTAACTTCCTATTTTCTTAAACAATCTTGGGGAGAGAAATTTGTAATGAAATACTGGTTCAGCTAAGCTCCTTCTGATACTTTTTAACATGCCCTTTATTACACTTGAATCTGGCCTTCCAATCAACATCCTACAATCTGTAAGCAGGAATGCTCAGCATTAGATCTGTAAATCTGGCAGGGCTACCCACCTCCGGTCACTTTTTTCGTTAATTTTCTTCAAGAAATTCTGGTTCCATTAGTATACCAAACAAAGCTGCTTATATTCCCTTGTAATTTTAACATTTTCTCATTAAAAGTTAGAGGTATACTATCAAACAGGAAAGTGAACTTCATTAGGATCATTATATTAACTACATTCACTCGGCCATACAGGGACAGTGGAAGTTAGCTCAATTCTTTCAATGACCCCTGTTAATTTTTCTAAGTCATTTGTCACCTAAATTCCCAGATATCTAATAATTTCTCTTCTTTCTTCCCCTTAGCAGATACAGTTCCAGGTCATTACTGGCCAAAACTTATTACCTCCTTCTGGATCTGTGGAATTTTACTGTTAATGTCTGAGGTATAAATAATGAGGTCATCAGCATATGAGTCTACTTTTTCATAAACTCATTGCAAGAAAACGGATTTACATTAAGCTGAAGACTCTTTGCAAACTGCTCTATATATTAGTTAAAGAGAAGTGGGGATAGAGGACACCCTTGGCTGGTACCTCTTATAATATCAAGTGTCCCGTTAGCTCAGAATTAACCAGAATCCTAGCGTTAAGGAAACTGTAATGAATAGAGATTCTATAAGATCAATGAGTTCAGGGAGAAGGTTTGTGAGAAGGAAATGACAGTTCTAAGTTCGCTACGCATTGGATTCTTCCAGTTCAATAACAGAAGACCAGTCTGGAGAAGAGTGCACAGAGGCTCAATACCACTTACACCTGGAAGAACACAGATGCATGTACCTGTTATTACTCCAAGTATGGGTAGACAATTTCCACAATGTTATGTAGTCTTCCCAATAGCCCAAAATATATTCAGTATGTTTTGAGATTATATTGTTTGAAACAGGTATTTAGTGCACTTTTAAGGCTACAATATTGATATAAATCCAGAAAGGGACCTGAGAATGGTTTGATAATGCAGGCTTAAGGAATGATTTTGCACTTGAAATACAGATACAATTGGCTGAAACTGATGCTTTTTTCCATTGTGCTTGCAGTTAGACATCCAAGAGCAATTTGGGAAATGCCGCCAATAATGGCAGACTAGACTGAAAATCTTGCTATGGCTTCATTACAAAAGTGGGTTCAAAAACAGTTCTCATAGTAATACAACTTGGTGCAGGTTATGACTTAAGGCCATAACCTGTATTGAAGGCCATCACACCTCATGCACAGAGAGATCTGCGAATAATGGAGTGACTACATGACACAGGCACACCCTGCAGAGTCTGCTCTGCGTAACTTGCAATCAAAATAAGCATTCTTTTGGGTACAATAAGACTGAGAGCAGGGCAGGGGCAAATGTCAGTGCCTGCATTCAGAGTCACTGCACACAACCAAGATTTAGGTACTGCATACTCCAATGGGCAAAGGGAATGGTCCCGGTCACTGTCACTGTGGTCAAATACTGTGGCCTCGTACAGTAGGCTCTGGGTGTACATGGACTGGGCCCTGGGTGTGGCCAGATCAAGGAATGTTTACAACATCACTGTGTACAAGTGAAAGTTGTGTGTAGTGGGCTCTGATGCCAATGGCTCTGGGTGATGGGCATGGTCACAGGCCACAACTTTCAGTGAGTGCCTGGTTTGTTGGGCTGTTGGTCATGCACAGAAGGTTCTTGGGTCAATGTGGCTGAAGGATATGGATTGCATCAAATACCACTCTGGATGACTGAGGGCTGTGTGTGTAAGGGGAGCTGCAAAGAGCATCGTTACAGACCTCAGCCTGCAACCAGAGGCTAGTTGGTCATGCACAGTAGTCTCTGTGGGTATACAAACAAGGGGAAGTGCTTGTTTGAAGGCCAGTTAGTGGTAGACTTGAACGTCAATTTTTGGGGGCATAATTGCACAATGCCTGGGGCCGGTGGCCACACACCAAAGATGGTGGAAACATAATCTGGGGGTCCACTGACCTTCTAATGGACTTGCTCCCTTCACGGCACAGCTCCGCCAGGTAGTTGCTGCTGCTCCTGCTGCTGACTCCTGGTCAGGAGTTCGAGGGCCTTCTCAGCCCGCAGGGCCCTGCCTGCGCCTCATCCCTGGTGGTCTAGTGGTAGCGCGTCACTACTCTGCTGCTCAGCTACTGGGCTGCCCCTCTGTCTCTATTTTCTTCTTTTTCTGGTTTCTGCCTTTATTCTGATTTTTTCCCTTTTTTTCCTTTTTCTTCCCGTTTGCCTTTTTCTTCCCTTGCCCCTGCTGCTGTGATCCCCTGCGGCCCTGCTCCCTCCAATGTCCCTTTGTGCCCCTGCATTTTCCGCCTCCGAGTTGTCCACCCCCCCGCAGCACTACTTAATGGCGGCGCTGTGTGCTGAAAGTGCAGTCCATTGACCTTGTACTGGTCTTGCTCCCTTCATGGCGAAGCTCTGCCTAGTCGCTGCTGCTGCCCCTGTTGCTGCTGCTGACCATGGTCAGGAGTTTGAGGACCTTCTCCACACATAGGCATTTGCCTATGCCTCATCCCGGGTGGTCTGGTGGTAGAGAATCACTGCTCTGCTGTTGGGCTGCCCCTCTGTCTCTCTTTTCTGCTTTCTGCCTTTAATCTGCCTTTTTTTGCCATTTTCTTCCCTTTTGCCTTTCTTTCCTCACCCCTGTGATCCCCCAGAGCCCACCCCCTCCAGTGACCTTTACCGCATTTCCTCTCTCCCAGCTGTCCAGCCCCCCACAGCACTACTTAATGGCAGCCGCAAACAACACCATCCATGGCACCCTTGTCTACAGGCCCCTCCGTCCCCTGCCCACCATTCACCAACACCATCATAGTCCTCATTGCACCCCAGCATCTCGCATCCACAGATTACATCCTACTTGGAGACCTCAACATCCACCTGGACAACCTCAGTGACCAGAAAACCGCCTCCCTACTGGAAACCTCACCAACATCGGATTCAAGCAGCTTGTCACTGCACCGACCCACACACGCTCGAACCCGTTTTCTCCACAAGCGGGAACATCACCTACAGCCACACCACCAAACTCCTCTGGACCAACCACCACTGCGTGCATCTCACGTTCGCCAAGCCCACTGTAGACCACCACCCTCAACGGTGAGATCACAGATGTCCCTCCCCCTCCCTCCCAAGACCTCTGCAACAAACTTAGCCCCTTCTCCCACAACAAGATCATGCAGATCTACGACAACTTCGACACCCAAGACCCTGCCACTATGCCTGCCATCGCCACACACAAGCACACTGCCCCCCAACAGATCTTGCTCAATTGGACTCCACTTACCACAGACAACACACTCAAGACCATGAAGAAAATCTGGAGCCCCCTCTGATCCTTGTCCTTACCACTTCTCCCAAAGAGCAGCCTCCTCCATTGCCCCGAGCTTTGCGATACCATCAACTTCTCCATCAAAACGGCCACCTTTCTTGATGATTGGAGTCAACTCCCTGCTGAAGAAGCCGGCCACTGAACCTACAGATCTCAAGAACTTCAGACCCACCTTCCTCCTCCCCTTCCCAGCCAAGGTCATTGAGAAGGCCATCAACACCCAACTCTCCGAGTTGATTACTCCATCTATGAGACATTTTTATTAGTATATCCACAATGAAAGTGCTTGAAGACTCATTTATTTGCACTGAACACCTACGTTACAATGTTTTTTTTCTGGGGTTAAATTGTTTAGGTCAGCACGAGTTTCTGTGCTTGACCGAGAGTTTTTGGGAGGGTGTCATAAATTTGACAAGATTACCACAATTACACGTAATCATGAGCTTCTACTACACTTATCCAGCACTAATTTTCCCTAACTATAACAGCGCAATATTCCTTGCCCAGAGGAACACCAACATAATTAATGAGACCAGTAGGCAGATAAACTTTTACCACATGGAATATTAAACACTACAAAATACATACAAAGCTGAAGTAACAGAAGCGTTTCTACAAGAGATCCACCTTAATGAGGCTGAGGGCACTAGACTTGCAAGTAAATGCAAAGGCCAATTTTACCACACTGTTATTCTGCTTGAGATTGTGGTGCAGCGATCTAGATGTGCCCTGGTACTTTTTTTGCAATTATTTACAAACAAATGGATCTTAAGGGGCGCTATGCTGTTCTCCAGGGTCACTTAGAAGGACAACTACTAGTCCTTGATAGCCTAAACTTTCCTTATATGGACCAATCCAACTTTTAGAATACTAGCTGTCAGGGAAGATGCCTCTTATAGCTTCGAGGGACAACTATAATTGTGCCCTAGATGTAAACCTTGACCATTTGTACCCACCCCTTGTCAGGTAGCCCTACTTTTCACAATTTAAAGGCCCTGAATGACTGGCTTACTGGCTCCTGATGGACACCTGGTGCACTCAGAACCCTGGTGCTCTGAAGTACTCGTACTATTTCCCAATGCACAATGTACATGTTTGCCTGGATTGCATACTAAGGAGGGCTGTATACATTGCAGAGTGAATTAGGAAACCGGCCTTGAACCATTGCTCATTGGAGGGGGAACTCCATTGGGGCACTAAACCTAACAGTGCAGCTATAGCTGTCCTTGGTGAGGACTTTGTCTCTGAGCTTGAGCTGGTCCTCGTGAAGCAGGACGAGGTTGACCATCACCATGCTGATTTTTGCTTCCAGGATTGCTCAGGAACGATCAATAGTGGATAATAGTGGATCTATACTTCTCAATTGGCGGGAAATTTATGCCTCATAAAGGAGGAGGCAGGTGGCAGCAGTGGACTCGCCCCGGAGGATTCAGGCGGCGGGGCAGAGGGGAGGAGACTGCAAGGACAAGGAGAGGAAGGACAGCACTCGGCAGGCTGGCACCCACCAGTCTTCATACAGCCCTCCAGGACCTCCACCCCTCCTCAAGCGGAATCTCCAGGCCAGTCACATCGGCCTCTCGTCTCTCAATCCAAGAGCACCACGGCCATAGTCCACTTTGGAGCTGTAACCAATATGGCTGGAGAACTTAGTCTTCAGGGATGACCTGCAACGAGAAATAGGGGACTATTTTCAGACCAATGAGGCCTCCACTAATTCAGACCTCACTGAATAGGAGGCCTTTAAAGTCATTATAAGAGGTGCTTGTATCCATAACATTATAGGGGTATGGAAGATGCATAACTCAGAACTCGGATGATAGAGTGGCAGTTATGCTCGCAGGAAAAGCAGTACAGCACTGACCCCCAAAAGGAGAGCGAATTGATTGAGAAGCACATTAAACATGAAGACCTACTAGAACATATTAGTTGTTTGATCACAGAATTACAAAATACAGAAGGCGATACAGCAGGCAGACTATTAGTCCAGCTCATCAGATCACTGCTTTCAGATCCACCAATTACGAGAAAAATTAACCACAGACAGCAACGAGTTCAAACGCAACATGACATCAACTTAGCTTTAAATGTACAAACATTGCAAGAGACTTTACGCCCCTACTCTCCCTGTTGAACAGCTGAGAGTGGATGATTTCTTAACGGATCCTCCACTCTCTCCCATATCCCCTGACCAGAGGAGAGACTCATCAGAGCTACTTACAGAAAAAGAAATAAAACAAACGATATGGCAGTTGACTAAGGGTAAGGCATCGGCTTCCAATGGACTGTCTATAGACTGTCTATAGACTTGTACGAAGCGTTACTAGCCCCTAAATTATCACATTATTCAATTTGGCCAAAAATACTGCCTCCCTCCCTGCTACCACTCAAGAAGCACTGGTCACCTCTATATTGAAGCCTGGTAGAGACCCTACAGTATTGAATTCTAACGGACCATTATCTATCTTGAATACAGACTACAAGACTACGCTATTGGCAGACAGGCTACTACCACTCCTCCCTGAGCTTGTCCATACCAACCAAAATGAGTCAATTTCATTTAGCAATACTTCATTGACTCTGAGGGGACTGCATCAAATTACAGAACAATCCCCCTTGGTGTGGCCCCAGGCATACTGTATTGCTATAGACATAGAACAAGCTTTTGATATGATATGATGGGACTGAGAGCACCAGATTTCCGGAACTATTACCTCACTGCTCAATTACAATGGGTGGGTAGCTGGTTGGCAGGTGAACAAATTCGCTAAATGGGTCTTTCCCAACTAAACTAGATGAAGGGGGCTTACAGTCCTTGCTCTTTCCGGCCAGTGTCTTTGTCCAACACTTCCACTGCTTCCTATCGTTGTAATAAACTGTTAGAAGGCTGCTTTAGCATGTACATGAGGTGTTAACCCCTGTACCCTGGAAATTCCACTCAGGGGACTGGCGGTGGGCACTGTAACATTGATTCACCGTGTGATACATTCCTGGGAAACCACTGGTATAGACACACTGAGGGATCTTTACTCCTAAAATACCCTGATACCTTTTTCCATCTTGGTGGAGGAGGCTGGACCTCACCCGGGGCCACGTCCTGCTTTATAAGAGAAATCAAAAAATATTGCAAAATCACTGGCAAGGGAGATCCATTGAACCTCCCACACATACATTAGTGCAAATACTTTACACTATAGGATCAAGTCGCCTCATGATAACATGGATATACAGAGTCCTGTTGGAGTACACAGAGTTGGACCTACAGCTCCTCAGTGATAGGTAGAACATGGACCTGGTATGATGCTTAGATGGTAAAGAATGAGAAAAGCCTTAGCTTATCCACATAAAGTTTCACACAATGCTAGATTTGAATACATACCATTTAATATCCCATAGGCCCTGGTCCTCTTATGGAAGGTAGGTGGGGACCCCTTAGCAGGCATCCTCGGATAAACATTGCAGTGAGCAACAGATTTGAAAGTTTGGGGGAGGTTGATTGACAGGGGGTGGGATCCAATTGTGTCAAGCAGTGCCCTGTCCAAAAGAACGAGGAACTGTGTGGTGGGAGGGGTGAGGGTGAGAGTGGGGGCTGTGGCGCGGTCCTTGACCATCGGTCCAGTATCCAATCAGTAGACTGCCTTTTGAGCAAGGTGAATGCCTCCACTTCCCGTGTTGTACATCAAGGCTGACATACTTTGGGAGAACCCAGTGGAGTCTCCGCAAGACCAACGAGGACACATCAGGATGCTTACCCCCCCCCCCGTACTATTCCCATGGAGGCATCTAGAAGGTCGGGATCCAAGAGTAAAAATCTACAAATTCTATCATGGAATATAGCAGGATTAAAAAGCAAACTAGTTTGCCCAGACTGGGGGGGCTTTTGTGGACAACCAGGACATTTGCCTATTCCAAGAGACCTGGGCCTGGGAAGAATACCATAGGGTCGGCTTTGCGACATTTAATATTTTGGCTACTAAGGGGGAGAGGGGGCGCCCATCTGGTAGACTCATGATCTGGGTAGGCACTCATCTTGGGTGCGGAGCTGAGCAGCTGACAACTCCCACCAATGACATTCATTGTGTTCTGCTGTCTTTTCCTGCCGAGATGAAATTAGCCCTCATAAATGTCTACTCAAGACCTGTGACCAACAGACAAGAGTCCGCCACCATAGATCACCTAGGGCACTTCATCCCAACCCTGGACCCAGCGTCCCTGGTAATTTTAGGAGGTGACTTCAACTGCCAATTCGAGTCACTTACCCATCTAACTCAAGAGGCCCCCTCAGAAGAAGATCTATATTGGTCAATTCCTGCTCCGCAGATTACCCCAATCAAACATTGGTCCCCCCTGGCTATGCAAGTCCATTCACTCATGCTGCTTCACTCTCTAAGGGCTTGCAATGGGAGGACCAAGTCCGAAACTCCCGCCCAATTTACGTTCAATAGAGAAGGCCAGGCCTCTCTAATAGATTACATCTTGGTGGAAACCAGAACCTGGGAAAAAGTCCTGGATTTCCACGTTCAACCGAGGCAGGATAGTGACCACAATGCCCTGACTGCAATTCTGGAGCTGGTGAAACTTGGTGGGTCCACCCTCTGTCCCCCTCATTGATCGGGCCTAGTGCTTTAAAGATCACCAATAATAGAAGGAAAGTTAGATGGAGCCACATCCAACACTCTCCCCGTAAACTGGCTAAAGTCTACCAGATAGTAACACCTATGATAGCCAGAATGTGGAAAGTTGGACAGGTGGAGGCAGCGGTAGAGGATAGAGATAAGATCCAGAAAATTCACGAGAAGCTAATTTCAAAACTGACCGATATCTTCTACCCGGTGACTTCAAAGAGTGTAACTAATCGATCGAAACTTTTATGGTTTAACAACAAGTGCCGCATAGCAAAACGGGAGCTAGTGCACGCTGTGAAGGCTAAAGATAGGCCCAACATCAAACTAGCCAGACTCAGGTACAGGAGGACTATTCTGCAGGAAAAGAAAGGATGGGAAACAGAGAGGTGGGAAGTTCTTAGGTCTGCCTTAAGGGACAATGACTTGAAATTGTTTTGGGGGATAGTGAGCACTGGAGATGGGGAAGGACGTTTGGCAATAGAACCCAACATAGCGCCCGAAGTGTGGGAGTCTTATTTTGAGTCTCTCTATGACTGTGAGGATGATGGTTCCTTTGGCCCAGATAGCAAGAGTTTAACTCCGGAGCTTTGCCAGGAAAGGGGTTGGGATATAACCATGCTGGAAGTTGGAAATGCCATTAACAGTCTGCATCCCAATAAGGCCCCAGGTCTGGATAGACTACCGGGGGACTTTTTTCGGGAGGAACCCAGAATATGGGTCCCTTATCTGTGGGCTCTATTTAACGCTATCCTGAAGGGCACAAACCCCCCCCCCCCCGATACCTGGAATGACGCTGAGATCGTACCAATATTTAAAAAAGGCTGCCCTCTGTTACCCTCCAACTACAGGCCCATCAACTTAATCGACATCTCTCAAAAACTGATGGTCAGGGTCCTTCTGGCCCGGATACAGGGGTGGATTGAGGAAGAGGAGATTCTGAGTCCATATCAGGCCGGCTTCAGATCAAACATGTCAACCGTGGACCAGATTTTCAGACTACAGCTATTATTCTGGAAAACGGTGAAGATGGAGGGTGGTAGCCTCTATCTTATATTTGTTGATCTGAAGTCAGCCTTTGATCTCGTTCCCAGGAAGAAACTCTGGGAAGTGCTTAGTGATCTCGGGATCCCCCCCTATCTACTCAATGTGCTAGTGAGGCTACATACTGGCAACTATGCACAGGTGAGATGCGGAAAACAAGGGGAACTTTCTACACGCTTCCCTGTCAGAAAGGGAGTGAGACAGGGATGCGTTCTAGACCCCACCTTATTTTGCCTCTACATTAATGGGTTCATCGACTTTCTCAACAATATAAAAGACATCGACGCCCCAAAGTTAGCCACTGGGAAGATACCCGCATTGATGTTCGCGGACGATACTTTGTTATTGTCCAAGTCACCCCTAGGTATCTAACGTATTTTGGACGGGTTTGCACAGTTTTGCATCAAGAGAGGCTTGGAGATTAACTTAGCCAAGACCAAATTTATGGTCTTCAATCCCCTGAAGAGTATGCGTCAAAATCCCTCTCTCAATGGTACCCTCCTCGAAAAAGTGAGGATACTCGACTACCTGGGTATCACACTATCTGAGCAATGTGGGTGGGGCCCCCAGATGGTCCAGGCCACACTCAGGTTAAATCAAACAGTGGGCGGGATCAAGAAACTATTCAGAACATCTGTATACAAGCCAGCTGCACCTGTGGTTGAGATATACAAGGGCCAAGCTAGAGGGGGCTACACTATAGGGGGCAGAGCTCTGGGGGCAGTGTTCTACTTCTGATCTCGTCAAGCTGGAAAACAATTTCATGAGACAGCTTATAAGCCTTCCACGCAGCACTCCGCTAGTTCCCCTTCGTCTGGATTTGGACTTGAGGCCAATTGATGAAGAGATTGCCCTTAGGCCTCTGATTTTTTGGCACCGGGTATGGGTAACCCCAGAGTTGTCCTCCTTTAGAGCCGAGCTAAAGGAGCTTTTGCCAAGATTAAATCCCAGTAAATTGCTGTGGCTGGTCCACATTAGGAATCTTTCTGCTAGGCTTGGTAGGCCAGAGCTAGGGTTATCTCCAGAGCTCTCTTGTGCCTTGACATCTAGGCTGTATATCGTAAATCAATACAGGCAATCCAACCTCTTGTCCCTACAAGAAAGTGCCAAAGAGGGCAGGTTGACGAAGGAGTTTTTACAAATCAAAGAGGTATACAAAAAAGAATCCTTTTTGGATGTAATCTACCCTCCTCTGGCTAGGAAACTGTATTTACAGTTAAGATTTGGGAATTTACCATTGGCAGTGCACTCCAGCCTATGGGCCCCTGAGAATTCGAGTTTGTGTCCTGTATGTCAATCAGCGGCCGAAGCTGAAACCCATGTTCTGTTTTTCTGCCCTGCATATGTTTTGCTCCGTAAATGCTGGATTATCCAAATATGCAAAAACCTTGGGTTTGTTCATTGTCAAGAGGCCCTCAGAGTGCTTAAATACAATACTGACCCTCCAATTTTATTTGCCGTTTCGCATTTTTTAAATGCCATGTGGCACATAAGGAGAGGGTTTTTAAAGTAATTACAGGGGAGGAGCACATGACCAAAATCACTATAAGTAACTCTCTGTGTGTTTTTTAATTAAGTTTTAACAACTTTTCTAAAACTTGGCATATGTGTTTTAAAGTTTGCGTTTATAAATTTTAAATTCTTGTGTAGATGTCAGCTCCTATATGAATGTAAGGGTTGCAAATATTGATCAGTCTATGTAAATACTTGTGGTCTTTTATTTTATGTACTTTTATGGCTCGAGCGGCCGAAAATAAAGTTCTTTTGATTGATAATATCCTGTATAGAGCATATCTTACCCCGAGGACACTCATCCAGATGTTTCCTTCCATAATGCACATTTGCCCCCGTTGCCATGAGGGTCTAGCTGACTTCCTACTCGATGTGGACTTGCCCCTAGAGAAGGCTTACTGGATTGCAGTATTGGGGGAAATCATGCGGGTGACTGGTCGAGTCGACTTGCATTCGATGGAGTACTTGCCTGTTAGGCATTTACCCCAGACTGCAAAAACATAGGGTTAGCATAAAATGTATCGACCTGACACTGTTGTTGGCAAAGAGGACAATTACTATGAGGTGGAAATCGCTGAATCCCCCAGGAGATGGCACATTAGAGAAAGGAAATGGGATATTGGCTTGACCTGAAATTTAAAGCTTGCACCAAGAAGAATATAGGGGATGGTGTAGAAAACCTATACCAGATAGTTGGGAGGCCCTGATGCGAGCGATGACAGATGCAAACAGAGATGATACCATGCTGCTTTACGGGACATAAACATGACCCCACAAAATATTCCCAATCTATACTTTCCGAAGACGAACGTGCTGCCCGTACACATTTGTAACCACTGGCCTAATGTCCCGAGTGCAGCGTCTCTCCAGCTCCTCCCCCTTCCAGAAGTCAGGATATAGGATCCATGGATGCATAGCTAGAATGCCCCCTTGAACCCACCCCCAGAATACTGTGCCTCACATAACCAATAATCCCATCCCCAGTGATGGAAGCACCAGTAACAGCCAGCGGCTGTGGTATTACTCAGTGGACATGATTGTGGAAAGATCCAATTAGACCGAAGCTCGTCTCAGGGGTTGTTCGGTGGGTGTCCTTCCCTTTTTTAGGTCTCGCTGAGACAGCGAAAGCTGTCTCTTTGAGACATTTTGTAAGTGGGCTTTCAAAAGTGCTACCCACATGGTTTTGCTGGCCTAGGGCTTGAGTGCACGATGGCGTGCACGTGCACAGCTACTCCTCTGCTCCTTGCATTCCCCCCTCCCTTCTCACCCAGCCCTTTGATGCTCTGCTCGATTACTTTCACTTTCGCCGCTTTGATGTTTGATCGCAAACGCGATCACTTCCGCTTGTTTTAACTTTCCTTCAGCATCCGAGTATCTTGTTTCGGGCTAGAAGCCTTCTAATGCCTGCCAACAATCCTCATTCTTGCTGCTGTGGTCTCACGAGATCGTACATAATTCTAGAAAGGTAACCCCGTCACTTTTGCTTGCAGTACCTTGATCTTGACACTTTGTTATATGTGTGAAGTTTTATCCACAGTTAACAGCAATCAGGCGCGCAACACCCATTGGAATCAAAGGGCTTCAGCCTCCCCTCCCCCCCGTCGTGTGTGGCAGCCCGGGATGAGAGAGCTTCCCGGCCGCGCACACAGCCGCACCCGAGCACTTCACAGGTCTTTAAAAGACCATTTGCATGTTAATGAGGCTTTGCTGTTGTTTCACCCCTTCTAAGAGCCCCTGCAGCTCCACTCTGCCTAATGCTTAAAGATTCCGCCCCCCCCCGAAATTTTTTTGAGCTTTTCTTTTCTGTAGAAAGGTGAGGACGTGACTCCAATAGTGTAGTATTGCTGGTGCCCAACAAAAATTGGTCCAGTAAAACACCATGGTTGGTACTGTCTGATAATTGGTACTTTGTGGCATTTTTAAAGTGCCGTTGACACTTCTGTCTGTGCACTGTGTGACGAACGTACATAGATATTTCCAATTTTTATTTGATTTGTTTTGTTCATCTAAGACCACGTCTCATGTAAAGGATTTTGAGATAAAGCTTCATTAACCACGCCCCTTTTAAAGATAACCCTTACCATTTTCATCCCACTGAAAGCACTAATGCTTAGGACTACCAAAGGGACTCTTTTCCTCAGACCCTGCGCTTTGACAGCACCGGTGCTTCTGCTATAAAATCTATGCATAGGTTTTTCATGTCAGCTGACGCATTTGAAATCATTAGGTGGAGACTGGAGCTACTGTGTTTTCTCTTTCCCATAACACTTTATTTTTAAACTTCGAAACAGGCGCTTGTGACTTGGGGCCCAGCATAGTTATTTGTCTAGGAGTCCGTAAAAACTGCTAGCAGGCCTGGTGCTGCTGCTAGACGCTCCTCATGCTCTGCCTTGCACCCTTCTACCCCTCTGCCTTGCACCCTTCTCCACGTCTACCTTGCACCCTTCTCCACGTCTACCTTGCACCCTTCTCCCCCTCTGCCTTGCACCCATTTCCACACCTGCCTTTCTTCCTTCTCCCCTTCCACCCTTCTCTGCCTTGCGCCCTTCTCCCTCTCCGCCCTGCACCCTTCTCCCCCTCCACCTTGCACCCTTCTCCACATCTGCCTTGCACCCTTCTCCCCTGCCACCTTGCACCCTTCTCCGCCTTGCACCCTTCTCCCCCTCTGCCTTGCACCCTTCTCCTCCTCCACCTTGCACCCTTCTCCCCCTCCACCTTGCGCCCTTCTCCCCCTCCACCTTGCACCCTTCTTCCCTCCACCTTGCACACTTCTCCGCCTCCACCCTGCACACTTCTCCGCCTTGCACCCTTCTCCCCTTCCACCTTGCACCTTTCTCCCCTTCTGCCTTGCAACCTTCTCCCCTTCCGCCTTGCACCCTTCTCCCCCTCAGCCTTGCATCCATCTTCCGCTCCGCCTTGCACCCTTCTCCCCCTCTGCCCTGCACCCTTCTCCCCCTCCCCGATTTCTACCCCTTGCACCCTTCTCCCCCTCCACCTTGCACCCTTCTCTACCTTGCACCCTTCTCCCCACCACCTTGCATCCTTCTCCCCTCTGCCTTGCACCCTTCTCCACACTGCCTTGCACCCTTCTCCCCACTGCCTTGCACCCTTCTCCCCTCCGCCTTGCACCCTTCTCCCCTCCGCCTTGCATCCTTCTCCTCCGTCTTGCACCCTTCTCCCCCTTGCACCCTTCTCCCCTTCCACCTTGCACCCTTCTCTACCTTGCACCCTTCTCCCCCTCTGCCTTGCACCCTTCTCCCCCTCCCCTTGCACCCTCTCCCTCTTGCACCCTTCTCTACCTTGCACCTCTTCTCCCCCTCCGCCTTGCACCCTTCTCCAACTCCACCTTGCACCCTTCTCTACCTTGCACTCATCTCCCCTCCGCCTTGCACCCTTCTCCCCTTGTACCCTCTCCCCTTACCCCTTGCACCCTTCTCTACCTTGCACCCTTCTCCCCCTCCGCCTTATACCCTTCTCCGCCTGCTACTCTTGCCCCCCCTTCGGTTACACACCCAGTATCACTCCTCCCAGCTCGGTGACATTTGCTAGTGAAGACGTACACAATCTGGAGACGCAAGCACAGTATAAAGGAACAAGGTGCTCTTATTATTTTCCGTCCAAACCAATGATTCTGCAGCTTTTGGAATATCTTCCCTCTTCACTTTAGGTCATGTCCATCCCTCCTCGCATTCAGACAATTGCTCAAATCTCCCATCTCGCCCCCAATCCCTCCGCCCCCCATCACTAAAGTGTACAACACAAATGATAATCACAAGAACTAAAACAAACAAGCATTTGCAATGCAATAGGTCTCACATTTACGCAAGTTTAAGCTATTGGCATTGTAAATGACACTGCCTTCTTTTTATGTTTTAAAAACGAAAACAAAAATAAAAGGCATTGTTATTTGCAACGTCAATAGCTCAAACTCGCGTAAATGCGAGACCTATTGCATTGCAAATGCTTGTTTTTATAGGGTTTGTTACTCCATGTTTGTTTGTAAGGTATGTTATTTTACGCTAATAATGACACGCTGGACGCATTCTGTTTATCCTCACCATTGCTATAGCAAGGCATGTCATTAGCTGAAATGATGACGGATTTGTACTACCTGAAAAACTCAAAAAAACATTACTGTAAAAATATTATGGTTTAAGCTAAGCAGTTCTCCCAATTCGTTTTTTAGGACTCCTGCACTTATACCGTGTTTTTTCTTTTCACCAATAATAGACCGGATTGTCCATCGAAACACTGTAGCTCTAAGCAAAGCCACTGACCCTCCGATACTCTGACCCTTCTCCCCCTCCTCTTCCTGGAGCCTTTTTGCAGTTTATCTGGACACGTAGTTAATTGCAGCATCCTCCCATGAATTATGTAAAATGGCTAATGAGGACAGTTTATCTTCCTAGGTGTTAGCACTGACTCGGACGTTAATGGAAACTTTCGCATTAAGGGTGTGCAAGAACAATAAATTAGTACCCAGCATCCCTCGCGGGCATGCTAATTTGCTCCAATCGAGAGTACAGAACCGCGGAGGGCTCAGCTCTTCTGCAGGAATGAAGGGCCTGACATTCCAGCACCCGTCACCTCCGAGCAAATTAAGCCTCTGAATTCAGCAGTCAAGCTACATTGGTCATCTCTTGTTGCCCAGCAACCCAGCATCGCTCCACAGCCCCTTCCGCTCTCGCTCGCTCTTAGAACCCAGAGAATGCGTCTTTGTCCCGGCCTGGGTGTTTTTGGCAGCACGAGGGGAGATCATCACCATGTTGGGGATGTTTTATTGAAATATGGAGTGAGTCCATGGGGCCTCGGCAGCGCTTTGGAACAAAAGGGCACATATGACAGCAGAGTCTTTCAACGCTTCCCTGGGAGAGAGAATGGGATAATATTCACAGGCCGTCCGGGGCCTGCCGACGTGCTGAACAAAGCTGATGATTGTCTGCAGCAAATGATTTCTTTTCCACTGTTAATAATGAGTATCTCTAGTCACTGAACGGTGAACAAAAAGAGAATCACCTCAGAAAAGCATTGTCCATGTGCAAAACCTTCAATTGGTCCCTTTGCGCTTTACAAATATGCCTAATGAGATGACTCACAACGCATTGCAGACAATACAACTAACTTGATGCAAACTTCCCCAATGCTGCTACTGAGGATGATGATGATGATAGTAATAACCACAGCAAGAATAACAATGATAATAATCATAATGATGCTGCTGCTGATGTTGATAATAATTACAATAATAATAATAATAATAATAATAACAACAATAACAATAATAACAATAATAATAATAATAATAATAGTAATAATAAAGATGCTGCTGCTGATGTTGATAATAATTACAATAATAATAACAATAACAATAATAATAATAATAATAACAACAACAATAATAACAATAATATTAATAATAATAATAGTAATAATAAAGATGCTGCTGCTGATGTTGATAATAATTACAATAATAATAACAATAATAACAATAACAATAATATTAATATTATTAGTATTATTAATAATAATAATAATGATGCTGCTGATGTTGATAATAATTACAATAATAATAACAATAACAATAATAACACTAATATTATTATTATTATTATTATTAATAATAATAATAACAATAATAATAATAATAATAAAGATGCTGCTGCTGATGTTGATAATAATTACAATAATAATAACAATAACAATAATAACAATAATATTATTATTATTATTAATAATAATAATAATAATAATAATGCTGCTGCTGCTGATGTTGATAATAATTACAATAATAATAACAATAACAGTAATAACAATAACACTAATATTAATATTATTATTGTTATTATTATTAATAATAATAATAATAATAAAGATGCTGCTGCTGATGTTGATAATAATTACAATAATAATAATAACAATAATAACAATAACAATAATATTAATATTATTGATGATAATAATAATAATAATAATGCTGCTGCTGCTGATGTTGATAATAATTAAAATAATTATAATAATAATAATAATAACAATAACAATAATAAAAATATTATTAATAATAATAATAATAATAATAATAAAGATGCTGCTGCTGATGTTGATAATAATTATAACAATACTAATAATAACAATAACAATAACATTAATATTAACATTAATAATAATAATAATAATAATAATAATACCGTTGCTTTTCCTTTGCATTTAAAACCACAATTTGTTTCTGTTTTAAGTGTTGCATGGTAGTTTTGGCACATCTATTAAAATGTAAATCAATTCAGAAAAACAAGACACCTTTCTGCTAGCAGCTCAAGCATTGAAAAAAGACAAAGGGGGTCCCTCCTTTGAGATCTACTGGCTTTGCCACTGGTTTTTAGCAATGCTTTACAGCATGTCTAAATAAGTAAGAAAACAATCCTATGATGTGACCAGCTGGGTCATTTTCCAGGTGTGCGCACCATGCATGTGCATGCCTACAAAGTGATGTGGACACTTTTTTTTCTTTTAATTTGCTGATCTGAGATGGAAAGAGAAAGAATGTGCTAAAGTGTTTTTTGAAGTGCGTTTGTTGGGGGAACAATATAAGGGTGAACAGGTGGGTGGGAGCAACAGAGAGAGTGCATTTGAAGAAAGCAACATGGAGGGGCAATAACAGCCCCCTGATATACCTCCAATAAAAAATTGTGGCCAGAGATTTTCATTTTTGATTTGTGTTTTTGGATCATTAGAGAAGTAATTTAGCTTGGGTAGACACTTCTTATCCCAGCTGAAATATTTTGGATGACATTTTGAAAAATGGTAGTTGTGCTGCAATGATGATGTAATATTTCAAGAGCCAGGAGACCTATATACTTCATTCTGTTTCAAAACATAGGTTTGGGGGTTCAAGTAGTCTTATACAGAAATAAAATAGCTCCTCAGAGCAACCTTTCAGCCATTTTGCAAAATGGCGGCTATAATAGAGGAAGAAGATACATACATGGAAATGAAACAAATACAAATGGTAAATAATACTTTTATACACGCACCAAACAATGTTTATGATCTAAATATGAAAAAAAGTATGTTTATTACTCTTGTTCTGGACACATTTTTATAGTTCACTTCATTTATTTTGTTTCGGCAATCGCTCCTGGTGCATTTGCAGAATGTCGAACATTTGAGAAGAGCATAGTGACAAGGACATCTTTTTGTAGCATGGGTTTTGCTAGCACATGTACGTTTAAGTTCAGTGGGTAAAGGTTTTAGCAATTTCATAGACTTTAGCACCCCATTAATAGATTCCCCAACCAAATTCACATGGATCTTTCTTTACATATGAATGATCAAAACATATACACATTTTCTGATCAAGTAAAACACACTTTTAATGTGTCCACACAGAGAATATGATGTTGGTGGAAGGTAAGTTTGCGGGACTTATCTCTTCAACTAACTGTACTGAAGATAGTCAAATATATGAACACGTTTTCCAGACAGGCACAAGGTATTTTTCTATGTTTTTAGGTCACATTCTTCTTCTGTCTCTGCAATTCCTTTTAGAAACTTCATCGGTTCAGCAGTTAAAGCTCATAGTGTCATCACCCCAAGAATATGTTCCTTGATAAGAACACTGGGCATCTCTGGGTCAAGTATCCTGTACAGATTATGAACCAAGTGTCTTTTCTCCCCTGTGCCATAACATGTCCATAAATCTGGCAATCCTTGACTTATAAACATTGCAACAAATCTAAGTAGAACAATAATATCTGTGTCATTTGACAGTACATTAATTGGATTGGAACTATTTCGAACAGCCCACTTAACATGTGGCACAACACGAAGGTCAGCTACTTCCAATTTGCTGTTAAGTTCTTGAACAATATGGCCTGTGCCTTTTGAATATATCTCAGCAGGCACCTACTACCCTTTGACAATCATTCCACTTGCAATTATTGGAAATTCAGTGTTCACTGAAGCATCAGCTATGTTTTGGCATGGTAACATCTCCAATTTAATCTTGTTCCATATTGAGGACCAGTATATATCAAGTTGCACAGGTATAGGTGTCTAGTAGAGGTGTCTTCATATTGTTATCCACATATGGCTGGTCAAAAAGTTGTGTAGTCGCACAGGTTCAGTTATTTCAAAGGGGTTTCCTTGCTGCTGCATGAAATGAAGAAGGCTGTCAACATGTTTAAAAAAACATTCCCCTTTCTTTCCCACATTTGTGGTGAGGAACAGTTCTCGATTGTCCATCAATTTTGAATTTGCCATCTCTCTGAAAACATTGCAAATAGAAAGGTTTTCATGGTAAACTAGCTGCCTTTGAGCAACATATTCCCTTTTAACTGTCTGACCAACAACTCCCTTGGAGCTTTTCTGTGATCTCTGGATCGTCTGCTCCAGTTTCATATCTGGAGCCACAGTATTGAACCTTCCCTCTCTGTATTTCACCACAAAATGTCTTTGGATGAATTTTCTGTAGAAATATAGTTTTCCCACCTCTAGCTTCTTCACTCTTTCCAGATACCAGGACCCATATCTCAGGTAGTTTATGCAATCAAATTCACGAAACACAGTAACCATGGACTCCACAGTATTCACGTGCAGCTCCCAATCACTTTCCCGATCAGCATGTACCAAGGTTTTCACTAGAGCTACCATGTGTAAAACATTTCCCCAGTACTTGCAAGGTTCTGATTTTTCTTCACATTGTTTGACAAAATCTATGAACTTGGTTTTCAGATTTTCTGATTTTGTACTGAGTGTATTGAACATTGCCTGGCTTTGCATTATGTCTTTTGTATGAAGCATACCCTGTGCCTTGTTCACTTCTGAGAAAAGATATGCAAAACCTAATTTGTCATTCTTGTTCCAGAAAGCATTCCAACGCAGTGTTTCTATAGCCTCAGATATGATTGATGAGCATACATTGTAACGGATCTACTTAATGAGTTCCACTAAACACTGACTGGACAGTTTAGCTTCCAAAGAATTCAGCCTCAATAAGTGCATCGTCTATGTAACATCCACTGAGATAACTTCCTGCACACTGCAATGCAGCTTTTCGCATGTTGAAAATGAACATCATTGGATAGATCATTAAATTCGACTGGATTACTCAAAAATGCAGCACCGACTCCTCCGCTGAAGTGGAGGAATGTCACCCCACTGATTTTGAACAGTGAAAAATAAAAAAGAAAATGATAATAACAAAGGATATTATAATTTTATTTTTCATCCCTTCTCGGGGCTGTCCATTCTGGCACATTGACACAGCCGTAAGAAGAAGGAGGAGTGGTGGCACTGCTTGCTTCAATTGTGCATGACAGTTTTGGCCGCTTGCGAAAAGCCAGACAAATACTCAAGCGCACTTTGATCTTTTCACCCGAGCTGTGCTTTACAGCTGGGTGGAGAACAAGCAGAGGATCATAGACCCTTATTTAGTGCCTAACTAGGGTGCTCACACCAATCTCTCATGCTGCTCTTGTGCTTGGTAATTCCAGTAAGAGAGCAGCATCTGGATTGGCATAGGGGACCATGTGGCATGCCAGGAGGCGAGGTCGAAGAGTAGAGGCCAGAGGAAAACCAGCACTAGAGAATGCAGGTGAACTTTATTATTTTTTAAATTCATTTCTCCCTACACTGCCCCCCTGTGCTGCCCTCCCTGCCCTCCCCATGCTGCCCCCAACTTAAATGTGGTAGCAGCCACGACTGTAAAAATGTCAGCTACAAACAGAAAACACCTTCATCGCAGAAAATTGGCAGGTCTTCAAGCTAAGCACACATAGTTTAGAAATTTTGTAGAGCTGTGTATACTGTTGTATAGTTTGTGACTCAAGATGATAATATTAGTAAAAACCCAACCGTCTTCAGTGTGACTGTATTCTTGGAGATCAAGGCATGAATTTCAGTCCACAGAGGAACTGACTTTTCTTCATCCTTCAGACTGCACTGAATAAGAAAGATGATAAATTCAGTTAAATCAGCATTGTGGACCGCAGCATCAGGTAGAAGAAGATCTACGTCCTCAGCCACTATAAACCTTTCTGGCAGATTGGGACATGTTGATGGCGTGTAATGTTTTTGTACACATTGGCAAGGTAGTTGGGTTATAAGTTTACAGCTTTGTTTATGCCTACAGCTGACACAGCTCGCTTGCTCTCCAGCAGCTACTTCATTGGTACAGTCCTGAAAAATCACCATGGCAGTATCATGTGTGCTGGAAGTTCCAGACAAAGAAGAAGAGCTGTCGTCAAAATGAAAACTATCGGGAGCAACAATAGTAAAACCATTCCTGGTAAAGTGACTTGGAAGTGGTTTGCTATCAGATTCACAAGCTTTTACAGCATGAGCTGCTAACAAGTTCCTGCTTCGTAGTATGTCATTATAACTTATTGATACACCAATCCTATTCATTGAAGTGATTAGCTCTCTACTTTTGCACTTGTCATAAATTGCGTGGGCAGTCATTATGTTAAGCGGAGTTTTCTTTTTGAGGTGATGTAATTCATAAAACATGATTTGGAAATGACAGAACATTTGCAAAGCATAAGGCTGTCAGTTTATGGGATTGTGTTTCACTTCTTCGCTTATATCTTCAAAGCCATCATTAATGTTGTTGACTTCTGTTACAAACTCAAGAACTTCAGTTTGTAACAGTTTTGTTTTGCAGATATTAAACAATAATATAAAAAATGTTAAGACAACTCGAGCATTCTTGTTGACTCCAAAGATTTGCGGAGCTCTTGGGCATCACAAAATTTGTCATTAAGTCCAAAATCTAAATCTTCCAGGATGTTTCATAAAATGGTTCCTACTGATTTTACTGCATCCTGTGATCTTATTTTGGCGGCAAGAACTTCAGGAGTAAAACCATCTGAGGACACCATAAATGGCTCACTCTTTTTGTTAGACTGACAAAAATGAATTCTGTCATTGTACATTCTCACCAGAAATATCTTAATTTCATTATTATGGATCAATACAGTTTCATCAATGTGGAACATTGTTTCTCTGATCTCACTGAGGGGCATATTTACAAAGAAAGTGAGGGAGCATGTTGTTAAGCCTAGAAGATTAACGCTCTGTCACTTTAGAGACACAGGACTGCACCAAATTCACAAGAATATGGTGCAGCTCTGCTTTTCCCCCTGCGCTGACAATAACTTTATCTGCCTAGTGCCAATGCAGGCACCCTTGCAAAATAGTGCAAGGGTGCCTGTGTTCAGGGGAAGATTGTTTATGTGCAGGAAGGGGGACCTTCCTGCACATAAACAATCATAAGCAATTTTCTGTTTCTATGTGTGCTGCCAAGACAGCACACATGAAAACAGCAAAAACAAGAAGAAATGAAGCATTTTTCCTCATTTTGCCTGTTTAAGACCAGGGTTTCAGTTACAAGTAGTCCAGATCACTAGTTGCAATTGCAAACTGTTAAACGGTTTGCTGACTGTGGCACTGGGGGCCTGGCAGTACAATGGATCCGATCCTACCTTTCTAATCGCTCTCAATCTATCTCTCTTCTGTCTTTTCTAAATTCCCCCAAATCACTTTCTTTTGATGTCCCTCAGGGGTCTGTCCTCAGCCCCACTCTTTTTAATGTTTATAAGGACCCCTTGGTTGCTTTCATCCAACCCCTTGGGGTCAAAGTGGTGCCTTACGATAATACCACACAGCATCTATTATCTTTTTCTGAGACTATCTGTAATCTTCAACATTCTTTTCAATCTTGTCTACTGCATGTAGGAGATTGAAAGATGTCAAGCTGTCTGAAGCTTAATGCAGCTACAACTGAGGTCATACTCCTTCATTGTTCCCCCCTCGCTGTTGTCCAGTGCCTGGAGGCCACAGAAATTGGGCAATCCCCCTGAGCCGGCCTCACAGGCCAGAAACTTGGGAGTTAAATTTGACAATTAGCTCTCTTTTGCCTCACAGGTAAAGGCTGTTTCTAGCACGTGCTTTGTGATCTTGAAAGATTTAAAAGAAATCCTGTGTGTGGTTTCTAAATGCCCCATGAAAACAATCATAAATGCTCTAATCGCCTTATGACTCAATTATGCAAATATTCCCTACCTTGGCCTTCCTGAGTACCTTCTACACCGTCTTCAGCTTGTTCCGAATGCTGTGGCTCGTCTGCTCCTGAACATTCCCAAACGAGTCCCTATTTCTTCACACATTAGGACTCTTCATTGACTCCCTGTTAAGAAGCGTATCACTTTCCTTTTCCGACATTTTGCAAAAAGGATCCTGCGTATATTAGAAGGAGAATCCATAATTTCTGTCCTTCTAGAACCTTGAGATCCTGCAACCAGTTGCTGCTCAAGGTTCCTTTTATCCCGGGCGCTTGTACGGGTGACCACTCCTTCTTCTACTTGGCCCCTAAAATGTGGAATACTCTTCCTTTGTTCATTAAGGTCTCCCCTGATAAATGCTATTTAAAAATAAGGGCTGAAGACATGACTTATTCATTCATGTTGAAATACTCTCTGCATTTGTCCATAGTAGTGCCAGCACTCCTTTGACAGGTGTGCGCTGTAGAAATGGCATATTCATTCATTCATTTATACAAAGTACTAATGCCATTATAGGAGACTGATTTTTTTTACCCGACTCTAAAAACAGCTTTGTGTCTCTATGCCAAATCATTGGTTTGAAGTGCTCTTATTTGGTGTCCGTTCAATAGCTAGTCGGTATGAGATGTATCATTGTTTTGCAACCAAAAAGTAAAACCAGTTGCAAAACAATAACAAATTACCTTCTTACTAACTGAGATGGGAAGATTTTCAAAAAAGGGAAGAGGGAAAATATTGCACACCAATGGTACGAAAATAAATATAACAAACCCTAAAAGACACTTTTAAAACAATGTACAGAATGCAGAGTACAAATTAATTCAATTTAGTTTTTGTTAAAGAGACAACTGGTATTTTCACAAAACATGATGGGACTGCAGCTCATCAACAATGCAATCCCTGGTAAAGAAACCTGTTTCGTTATATTCCAGGTAGAAATATAAAATTGTCAAATGGTACCATTTGAATTCACCCAACATTATATGTGTTTGTGTTACCTCACCATACTGAAATGCATAGCAATGCCCATTTTCTTGAGTAGCATCTTTGGTGCTCGTTTTTGTAATCTTTCTCAATTTATTAAACCCTTTCATAGACTATCGTCCTATAAAAAGGATTGCTCTTATCTAAGGAACGTATCAATAAGGGGCCACCACTGTCCATCTGAATAAAATAACTTACAACAAAAAAGTAATGCCTCCTAAAAAGTCTGAAAATATCATTTTCCACTCTTGGGGCATCCTGTTTCTAGTATAATGTGTAATGCTTTACACAATATTAAATTAATGAAGAAACATCCCCCTTTTTATTATTATTGAATGTTTTGCAAACTATGCATAAAAAGGGACTAGGAGGCATACAGTGCATTTGATATATGACATAAAGAATATTTACGAATACATTCCTACAGCAAATGGGCACATCTGAGATTATGTTTGGGGCTTGTTAGACCTATCAACGATAAGCTCATCTTCCCCCAAACGTTTTGCCTTACTTCTCTATATTTTCTGATTTCTTTTTTGTGGACTCTAGGAGTCTATTCTCTTTACCACTGCTATCCAGTGCTAACGTCCATGTGCTCACTCCTTAACACCTGGTAACGTTGGCTAGACCCCAATTGGCATATTTAATTTGCTTATAAGTTTCTAATAAAGTGGTACTACATGTACCCAGTGCCTGTAAGTTAAATGCTACTAGTGGACCTGCAACACTTATTAGTGGAGAAGTGTGGCTCAATGGTTAGCGCGGCAGACCTCGATGCAGAGCACTGGTCTGGGACCAGGTTTCGATTCCCGTCTCGGGCTATAAATTCTGCGGACCAGATATTCTCGCCTCAGTGCCTATTCTAATCATGGGTCCCACGCTGCAACTCTGGGCAATAGCTTGCTTAATCTCCACAACGGCCCCAACAGCGCTGGGATGCCTGGCCTTCACCATGGGGGTGCCCAGGAGTGGACACCTCACATGGAAAGCCAGGAAGGGTTCCTTCAGCGGTATGAATACAGCGCTGAGATACCCGTAGTGGTGATCGGCGCTATATAAAAAACCATACATTTACATTTACATTGTGCCACCCACTTAAGTAGCCCATTTAGACATGTCACTGGCCTGCCATTTCTGCCTCCATGTGCAGTTTTAAACTGTCATTTCAACCTGACAAAAAAAACCTTTGCCAGGCTAAAACCGTCCTTTTTAATACATATAAGTCACCCATAGGGTCAGAAAGCAGCCCACAGGGAGTGGTGAAATGTTTTTAACACAAACAAGGTATGAAACATGTTGACCACTATCCTGATTCACAATCCTTGACAATCTCCCTAAACAAACATCACAGGCTTTTAATCATACCATGGAACCCGCCACATAAAGGGAACTGAGTGAGTTCCTATAGTTATTTTTAACTCCACTCACCCTGCACTCTACTCACTTTTGTACATACACCACAGATCCCACACATACCCACTTCATCTATGGCAGAATCCGCACGTAAAAAGATATCCAGCAAAGAGCCCCTGTGTGCTGCCCTTTGGGCATTGCAGCATTGGCCCAACGAAAAGCTGCCCTATGATGAAGCATGACACCTCCCGGCGTGTGTGAGGGCCATTATAAGAGCTATTCCTCCCCCTTCTGCACTGATCCTACTCCCACTGCTGAGAACAGCACAGTTTGTTATTGAGAAGTTCAATTGTTGGGACATGTGTGTCGGACCATTATTCACTCTTGGTTCACCCTCCTATTTGTGTATTATTGCTGAAAGCACGCACTGCCACTCGACTAGCCTGCTGCCCTGAAGGACTGCTGCCTGCTGTGCTGACCTACTATCTGCTGCCCTCTTGTCTCGATGAAAGGGACTGGACCTGAATCGTCTATACACAACCACCAGAGTGACCTGAAGGGCTAGTCTCTTGTAACATCACCTGAACTCTGCGACTGTGAGTTCTACCCTGCAAAATGGTGTCACCCCAGTCCTTGATCCTTGGAAGTGGGCTTGAAGGTGCTCTGCCAACCCCTCTATGGACCCAGCAGAACTGGCGCATCACCTCTGCTGTGTGGTGCAACCCCAAACAGAACAAACACATTGCCTCTTCCAGCGCAAGGACCCTGCATTGGCCTCGCAGCCCACAGCCTCATTGGGACCACTGCTGCACAACGCATGCCCAATGCAACACCTCGCGTCACAAGTCTCTGGTCAATGGCAGCCTCGACGACAACACAGACTTCGCTTTGCAAACCCAGCAGTCTCTTTGGAACCAGCCGGTGCACAACACATCCTCGACATTGCACTTTGCATTGCAAGCTTCTCTCATCGAATACCTCCTCAATGGTCAATGTAGGACCTCATCTCGCAACCTTGCAGCTCCCCAGAGCCGATGATGTGTGACGTATCTTCGAAACTTGACCCGCAACATTCTGAAGTCAGGATCTATGGTACTATTATTCAGCTGGCCTAACTGTGCCCCTGTAGCTGGGCGGCACTCCACGTGGTCGGCCTGAACTTGTGACTTTGTCCCTGTCCAGCACAACCAGATATCAACAGTTGGCGCTTTAATTTTTTTAGGCGCTATTTTGACTGAAATCTTTAAACGTGCTTCTCTACGGTTCTACTGATTAGATTTTTATTGGTTTGGTCTTGTTTTATTTATGAAAATGCACTTCATTAGGTTGAGCATTTGAGAACTCTTGTATATACTTTAGTATATACTTATATGTGTATGTACTTTGTGGGCTCTGGAGATCAGCCCTAGGACTTGTCTACTTCTGCTTAGGGCTTTTTTTGTCTGTTCAACTGCCTCTATTTAACTGTCTTGATAGAAAACGACCATTAGAGGTAAGTAAAATACCAGAATTGCTTTCTGCTTGTTCAACTGCCTCTATTTAACTGTCTCAATTTAAAACAACTAGTAAAGTCAGTAAAATACCGGAACTGCTTTCTGCTGAAGGACTTTCTTTTTTTATATATATCTGTCAACTGCCTCTATGTAACTTTCTTGATAGAAAGCGACCAGCAGATGTCAGTAAAATATCAGAATGACTTTAGCACTCTCTAGAATCCAGTCCATCGAAATTGTCTTTCACAAGCACCCGTAGACAATAATATTTTTTTCAAATCTTGTATTTTCAATGATATGAACTCTTAAGGTACTGATTTCATATTAAAAACAGAGCTTTGGACTATACCATTTCCTGCTAAAAGGCAAAATGTATCTCCATGTGTTCCCATACCTGGCGTGTCACGCGTTTTGGTGCTTACTTTCCCTCCATGTTAAAGAACAGTAGATATTTCACCACCCAGGCTAATGTGCTGCATAGCTAAATACATCTAAGGACCCAAAGGGAAAACCGATTGAATTGCAAATGCTTGTTTTTCTAATCTGGTGTGGGATCCTTTTTGTGGGTTGATATCACTTTGTTACCTTTTGAAGTGTTGCACAAATACTTTACACATTGCCTCTGAGTCAACTTGGCTGCTCTGTGCCAAGCTACTCAAGGGTTTATCACAGTTTAATTTAGGGTGGCTTGTGACTTCACCTGATAAGAATTGTAGTTACTACTTGTTTAGGGTTTCACCCCCTCACCAGAAAGTCTGGGGCACATTCTCAAGGACCTATCGCCGAGTTATCGGCACTTTATCGTAGCCAAAGTCACGATAAATTTATCGCCCCATTCACAAGCTGGTGCAAACAGATATCACCAGTTTTCCGGCGATAGCATCCTCAAAAAACATTGCCACAGATGACCACGGCAACTGTCGCTAATGAGATGCAGAGTAGGCGTTCCCGAGCAAAAAGACGCGACAACACCACACCTCAACATTCTCAACGACCAGCCAGATTAGCGATAAGATCACAAAACATGCGATAAGGCACGTTAGCAGCAGGAAATTAACACCTGCTCTGACCTGGTGCAAAGTCGGATGACAACCGACATCAGACAAGGGAGCCTAGACCACACCGGGCTGTACCCCGGGCCGCTGATCCCCGAACCCGTCTTGCCCACCCTTGTGCAGCCAGGCCTCACTGCTCACCTGCGTGTGTCAAGGAGGGCCCACCACGTGCCGATGCAACCTCCAAGCCCGAGGCCCGCGACCTTGGCAGCCTGTTCAGACCATCACGGCCTCCTCCAGCACGGCCCACAGTCCTCCTTTCTCATTGAAGTACTCCACCGGCACACGCAGCGGACATGTAGGATACACATTTGGAACTGAGACTTGATTACACAGTGGCAGAGTACATATTTATGGCTGATTTTATGTCACTATACTCCCTTTGATGTGGTGCCACCAAGTCTGTGTATAGCATTCCAACCACAAGTGTCTATGGGTCCTTGAAGACTACTGCCCTCGGCCCCCACTGCGCTCGAGTAGGTCACACATTTGGAACTGAGTCTTGATTTCATCATGGCAGAGTTCATAACATTGCCCCCCAGGAGAGGTGGAAGAGGAAGACGCGTTTCAGTCTGGAGGAAAAAAGGATCATCTCAACGGAGGTGACCGAGCACTACCGACAACTGCCCTGGTGTCACTAACTCTGTGTATCGCAAGCCGACGACAAGTGCTTGTGGGCCCCTGCTGTTCGCTGCCTCCGCCCTACACTGCTGTTAAGTAGGTCACACAGTTGATTATACAATGTCCGAGTACAGATATTAATGCAGAGTTTAAATCACTATACTCCCTTCGATGTGGTGCCACCAAGTTTGTGCATAGCATCCCTACCACACGTGTCTGTGGGCCCTTGATGACTACGCCTTCGGCCTACACTACGGTCCAGCAGGCATCACACCAATCCAATCCAGTTCGTACCAGGCAGGACACGGCATTGTCGCTGACTGAACACCCGCTCAGCTCTGGTGCTTCTACCTCCGTCAAACACAAGTCACCGCCACATGCCATTTCAACGCTGTGTGTTAGAGTTCCAGGAGGAGTTCGCTGAACAGCGGTTGGCCTGCGCTGACCGCTGTCTCGGGCCTACACTGCGGTCGAGTAGGTCACACTTTCAGAACTCAGTCTTGATTCAATAATGGCAGATTTGATATCAATGTGCAGGCCTCATTGCAGACTGCATCCCCTTTCAGCTCCAGTGCCACTAAATCTGTTCCCCGACATCGATGGACATTTTCTGGTTGAACTTTGGTGTTGACTGAGTCTATGGTCTGGGGGTTGTTATTATCAGCAGGTCGGTGATACTGACTTTGTGGCAAAAACGAGGCTGTAGCCTTCCACTCCTCCATTTGCCGCTTCTGGACGGCTTCTGCCCTCTGCATCATGCTCTGGAGGACACCTTCCACTGTCCCCCGCAACCCTCCGCTACATTCACCTTGGACATTGATGATGACCCGCTCAGCTTGCATGGCCCTATCTCACTGCACCGCAAGTCACCTTCCCATGGTGGAATGCGTGTGCCGGCCACAGTGCATCCGGGGCCACTAACTCTGTGCAGCTCAAGTCAGGGACCCTGTCTGCTGAGATATTGGACAGCCTCTGAGACGATGGCCTTGGGTCATCAACGCCATGTGTATGTGGCCCCATGCAGTCCTGACCGGCCAGGACGTCGCATCACCGCAGGAGGCACACACGACCACTGCCAGGACCACCTCCAAACGCCTGCTGCCAGAGTAGAAAGTGTCTTACTGCCAGACTATCAGAGTTGCTCACACTTGTCGTTGATGCCATCATCTGCCTGATACCCTGCTCAGCAATACAGGTGTCACTAACTCAGTGCACCACAGCTCATGGACACTTCTGTTTGCACATTGGGTGACCTCTGTAGTTGCTCCAGCTACCACCATGATGCTCCACAGTTGTCTCTGTAATGCTGGTGTTTTCTGTTTCCATTCTAATGGCTTTCACTGTTGTAGTTGTTGCCAGCACCAACCACTCCTTGCGGGCTGGCTTACACTCACCCCACACATATCCAGCACAGGTGTCACTGTACATGTGACCCTGCCAATAAAGGGGCCGGGCGCACGTGCCCTTAGCCAGTCCCACAAACTATCTGTGTGTGTCCGTGTGGTCATGATGTATGCATGAGGGCCCCAGGCCCTACAACATTACACATTGTGCTGTATACAGCGGACGCAACCATGTTCCCGCTGGCAGCGGGTAAGACCTTGGACATGTAGCTTTGTCATCACCCACTCAATACGTAAGAGGAGTGGACTGGGCCATCGTTCGAAGGTCCGGTGTGGGTGTGTGAATGATAATTACGAGGCTCTGGGCGTGGTTCATTGCAGGACATGTGCAAATGCATGTGTTTCTGTCGCAGTGTGGGTCTCCTTTGTGGGGCGTAGTTGGTCCCTGATGGGACTTAGACACCCATGTATGTGGTCCAGTTCGGCTTCCATGACCTCTGACCCCACCGCACCTGTTCGGCCACCTCCTTTTGGCATTCTGGCACCTGGCATTGAATGCGATGTGTGCCTCGGTGGAGTGTTGGGAGCCAGCCGTGGTGGCGGGCGCTTCCTGCTGTGTGGTCTGTGCAGGTGCTGGGGTCTCCTCTATGTAGCTTGACTGCCCTGCTCGTGGGGGTGGTTTGCCTAAGATGCCCTTGAGCTGTTGGAGGGCGTCGATATCGGAGGTGTGCTGGTCCTCTCCAGCATCATTGATGAGTTGTCTGGTCTGCTCTGCTTGAGGTGTTGTTTGTCCCTCTGCAATGTGAAGGGGATATGCATGTTGACATTGTGTTGACATGTATGTTGGTGCATTGTTCTTGATTACATGCAGACTGTATGACAATGTACATTGTGACTGTTTGGGAGGTGCAGAAATTTGAGGCGGGACAGTAGACATTTGGACTAGATGACAGATTTGAGCTTGTACACGTACATTTCAAACTCACAGTTTCCTGCTATGTTAGATGTGATTGGCCTGTTTCTATGCATGGGCGGACCCAGTTGTGTCCTCTGTTCTGCGGTGTCGGTGTTGCATTTCAGACCACATTGTCGTGGGATGTGCTGTGATTGCTACGTGTGTGTGCTGCAGTGTGCCACGGGGATCAGGGACATGATCAAGGCTCATTGTGGGTGTGCGTGTGCTACACGTCGTTGTGCATGTGTGCCATTGTGCCCATCACCCCCGTCCCCCCAGTCCCTGGTCGTCACTCACCCTGTTGATGTTGTGTCAGGTCCTATTGAGCTGTGTCCGGACTCCCAACTCCTTGCGCCATATCCACCCTGATGACTGTGGCCTCCATTTGCTCCTGCTCCTCCTGTGGCGCACGACTCCCACCTCCAGTCGCCGTTGCTGCCTTCCTGTTGGCAGCGGGTTTGTGCTTGGTTTGGTTTTTCACATCATACCAGCGCCTCTTGTCCTCTTCCATAGACCTCCTCGACACTCCGACTGCATTCACGTTTGTCATATTGACGTTCAGTGGATGGTAGTGTTCTGTCACCTTTGAGACGCTGATCTGGTTTTCCTGCGGACTGCACCCCGTTTGCCTCTTCCTCTTCTCCTTGGCCTTCCCCGATCATGAGGTTCCTTGCTGGTGGTCTGTGGGCCTTGTGGGATTCGTGTTGGCCTCTGCACTCGGCCCGGGTGCATTCATGGTGCTACTCAGTTTCTTTTTTTCTCCCTTTTTTTTTGTTGCATTTATGTTGCATTTTCCCGCATGACGCGTGGGAAATGCAGGTCTGTCGCTGGTTTTCGCTAATTTTTGTATGCCGATTGGCCTCATCGCAGCTTTTTTAGCATTCGTGTTTCGCATTTTTGCGACATAGCATTGACTTTATCGCGGACATTTGACGCGTTATTGTGAGCCTATCGCATGGTACCGGTTGAGAGTACCACGTTACCACGGTGTTATTTTCCAGCAATAGACTGCGATTGTGTTAAGCTAATTTTGCGTTGATTATCACACGTTCTTGAGAATATCCCCCTCAATTTCTTTCAGGGCTGCCTTGTTATATTCTGCTTCATTGATATGCACCCACAAACAATGGAGAAAATCGAGAAACCACAGTCTACATCATCAGAAACAACCATCTTGGGCTCTTTTCTCCTTATCTACCAGGGGATGCAACAAGGTTTGTTGAGGATCTTTCAAGTTAAAGACTCATAAGCCACCCAACAACTTCACACAATGCAAGCCATCCTGTAAGTAGTTAATAAAAGCGCTATACTGTTTTCATCAGGAGTAAAGGCCTCAAAATGTGATTGGGGTGCAATGTAAAGCATTGAAACCACACAAGACAGAGTTGGATAACTGAAATACACTCTGACAAATATCCGAGGATCAAATGGCCCCACAGTTTAACATCAGAAAGTCAGAGTGATGTCTCACAACACAATCCAATCGTGAAATAAGGTTCCCTTCAATCTGTCAGAATTCAACAGTTACGAGTATCTGCACTGTGAGGGTCCAGATACCGAAGCTCTCATTTTTCTAAGCTCTAATTTTTCTAAGCACCTGCGGCTAGCTTCCACCCATCTGATCCAATAGATTAACTTTAAGAGACTTAAACAAGGATGAAGATCTTTGGGTATTCAGTGCCCTAGAGTCAGAAATACCCATAGCCATCATAACTGAGCTGAATACGACTTGAGAGATAAAATGATGATGCGGCCCGGATTAAACATTGGAGCTTTGGGAAATCTGTGATCAGGGTTAGCCTTTCCCTAGGATGAACAGCTTCAGCGAAACTAAGCCCCTGCCAAATATTATACCATGTATTTGCTCATGTAATTAACACGGTGAGCCAGAGTTTAAGGGTGGCCATCAGAAAAACGTTTACTTCCTCATTGCTATGTTTGCATTGTTTACCCTGTATATTCGCTCACATTGGTATGATCATGTAGCTGCTGCTTCCTTTTAGCAGAGCCTAATGCTCTTGCTAATTCCCTGTCTAATGCATCCAGCCATTATTTTAGGATTCTGACACCTTTGAGCTGGCAATGAGAATGTGGTAGGGTATTCACAGTGTAGAAGTGGACAGGACTTTCACCTAACTCTAGTGCCTATCTAAATAACCTAATATGGCACTATTTCACAGGCAACTAATAGAGTACTTTTCTACCGTTTTTGCACCTTAAATCACATGCTATCTCTAAAAGCCTTCTCCCACTGTATTCTTAAACCATGCATGAAACATTTAGCTTTACATAAACCTATTGTTTCATTTTGTTAGAAATTGAGTCTCTGGTTGGTAGTGGTTTGCACACTGTCAAGCAGGGACCCTCACTCTAGTCAGGGTAAGTAAGTTACACACTCAGAATAATCTGTGCTTACTCCCTTGGTAGCTTGGCAAGATCAGTGAGGCTTATCCTCAGAGGAAATGTGTAAAGTAGTTGTAAACACACACACAGAGTAACACAGTGAAAACACCACAAAAGTACTTCAAGCCAGTTGAGAAAAAAATAAATATTTATCTTATTAAAACAAGACCGAGTCAGCAAAATCCAACATACACAAAACAAAATATGAATACTCAAAGATTAAACACAGTTATAGCACTAATAAACACAATAGCTCCACCTGGGGCTATAACAACATGCTTGACGGAGTTGAATCTCAAAGTTCGGGGCTGACCGCAATCATACAGACCCCGCTTACATTACTATGTTGGTGCTCGGGATGTTGCAAGGCACAGGGGAGGTGATGTGGCATTGGTGGTGAGGCGTTGGTTCTGCTGGTGGTGTGGGGTTGAGGAAGTGTTGTGAATCAAGCCATGCGGTATCCATTTTGCAGTGTTGATGTTGCACCACATGACCACCGGTATGCCAGCGGATTCGGAGTTGGGTGCCATGGACTTCAGTGACTTAGTACTCGGGACTCCCTCTGTGGCGGTTCTTCGAGCCGCTGCAGGGGTGTTGGCCCTGCATTGCAAGTGGCGGGCGCTGTGAGGAGCAGGGACCACAGCTCCAGTGCAGGAAACAGCGCGGTGCCGAAGAGCGGTGCTAGCTCCGAATTCACACTAAAAGTCGATCTGCTGGTTTCTTCTTGTTGAACGCAGCAAACTCACTTCCAAGGGCCCATACAAGTATTTGGCACCACATGGCAAAGTAGGGCTCTCAGCAGAACAGCCCAGGTGCTGCAGGTTAAGTCTTTGATGGCCCTGAGACTTCCAACAGGAGCAAATCTCACTGCAAGCCCTTAGAGAAGCTTGGAAAGCACAATGTAGAAAGCAAATTTCAATCCTTTCACTCCCAGGACAGAAGCAGCAAGCAGCAGGCCAGCACAGCAAAGCAAATAGCAAAGTGGCATTTCCTCCTAACAGCAACACAGCTCTTCTTCCTGGCAGAATGTCCCCAGTCGAGAAGTGCTTTGAGAATATGGTGTCAGAGGTCCAGTACTTATACCCATTTCAGCCTTTAAATTAGGAAAACTTCAAAAAAAGGTATTTGTAGTGCATAAGACCCTGCCCTTCCTTGCTCAGGCTCCAGACATAATACTTGGGAGTAGAGCCTGCTTTGTGGGGGGATAGGCACAGCCCTATTCAGGTGCAAGTGTCAACTGCTCCTACCACTCTAGCTCAGAAAGACCCATGAGCCTGGTGATGGTCCATCAGGATATGCAGGGCACACCTCAGCTCCCTTTGTGGGTGAGTTCACAAACCCCAAAACTGTCATCCAACCCAGATGTGTATTGTAGAGACAAGCAGAGGCACAGAATGGTGCTATTTTCAGACCTGCAATTTAAAAAACAACTTTACTAAAAGATGTGTTTTTAAATTGTGAGTCCAGAGACACCAAACTCCAATTTTCTAATGGAAAACTGCATTTACAATGTGGGCTAAGCCACGAGTGTCTATTTAACAGAGAGGAACAACTCTTGCCTGAACTACGCATATGCCTTAACCACGCATATGTGTAGTAAAGGCAGTCAGCGGTCTATTTGTAGAGAGGATGGGCGGGTAGAGGAGTAGGAAGGATCAGGAGAAAAAGGACCAGGTAAGGCTGGAGTGGAGCTGGGACCGGGTTTTAGGGGAGCAGTTTTTAGGGCTCAAGGTAGTTTGTAGGGCTGGGGGCTGGGTTTTAGGGCTCAGGGCAGCGGAAGGGGCAGTTTTCAGGGGCGGGGGTCATTTTTAGGGTTCAGGGCAGGGGGCTGGGGTTGGAGTAGTTTTGGGGGCAGGGTCTGGGTTATTGGGCTCAGAGTGGAGAGTCAGGGTAGTTTTTAGGGCTTGGAGAAGGGTGAATTGCTGGGCAGGGGTATCAGTTTTTGGGCTCAGGCCAGGCGGGCAATGGTGTGAACTTTACTACGCATTTCCTTTACCAATCATGCCTTTGCAACGAAATTCACAGTAAAGGCATGCATGGTAGTGTCATGCGTAGTAACGACGCGTTTGTGGTTCAGACCGCATTGTTTAGGAATGCGTGGTTAAGGCATGCATTGTTCTATTATGCAACCTTTTCTATCCGCTCTCAATGAGAAGTTACACTTTCTAAAATGTTGCATGGTAGCTACAATGCCAACCTATGGGAGAGATAGGCCTTTATGTAGTGAAAAGCAAATTTAGCAAATGTTTACTAATCGGACATGTAAACCTTAAACCTACATGTCCCACCTTTTAAATACACTACACTCTGTCCATTGGGGTACCTTGGGTCCATCTTAGGGGTGCCCCACATGTAATAAATGCGTAGGTGTACTTGCCAGGTTAACATGGAAGTTAAAAACTGCTTCCACAGACACTGCAGTGGCAGGCCTGAGTCATGTTTGCAGGGCTACTCATGTGTGTGGCACAATCCGTGCTACAAGCCCACTGGTCGCATCTGACTTACAGGCCCTGGGCACACATGGTGCATGGCACTAGGGGCTTACTAGTAAAACAAATAGGCTAATCATGGAGAAACCAAAATACCATTACATTTTAGACAGGGAGCACTTGCTCTTTAGCACTCATCTGCAGATGTAAATTGCCCAGAGTTTTAAAGCCAGCAAAAACGTAATTCAGCACACAGTCACAACAGGAGGTCAAAGGCAAAAAGAGAGGGGAAACCAGGCCAAAAGATGCCAGGTCTAACACTTGTTTTTTTCCTTTCTTTCCAGGGAATGACCCTCTCTTCACCTTCTATCCTCTGCATGCCTCCTCTCTCCAAGCATAGCCTAGTTAAAGTCACATTTAAGTCGCTTGACTGTCTGCCTTAATCTTTATCATTGTATTTCTACAAATTGCTAACACCTTATTTCATAGATCAGAACTTCTCCTCTGAAACCCTTTCCATGCAGCCTAACAATACTTAATCTTCCCAAGCCTTTTAATTCCAACCAATAATGTGCATGACCTCACACAGCCCCCCACTAGTGATCTCACCTAATTAATTAAATAAGTTAATCTACCAAAAAGAAACTGAAGTAAATGCATGTAATGGTTTCCCTGATAGTATAAGACCAATCTCATTAAACAACAATATCCAATAACCACTGGACTAACCACAACCTTGAGCTCTGGAATAGCTTGCTGCTCGGTGTAAAGCATTTCAAAACCTTATAAGGGAAGGGAAGTTTTATATAAAGGCAATTGTCACTTTTCTAAAGACATATAAAAAAGGCTCACTTTAGAAAGAGGAAGAGGCATATCATCAAGGAGGCGATATAAAATTATTGCCGCTTTTGCGTCAGTTTTCGGACGAAAAGTGGCGATAACTTTATCGCCTAATCAGCAAGGTCACGCTATCTCGTGAATCCTTGCATTATCGAGGGTTTACTGAATGCCCAGCTTTGCATCTCTAATTAGATGCAAAGTGGGCGTTCCTGCCCTGACTTAACTGGAGAAATGTTGCTAAGCGACATTTCTCCAATTATCAATGGGCACGCTAACCTGCAGAGCAACAAGCAAAGTAGCGATAATCTCTGTTATCGCTACTTTCCTTACGCCTGCTTCAAGACTGACTTAGCCATTATAGCCTATGTAAGTTGGATATCATGGCTAAGTATGCCTTGCCCTATCATCAAGCTATCGCCAAACTTTGTGAGATTATCGCTGGATCTCACATTTGGCAGTTAGCGCTTGGAATTTTAGCGCTTTTGAGATAAGCGTTGCTAATAGCACGCTATCTGAGCGATAAAATTCCACGTTACCCGGCGATAATTATCCTAGCGCTAAGTGCGCTTAGCGATAATTATCGCCAGTCCTTGATGATATGCCCCTAAATGCAGAGCCAGCTAATGCACTGGCTGAAGTTGTCCCTATTTGATAGAGGGTTCAACACTGTTGCTGCGTCACCAAAGTGACGCAACGGCAGCGCAAAAGTGACGGAAGGGGCTTGTAAATCTGCACCGTAGAGAACAATTCCGCCTACCTTTGTCATTGTGTGTAGTAAACGGTCACAAATTCTAATTTAGAGAGAAGTATCATTTTCCAAATTGGTTGCATTCCTTCAGAGTGAAAGCGATCTTGCTATACTTTTAAAAATATCTTGTAATGATGTAGGGGAGGCTTGAGGATCTAGGAAAGGAATCGATAACTTCGCTGGTGAAAAAAAGCTTTGGGCACCCCTGCATAAATCACAGCTTGAAGCTCTTCTTCGCTAAGCACACCCCCTTCAGGTTTTGAAACCCATACACACCGTTTCCGACGCACGATTTGACGACCACAACTTCCATTTATTCAGTTTTAAGACCCCTTTGCATAGCTCCAAGTTGCTCTTAGAATGGTGATGCTGCACTGAAATACAGATGAATTTCTCAGCCGACGTCTTGACTACTGGTCCATTAACTGCATTTATTGATTCACTATTTCAGGACATAGGCAGAAAATCACTTAAATTCTTCCCAGCTGCAGCAACAAAGGGTGTGATGTGAGCCTTCCAATCACACATGGCAATCTGAATTTAATGTATGCAGTCAGGGAGCTTTGACACGCAGCTTGGTCTGTAATAAGGAGATAAGGAATTCAATGTTTTTTTAATTGTTTCCTCTCACAGCTCTTTCTTTCAAAGAATGATGGGAATTTCCCCCCTCTAAGGTCATGGCACTTTGCATCTTTTTATTACATGTGATGTGCAATGTCCCAGAAATGGTACTCTTACCTCCATATCTTATGGTACTTCCTTCCTTTGCTGTGTCTGTGATCCCCAATCCTCGAGGCTTGTAATTTCAATAACAACTTTGCAAATTTTTGGGGGTTTATTTAAAAAATAATGGGCATACTTACTATTGTTTCGTGCAGCAAGCAAAATTGCAGGGCTGCGTTGCGTGAAATGGAGAGAGCAGAAATGCATCGTAATTCCTAAGAAATGACACACTTCTCCCTAATACGGCTGGTGCACTGTGCGCACCCTAGCAAGCATCCTTGCACCATGTTACAAGGGTGCCTGCTTTGTGGCCTGGATTGTTTTTGCGCAGGAAAGAACTCCTTCCTGCACAAAAACATCCAAACAGGATTTTCTTTTCTCCTCATTACGCCATCCTCAGACAGGTGTACCGATTTCACCCCATCCCGCATTTACAATCTTTGTAAGCCTGCAATTGTGTCAAATCCATGGATGGATGCACGGGTACGCCCATCCTGCACACATGTAACGGCTACCGGCTCAAAATGTAATGTAACATGACACAGAGCAAGCCACTACAAAGTTTGCAATAAGTGGTGCAAATTGTGTCTTGCGTGGCTTTGACTGAAGCCTTTACATTGTCCTTGTTTCAATATACACAATGCACACGCTTAGTAAATCTGGGCCTATTTGTATATGTTTTTGACTGGGGATACCAAACTACAAAAGTTAAAGAGTTGAGGGACATATTAACAATGGCCAGCGATGATTATCGCTGGCCGTGCTTAGCGATAATTATCTTATCGCAGGCTATCTCTGGTATTTATCGCCCTGGTAGCGCGTTATTAACAACGCGTTACTACAGGGCGATAAAAATTCCAGAGATAGCGAGGTTATCGCCCTTTTGCAGGGAACATCGCTGGTTTTCCAGAGATGTTCCCTGCAAAAGAGCAATAACCTTGCTCATGCTCCCTATGTTAGGGATGGCTAAATCAGGATTTGAGCAGACGTTAGGTTTTGGCGAAAACTGACGTTTTGGCAAAAATCTAATGTGTGCTAAAATCATGTGGGCTGCCTTGTAAATATCGCGATGTAAACATCAGAGATATTTGCAAGGTAGTCCATCTTGGGTACGCCCAGTAACACCCACTATGCATTTCATTGGAGATGCAAAGTGAGGCGTTGGGAAAAAGGGTGCTAACATGCGATTATGCATGTTAGCACCCTCTTGTAAATAGGGCGCTGGTTTTATCTCAGCTTTTTTGGCTTTGTAAGCCAAAAAAGCGGAGATAAAGCCCTTGTAAATATGCCCCTTAGTGTTTCAGTCCATAAAACACAAAGGCAGAGGAAATACAATGAAACGACTAGTGACTTCCGAGATGCCACAGGGTTATTTCACCAAAATGGTAACTAATGTTACAATATCAGTAAATACATGACTCAGTCAAAGTTTAATATTATTGAGAGCAGAGCCTGTCAAAATAACTAGTCATTAAGTTCAGTTCAGTTCAAATAACTTTATTCGATTGTAAACCTTACAATCATAAAAGTTAAATTCATAAACATACAATTAAAATCAGACCATCCATTTCATTTATACAGCAGAAATTTACATAATCAATACAAGACAAGAATAACAGGCAGAACGAAACATGTTAAAAATATAAATAATTGTAACAAGGTTAAAAAGATTAAAAATGCATAACAACAATAACTGCATAATTATCCCTCCATACTTTTCCTGAAGGTAATTGCTAGTTTCAAAAAGCTGCATACAAATAAAGTGCAGTCGCATTTCAGGAGTTGAAGGTAATAAAGTGCTGGTTTGATCTGTGTGAATTTCAGTTCTTTCAGGCATGGTTTTAAATATAGCCTCCGAGGTACTATGTAATAAGGACAAATAAATAAAAAGTGTGCCGGATCTTGCGGAGACTTCCCGTCGCAGCCGCAAGCTGGCAACATTTGACCTCGATGGGCCCCACTCGGTACCGCTAGTAAGTAATGAAATAAGTCAAAACGGAACCTTGTTAATAGGTAACGTTCATAGCTAGACATAGGCCAAGATAAATATGGTTCCATTTGTAGACAGGTTTTAAGTAAAACATGTTTCCTAACACTGTCTTTCTGGAGCTCAACCTCTTCCTGGGCAAAATTCCTGGTTGTCATAAATGTATTTTTCACAAAGAGGGCATCTAGTTTAGTAATGGAATTTGGGGTTAGAAACAGGTCCATCCGACCTATTTCAGTAAAACGGTCTTTGATGTACTTCAACCACGGAACCTTAAACCTTCCATCCCATGTTAAAGCTTCTTTTAGTATATCATGGGTGAGAGGTATATCATTATTTAACCAGCAGTTCAGCCAACATAATAGGGGGTTTACTGCTAATCAGTCGCTAAGGTAGGGCACACCTAACTCCTCATGTACCGAGAAGTTTCCGGTTCCCCTTGGCAGCCTCAGTAACTTCTTCAGAAAATTATTTTCTGTAACCTCCAGGTCTCGCGTCTGGCTGTAGCCCCAGAGCTTGCTTCCATAACAAGCAATGGCAACACTCTTGGCCTGGTATAGTTTAAGTAAGGCAGCCACCGGACTATTGCCCATTTTTCTCGCGAAGCCAAGTATGGCTGCATTAACACGGGTTACCTCGCCCTTCTTCTTAAGAACTGCAGGACCCCAAGATAATTGGTGATCGAGAAGAACCCTGAGGTATGAAAAGGTTTTGGTGGTTGGAATTTTTTCCCCATTTATGTTGAAGAGATTAGGTTTTCGCGACCCTAGGCCTATCTTCATGGCATAGGACTTAGAATTGTTAATACTTAGGCCGCGAGACTCCATAAAATCAAAGAAAGAGTTTAAAAGTGTCTGAAGGCCGATTGCTGTCCTTGAGATAAGGACTGCATCGTCCGCGTATAGCAGGACTGGAACGCCTTTTCTGCCTACAAAGGGGTAATCCGCTCCAGTTCTTAACAAGTATTCCTCCAACTCGTTAATGTACAAGTTGAAGAGGAAAGGAGCCAGGATACACCCCTGTCGAACACCCCGATTAATTCTGATATCCCTCGTCACTTTCAAGTCTTGGGTATATCGGACATTTGCTCTTGTGTCGGAGTGCAAGTCAGCCAGTAGGTTAATTAAATTCTGTTCGATGCCCATCTTTAGCAGAATGTCCCATAGTTTGCCTCTGTCCACACAATCAAATGTGGACGATAAGTCCATAAAAGCCATATGGATGGTTCCCTGTCGGGCCAGGGTGTATTTACCTATAATCAAATACAGGTTCAGACACTGAGTTACTGTCGAGTGGCCAGGTCTGAAGCCGTATTGTATTGGGGATATGACTTTATTCTCGTTTGCCCATGCTGATAACCTATTCAGAATTACGCCCCCTACCACTTTGGCTACAGAATTAATTAAAGATATTGGCCTGTAGCATAACGGGCTGCTACGATCGCCCTTTTTAAACACGGGCACTATAGTAGAGAGCCCCCACGACTTTGGACATCCGTGGGCCACAGCTGCGTTTATTACAGCCGTAAGCACAGGGGCCCATAATGAGGTACAAGATTTAAAAAGATCCGGGGGCAAGCCGTCCGGACCTGGAGCCTTATTTCCGGTTAACCCTTGAATGCCCTTTTCTACTTCATTAACTGAGAAACACAAAGAATTCTCCTTAGGAGTTAAAAAATCATTTTCTGCCTGTTGTTCATTGCTTTTAAAAATTACGCTGAAATGGGTGACCCAATCCTCCTCAGAGATATTTGTACCAAGTGCTGTGTCACTGGGAATGTCGAACAGAGGTTTATTAACAATTTCCCAGAATTTACTGCTATTACCCAGGACTGATGGGTCAAGCAGAGACTCCCAGGTACAAGCCTTAATTTCATTTTTCCTCTTAGCAAGTGATTTCTTATAAATCAGTCGCAGGTTTTTAGTTTGACCTGGATCTCTAGGTTTAAATTTTAGCGCCTTTTTCAGATCTCTGCTTGCTTTAGAACATGTATGGTCAAACCATTTAGGATTATTTCTAGCTTGTCCCTTCACTGGAACTAGTAGCATGGATCCTACTGAAGATACCACAACCTTAAAAATAGCTAAAGTTTGCTCAGGGGACGTAAATGGTGACACACAGACCGCAAGTTCCTCACCACATGACTTATTGATTTCAGTGTATAGATTTTCATGATTTACCAAATGCCATTTCAGTCGGCGTTTGCCATTTATACATTTTAAAATTCCCCGGCCTTCACAATTCATTCGCTGCTCAAAAACCCCTCCACCCAGTCTAATGGTTAGGGGATTATGATCACTGTAGATATTCATTTGAATGGCGAATCTGGAGGCCCAACTTATTTGACCAACCAGCAACAAGAAAGGGTTCACCAGAGACAATAAGTAATGTTATTGATTGGTTCCTTGGTCAGTTATGACATTGCCACTTGAATGTTCAAGTCTGCCGCTACTCTTGTTCTCTTGTCTCTTTAAGTAGTCAAGTGCCTGTTGAGGTCGCAGGGAGGCCATGTCCAATATAATATTCAAATTAGTGCTCATATATAAATATTATGCATTGGAAATAAAAGCTTATTTTTATGGTGTATTTTAAAATAAAACAAATTTGTAATGTAACACAATTGAATACCTTCTCAGTTCTTGTTAACATCAGATTACAATTTAATGCGGAGTCACGGTGTCTTTCTATTTTATTTAACTCTGTGCATTCATAGCCACTATTGAGGCATTCAGAGCTCTGATAATAGTCTATTCTGATCTACAAAATACACAGCTATTACCTTGTTGAAGCTTCCACATCCTCCTACTGTCCACCTGCAGTGATATTCAAGGACTGAGACATTCTAAGGGCCCTCAAGGCGCTACCCTTAGCAATACCGTGCACTGGAAGTCAGGTATTGAATAATTCATAGGGCTCACATGATGCCCCTCTGCGGAGCTGCACTTTATATCAATGTCAACTTTTGGGGAACCTACAAAGCTCTCACAATGCATCTCTATGCAGTATTGCAGAATGCAGAAGAATCTCTATACAGAGATGCACAGAAGCTCACACAAACTAAGGGCCTGATTATGACTTCAGTGGTGTGGGAGCATGCCGCCACTCCAGCGCCGGGGTCCCACACCACCAAAGTCGACCGCCGCCTGCCTGCCAGATTACGAGTCATTTAGTGATCTGCCGAGCGGGCGGCGTGGCGGCCCTGCGGCAGTGCAGTTCAAAGGCTCATATGTCAGCCTTTGAACTGCAGCACCAAAGGAGCGCCAAAGCAAGTTCCTACACGGCATGGACTTTGCAGTCCATGCCGTGCAGGAACTGGGGAGCATGCATATAGAGCCTGCCATGAAAAGGATGGCGGTGAGGAAACTCAGGGACCCCTGAATGTCCTTACCCCCACCCTTTTCATGGCAGGCTCACCACCACAAAAAGGGTAGCAGTGAGGAAAGTAGTTGTAATAAGTTTGGCGGTGCCGTAGCAGCACTGCCAACATATTGTGAGATCCTCAGACCGCCGCACCACCACTGGGAGGTCACGGATCCACAGTGGTTGTTGCAGTCGAATGGCGGTCCGACCACCAAACTCAGAATACGGCAGTTGGACCATCGGTGTGCACCGCCACAACTGCGACACCTCAAGTTTGGCAGTCCATGGAGAGACAAACTCAGAATCAAGCAGTCTTAAATGTAATTTGTCTCAACGTGTTCCCTAGACAGTCCAAGCTTGACCCTCTTTCTTGTAAGGAAGCTCAGGGGCTAAAAGGTCTACCGCAGAAACCTGCTTAACTGCCAAATTCGTAACTGAAAGTTGTGAGAAGCCTTACTCAGCCTGTCATGCTTTAGATATGCCTAAAATACATACCACATTAAGAACACTTACTATTAAGTGCCTCAAGGTAATTTATTATAAATGTGTATTACAAATGATGTCTATTTCATGAGCATCTATTTATATATGTATTTATTTAGTGAGGGCCAAATGAGGAGCACTTGAAGTAGAAAATATGTACATAGCTCCAAAACCACAATACATAATGTCATCAACGGTATGAGCAGCAGATAAACGTTTTCATGGTTAGTAGTGAATTTCCCCAATAAACAATTAGACAATGGTACCAACAAGTAAACTAGACTAACTGGTAAATATATACATAAGAACATATTTACCATAAGAGACTTCCCAGAGGGCTACACGCACACAGATGAGCAAACAAGGATTAGCTGAGGCTACTTTCCGGTTTTAAAAAGGTGAGAAGTAAAGTGGTAAGAGAAGAGATGGAACATAATTTGTCTGCCAGCCTACCCCAGAGGTAAAGACCAAAGAGCTGAAGTGAGCGAAAGTGTAAAGCAGTACATGAAGGTTTAGAGTGTGTGAAAGTTATATGAGGTGAGTAGTTGTGAAGTGTTCATGTCCGAAACCTGGACAAAAGATAATTTATAGTGTCAAAAAAATCAAATGTGTAGTTTGCTTATAGCCCTTTTATTTCTGATAGCTAGCCAATTTGATGATGATAGGAGAAAGTAGAAGTGTGCTTGGGAAGGTTATTAGAAGTACTTGCTTCAAAGTTTAGGACTTTGATTATTGGTAGCAATGAGATTTAAAGATGGAAAACTCCTCTGCTATTTCATTAATGTAGAGTGTGAAGAAAAAGTGCTGAGATTGCATTTTGCTCCCTTGTGTTCAAACAATCAATCAAACATTTATAGAGAGCAATAACTCATCTGTGGGGGTTGTGAGGCACTGGAGAAATTGGCTGCTGCGAGGTGGGTTGTTCATTAGAAAAACCAGGTCTTGAATTCCTTACGGAGTTGCTGGATTCAAGGTGCTGTTCTGAGGTTCAGGGGAAGGTTCTTCCATGCTTTGGCTGCCAGGTGTGAGGCGATCCTTCAATCTTGCTTTGGTGGATCTGTGGGATGTCTGCAAGGGGAAGGAAGCAGATCAAAGTTGTCTGGTCAGTTGGTGGAAGGTCAGGTGTTTGTTTATGTAAGCTGATCCTTTTTTGTGGAAGGCCTTGTAGGCATGGGTCAGCATCTTGAACTGGCATCTCTTCTGAATCCACCGCCCTGCTGGATAACCTCGCCAACCTCGGACTTCAGCAACTGGTCAACACCCCCACCCACTTCGCCGGCCACACGCTCGACCCACTCTTCTCGTCCAGCAAGCACGTCACCTTCAGCCACTCCACCGGACTTCACTGGACCGACCACAGCTGCGTCCATTTCAGCTTCAGAAAGAACACGGTCCACCATCACCCGAAGCAGGCTCCCCACAGAAACTGGAGCAAGATCACCGCCGACCAGCTCGCCACCTCCCTCAGCCAGAGCCCACCTGTCAGGACCACGGACCCTAACACAGCTGCCCTCGACCTCACGCAGTGGCTGACCTCCTGTGCCGATGACCTCGCGCCACTGAAGAACCCCCTCACCAGGCCCAGAAGCAAGAAGGCCCCCTGGTTCACTGACGAACTGAAGGACTCCAAGAAGGCCTGCCGCACCCTCGAGAAGGCCTGGCTCCTCAACAAGACCGCCGACAACAGAACAGCACTGAAACTCGCCACTCGCAGACATCACCAGCTCATCCGCACCACCAAGAAGAAATCTCTGCGGGAACGACTGGACAAGAACGCCCATGACAGCAAGGAGCTCTTCAACATCGTCAAGGAGTTCTCCAACCCCAGCACCGGCAACAACGACATCACTCCCTCACAGGACCTCTGCGACTCCCTCGCCTCGTACTTCCACCGCAAGATCGCCAACATCCACAACAGCTTCGACATTTCACCCCCGCACCCATCGGTCGTACCTTCGCACCCCGCCGCCACCCTCCAGACATGGACCGAGGTGACCCCCGAAGACACGTCACGCATGATGAACACCATCCACTCCGGATCTCCGACCGACCCGTGCCCCCATCATGTTTTCAACAAGGCAGCCTCTACCATCGCACCCCACCTCCGAGACATCATCAACACCTCCTTCAACACAGCAACTTTCCTGGAGAGCTGGAAGCACGCCGAACTCAGCGCTCTGCTGAAGAAACCAACAGCGGACCCGACCGACCTCAAGAACTTCCGCCCCATCTCGCTCCTTCCTTTCCCCGCCAAAGTCATCGAGAAGGTCGTCAACAAGCAACTGGCAGCCTTCCTCGAGACGAACGGATCCCTCGACCCATCACAGTCCGGATTCAGAGCCAACCACAGCACCGAGACCGCCCTCATCGCAGCCACCGACGACATCCGAGCCCTGCTCGACAACGGCGAAACAGCGGCACTCATCCTCCTAGACCTCTCCGCAGCATTTGACACTGTCTGCCACCGCACACTAGTCCAACGCCTCAATGACACCGGCATCCAAGGGAAGGCTCTGGAATGGATCATCTCATACCTCTCCGGCAGAACACAGAGAGTACGCCTCCCTCCGTTCCGCTCCGAGGCCACCGAAGTCATCTGCGGCGTCCCGCAAGGATCGTCGCTCAGCCCCACTCTCTTCAACATCTACATGAAACCCCTCGCTGCCATCGCACGCCAACACAACCTCAACATCATTTCCTACGCCGATGACACCCAGCTAATTCTCTCCCTCACCAGAGACCCCGACACCGCCAAAGCCAGCCTGCACGAAGGGATGACAGACGTCGCTGAATGGATGAACATCAGCCGCCTGAAACTGAACACGGACAAGACAGAAGTCCTCATCCTGGGACCATCACCCTCCGCATGGGACGACTCCTGGTGGCCCCCGGCACTAGGCACCGCACCTGAACCGACGGACCACGCACGCAACTTGGGCATCATACTGGACTCCTCCCTATCGATGACCAGACAAGTCAACGCCGTCTCCTCAGCTTGCTTCCACAACCTCCGCATGCTCCGAAAGATCTTCCGATGGATCCCAACCGAGACCAGGAAGACGGTCACCCACGCTCTCGTCACCAGCAGACTAGACTACGGAAACACCCTCTACGCCGGTACTACGGCCAAGCTTCAGAAAAGACTTCAGCGTATTCAGAACGCCTCCGCCCGACTCATCCTGGACGTCCCCCGACGCAGCCACATCTCGTGCCACCTGAGAGACCTGCACTGGCTCCCGGTCAACAAGAGGATCACGTTCAGACTCCTCACCCACGCACACAAGTCCCTCCACGACCTAGGCCCAGGGTACCTCAACAGCCGCCTCACCTTCTACACGCCCACCCGCCGGCTACGTTCCGCTAACCTCGCCCTCGCCGTCGTCCCTCGCATCCAGAGAGCCACCGCTGGAGGAAGGTCATTCTCCTACCTGGCAGCTAAGACTTGGAACTCCCTACCCGTCCACCTGCGGATGACCCAGGACCACCTGGCCTTCAGGAAACAGCTCAAGACCTGGCTGTTCGAGCAGTAGCAGACCCCCTTCCCCAAGCGCCTTGAGACCCTTACGGGTGAGTAGTGCGCGATATAAGTTCCATGATTGATTGATTGATTGATTGAATCGGGAGCCAATGTAGTTTCTTGAGGTGGGGTGTGATGTCGTGGATTCTGTTGATCAGGATGCAATGGGAAATAGTGTCAAACGTGCCTGACAAGTCCAGGAGGATGAGAGCTACCTTTTATCCAAGGACCAGGAGGGCCCTGATGTCGTTGTTGGTTGTGAACAAGTCTGACTCGCTGCTGTGGTATTCTCAAAATCCGCATTGGGAGTGCTCAAGAGGTTGTGTTCAAGGTGTTGGGTGAGTTGCTGGTTGATTGCTTTCTTGAGGCCGTTTGCTGGATAGAGGAGCAGAGAGATGGGCCGGTAATTCTTAGGTTCAGCTGGGTCAGCGGATGGTTTCTTCAGGAGAAGCTTCCCTTTAGCGTGTTTACAGCCCTCAGGGAAGGTTGCAGAGATGATGAAGGTCTTCAGGACTATCCTGAGTTCATTGCCGATTATCCTGCTTCTGAGGTTGAAGATGTGCTAGGGGCAGGGATCCGTGGGTGCTCCTGAATTCATGGAGTTCATAATGAATATAGTATTGTGTGGTGAGGAGGTCCAAGTGGGTGAGCTGGTGTTTGGGGTTTGTGTTCATGGGTGTGAGCTGCTTGATGCTGTCAGTGGGTTGGCGATTAGGATGCACCCGCCATATTGGCGGGCGCATCCTCGGCCTTTAACATTGAGGGCGGTGCTGCTGGCTGCAGCACTGTCCGCAATGTTAAAGGTACTTGCTCCGCGTTTCCCTGCACAACGTGGCAGGCACCACACTGTGCCTGCCACTTGGTGAATGGAACTGCAGGGGGAGGCATGGGTACCCCCCCAGTGCAGCCACATCCCCCCACACTAGGGAGGCCCGTAACGGGCCCCCAAACCCAATCCCTGCTAGCCATTCCATGGTGGCATTGCTGCCATGGAAAGGCCTCTTCAAACCCACATCCTAATATGGTGGACTGTGCCTGCTAGGCATCACCACCATATTAGTGGCCCTGCTCCGTCCGCCAGGCAGTCGGTGCGATTGATTTTGGCGGTGAAGCGGTGGACGGACTTTCCGTCCACCGCGGTACCCACCGCCATCCTAATTTGGCGGTGAGTAAATTACTATGTGATAGTGGAAGGAACGCCCCTGCCGGCCCGGCGGTCCTTTCGCCATCATATAGAGCCCCATAGTTCCTGTGAGGGTGTAACGTCGTTCTCAGTGGCTGCTGGATTGGAAAACTCCTTCAAAACGCAAAGAGTTCCTTGCTGTGGTTTGTGCTGGCTTCAATTAGGTCTACTAGGGCTTTCATCTTTGTTTCTTTCAGGAAGGAGGCAGTGGTCCTGGCTCAGTGCTGTTCTGAAGGCAGTGCAGTCTTCCGTCCTTTGGCTAAGGTGCCACTTCCTTTCTAGTTGTCAGCAGTTGCACTTGATAGATTGCAGTACCTCAGTAAACCAGCTGACTCTTTCGGTTGGTCCTCTGATGTTTCCAGTCTTGGTGAGGGAGATTCTGTTGGCTCATTCTGTGATCCGCTGGGAGAGGTCTTTTGCTGCTTGTTCTGGGTCAGGTTTGGAGTCTGGGAGGTGGGAGCAGAGAGCATTGTTCCACTGGACTTCAGGTATTTCTTTCCAGTCTCTGCGTGTGGATCTGTGGAGCACGGTGCCGGCATCGGTGGGTCCAGTGATAGTGAAGTGGACGCTGTAGTGGTTGGACAGGGTGAATTGTATAGCTAGGCTGTACTTAACTCTGTTGCTGGAGATGAAGATGGGATTGAGTATGTCCCCGCAATGTGAGTAGGGTTGGTGAAAAGCTGCTTATGGTCGATGTTGCTCATGCTTTCCAGGAGGTCAGTGGTGTAGGTGTCACTGTGGTCATCAAATTGAAAGTTGAGGTCTCCTAGGAAGATATAGTTCCCGGAGTCGGTTGCGATTGGGGGGATGAGGTCAGGGATGGTGTTGGAGAAGCAGTGGTATGGTCCTGGTGGTCTGTAGGCAAAGGTGTCTCTTATGGTGCTTTTTCCGTCTGTATGAGGTTGGAAATTGAGGTGTTCCATCATCGGGGTTGGGTTGTCTGGGGATGTCATGCAGCATATGGTGTCCTTGTAGATCATGACGATTCTATCTCTGTGCTTGTAGGTTTGGTCACTGTGAGTTATCTTGTAGACTTCGGAGATGGAGAATGTGACATCTGGAGCAGAGGCAAGGTTCCGCCAGGTCTCTGTGAGGAAGATGACGTCCTGGGAGGGGAGTCATTGTGTCCCAGATCACTGTGGGGGGGGTTGCTGACTGATTGTGCATTGCGTAGAATGCACTGGAGTTTTGCTGAGGTGGTCTTGGTCGGCATGGTGGATGTTAGTGGTGTCTCTAATGTCATTGGTTGCTTTGTGCTGAAGGTGAGACGGCAGAGTCGGCAGGAGAATGGTCCTCTGGTGGTGATTGGGGAAGTCTGCAAGAAGTGGTTGATGGTGCATCTGGGGTCAAGGGCTCAGAGGTCTATGTCTGTGTAGCTTTGTGTGGTGGAAGAGCCAGGGGTCCTGGCACTGGGCGCGGTCCAGGCACGGATGGGACAGACAGGATTTTCATTGGTATGCCTTTGGTGTAGTGCCGGCTGTGCGGCAGCCTTCATACGTAGTCCTGGAAGGAGGGAGGGGCTATCAGGGAGGCAGGAGGGTGGGAAGCTGGGAGAAAGTGGCAGTAAAAATGAGTGGCAAAACACTCAGGCAAACAAAGCAATATGGAAATTTAGAATTCAGCAGACAAAAGCGAAATCAAGCAAACAACAAAAACAGGCAGTCAGACAAATAAGGTATGATGGAACTGCAAACGTCACCATAGAGAGACTGACTGGAGGGCTTGGGGATCGCAGCTTGATCACCCAACCAGGAAAGCCAAAGGCAGCTGAACAGCAGCAGCGGGGGAGTGGTGAATTAGATTCAAGAGGTCAAGGACTGCTCACAGGGTCCATGTAGCGGCCTGCATAAGTAGTCCTGAAAGGTGAAAGGGGCTGGCAAGAAGTTGGGAAGCAAGGAGAAACTGGTGGAAAAGCAGGCAAAATCAAGCAAACAACAAAAACAGGCAGTCAGACAAATAAGGAATGATGGAACTGGCAAGGTCACCACAGCGGGACCGAACCGGAGGGCTCGGGGATCACGGAGCAGTCACACAACACGGGGGGCCAAAGGCAGCTGAACAGCAGCAGCGGGATTAGTGAACTAGACACAGGAGGTCAAGGACTGCCCCTTTACCTCGTTAGCTTGCGGAAAGGAGGTGTTTCATGAGTGTGGGTGTTCCTAAGCATCCACCAGGGCCGGACTGGGAACTAAAACCGGCCCTGGCAGAGTGCTCGGCCACCCCCCCGGGGGGTTGGGGGTGCGGCCGAGCTGCTTGCCACTGCCGGTTGCGGACGATTTTGTTACAGCGGACGATATTGCAGCTAAGCTGCAAAAACAGCTCTGTAACAAAATCGGCCCCCAGTGGCCCAAAACCATCCCCCAACCCTGGCGGCCCACCAGGAAAATGTCCAGTGCTCGCTACGGCCAGTCCGGCCCTGGCATCCACCCATAGTATTCCCAGATTTTCAAAGACTGTAGATGTGTCATAATGGTAAGCCTCCCGCTCCAAGCCATAACGAAGAGAAATATCTTTATTTCTCCTCATTACATCTGTTTCAATGTGTGATGTGTTCTGCATCACTAATAAATAGCGGGAAATGCCTCAAAGGATTGCTTTAATGCAGGAAGGTGTCCCCTTGCACCATGGTGCAATGGTGCCTGCATTGGCACTAGGCAGCACACAGTGGGCCAGCACAGGAAGGCAGCAGAATAGTGCCATATCTTTGTAAATATGGTGCATTTCTGATGTCTCCCTTTCATAAGTTGCCTTGCTGACATGTTTGTAAATCTTTCTCTTTGAATGCAAAACACAAAAAGATTGAGTCAAAAATATTGCAGAACAGAATATTGATAAAATTAAGGTATGTGTTTGGAAAAATGCGTATTTGCACCATTATATATAATTAGGGCTCCTGGTTTTCCGTTTTTACGGATTTTTACATATAAATACAGACGGAAATCGATATTTCCTTTGTCTGTATTTATATGTAGAAACGGAAAAACACTAGTAAATGTTGCCGCGCTGCCGCTGCATCAGTTTCCTTTCGTTCCACGCCCCTGCAAAGCAATTGAAAACCCTTCCAATCAGGGTGTTTTGGCGCCCTCATGTGGGCCTATTGGCTCAGGGTCTTTTAGTGACGCCCGTTCCCCTGAGCCAATCATTGGGGGATGGTAGCGTCAGTGTGTGGGCGTGCCTACATCTCCGGCCTCGCCCTCATAACTTTTGCCCTTTATTTTGGGCGCCTACCTGACTGAATTCCTTCTTTCCCTGCACTACGGACCACCAGGCTTCCTGTTTGCCACCATCAGCTGTTGTTCACGCATCGGCCCTTCTCCTGAGTTCTCCAGGGCTCCTCCGGTCGCGTTCTCCAGGGCTCCTCCGGTCGCGTTCTCCAGGGCTCCTCCGGTCGCGTTCTCCAGGGCTCCGCCGGTCTCGATCTCCAGGGCTCCGCCGCTCGTGCCCTGCGCCAGCCTGCCACCGTAAGGTAAGAGAATTTCCCCTGCCCCCCACCCCAGGCAATCTTAGTACACGGGAGAGTCGATAGCGCTGGAAACTTAGAACCAGCTAAGGGAGGGGGAGGGGTAGCAAAGGGCCGTTCAGTGACGACGCTCTGTAGAGCCTGTAGAGCTCTTGGCAGGAACACTTCGAATTGATCAATGTAATGTGCCAGATTAGTAAGTAGCGGGCGATCAACGAGGTTTTCTGGTGTAGAGGGTACCATGGACGCCACGTCCCTTCCAGTTGCGTTACTATGGAGGCTTTTGTAAACACCAGGAGTGGGCTGGATGGCGGGGGATTGACTGTGCAACTGAAGTGTGAGTTTCGAGTCCACCCCACACTCTCCCTCACTGAACGGCCCTTTGCTACCCCTCCCCCTCCCTTAGCTGGTTCTAAGTTTCCAGCGCTACATATATGTAGCGCTGAAAACTTAGAACCAGCTAAGGGAGGGGGCGGGGTAGGAAAGGCCGTTCAGTTCCCGATCCAGTCCGACGCCTGGGAAGCATTCAAAAGGTGAGGAATTGGTGGTTTCAAATATCTATCGGAATTACCCTCCTTAGTAGTAGTACTCTGAAGGCAGATTAGGGAGGAATGCCTGTAAATTCTGAAGTCTTAGTAAGGTTAAAGGTTTTGTATCCAGTTGAATCGAAATTACTTTTGCAAACTGAAGTTGACAAGTTGCAGGCAGAAGGAGGAACATATGGCTGATGTAGGTGTGTATTCAGAAGTTTTTTAAAAGGGTTCCGGTTTGAGAATGCTTCCTAGGGAACAGGCAGTGGTCCCCAAGATTCCATGTGGTTTTGCCAATTGCAGGATTTGAATTCACGAAATGGCTTTGCACAGTTGAACCAATCACCACTAGAGAAGAGGAATAAGCGATGCAGCTCAAAACCACTCTCATTCCCTCACACTGCTTTCGAAAATGAAGCAGGTGCTTCAAAGGCTTAATAAACTTTCAAACACGGCGCTGCCTTCAACCTCTACAGAGCGTCGTCACTTAACGGCCCTTTGCTACCCCTCCCCCTCCCTTAGCTGGTTCTAAGTTTTCAGCGCTACATATATGTTGTGCTGGAAACTTAGAACCAGCTAAGGGAGGGGGAGGGGTAGCAAAGGGCCGTTCAGTGACGACGCTCTGTAGAGGTTGAAGGCAGCGCCGTGTTTGAAAGTTTATTGTGCTTTTGAAGAACCTGCTGCAGCGTTTTTGTTTCCCCGGCAATTACCAGGCCTCACATAAATGTCAACATAACTCGTGTGATTAATTATCTTCCTGGAGAGAGAGCAGCATTTTGTATAGTTGAGGTTTTGACTTAGGCGAAGTTAGTGCAGAGGGTTAATATGCCTGCTGCAAAGAACGTGTACCAAGTAGATTACAGAGTGGGTATGATGTAAACAGATCTGCACGTTACAGCTTTCAAAAGATTCATCTTTTTGTTACTTGCAATTTATAACTTAAAGTCCTAACATAGAATAGTGAGCAATTAACTTTAATCCCAGAACTGCATACACACTGCAAAGTATACATTATTAGAATATTGATTAATGTTGCAAAAAGGATTAATTTGGCCAGAAATCGATTGTTATTATTAAAGAGAACTCCCAAATATGCAGTATGGATGACATGTGACTCGACACTTTCAGTCCTTTGGCTTACGTAACATTTCCTATACACTGATTTACACACGTCTCTGTGTAACGTGTGTGTGATGCAAAGTGCTCGGACACCCTACACTGGTATGAGTGGCGCTAACTAATTCAATGCATCTGAGAGAGTGTGGTTTTGGTGACTTGCTCACTGCTAAAGGGTGCTAGTGAGAGAATCTGTGGTGGAGGTGGTCATTGGGGGGCGCCAACAAACATTGTCGCACAGGGCGCCACCAGCACTAAAGCCGGCCCTGCGCAGAAACCAGCAACGGCTGTCCCACAGTGGTGTGTGGAAACACCAGGTTGGTGAGGCTTTTCAAAACAGCTGATGGTCCTGTATGGGCCTAATCTAGAGAGGTTAAACTTTTCTTGGATAGGAAAATGACTTGCCATTTTCACTGGTCAGTTCATATAATTTGCATCGTTACTTCTGGTCTAGGGTGCCTTGAAAAACACAGAAAGAGTAAGAAATACTTTCTGTTCTGCTTGTAGGCCAAGGTTTAAACTTTCACTGAACTCAGAATGCAGGCGAACAACAATAGCTAATGCCGCCATGTAATACCTTTGTGTGTCTTGCTTTCAGTGTGTTGCACTCTCCTGACTCACCTGCTGCTGCAAGGTCCTGCCATCACTTCCTGTCTACCACTTAAGGTAAGCCTGTTAAGTTTAGGGTTCACAACTTCCTTGAGGTGCCCAGTTTACCTTTGCACTTCCATGTATTAGCACACTGTTTCAAAAAGAGGTTGTAAGTTTAGAATCCGGTGGGCCCACCTGGCCTTCCATCCTTATCAGGCCGATAAAACGGTGAGGGTAACTCTTCAGAGCAAAAGCACATCATATAAAACAAGTTAAAGAAACACCATCGGTCCAACTCTGACTCCCCACTGGAAAAACTAGCATATGAAACCTTAAATAAAGCTTTTTGAACTCCGAGGAAATCCGGCACAATAAGGCAACCACTACTGTGAGTATCTCTGCCCTAAGGGGCGAATTTCAAAAGTTATTCTATTGATTACCAATATAAAAAAAGATTGCAAAGGGCAGATTACGTAGCACGTCACCTTCGCCTCCATCTCGCTCGCCCACACTCCCCGCATCAGCAGAAGCACGAGCGGAGGATACTCCTACTCCCATCTCACAGCGAAGACCTGGAACAACCTCCCACTCCAGCTCCAGACCGCCCCATCTATTCTGGAATTTCAAAATGTTCTTAAAGACCTGGCTATTTACATGAGTCTCTTGGACCCTGCAAGTGCCTAGGCACCATCTCAGGTGATTAGCTGAGCGCTATAAATCAACTTATTGAGTGAGTGTGTGAAGAAACCATCGGTATATATGAACATATTATTGGCATCTGCAATTGCATTGAGCTGGCTTCTCTCTGCTCCTCAAACGTGAAAACTAATTTGTTATTGTGAAAGGCTTGGACGTATTTTGATAAAGAAGAAATCATTTGCAACCCAAAATGTACAAGCTAAGATCAACGAGAAACATTGATGGATTTGAATGTCTTCCGGGTAAAATTCCTACATACATAATTCCGCAGCGCAGATAATGGCTGAGTGTTTTGCCCTAGTCTCATACAGTATTTTAAACATCAAACCAATGGCTGCTTAATTGTTGAATCCTTACATTTATAGAGATGGGCCGCAAACGCAAGGACATTGACGATTACGTACAGGAGTATGCTGAATTTGAAGCAGTTTCCCTTAAAGGCATGAAAATGTTCACCTGCAAGTCATGCCGAACAACTGTCGACATTGAAAACAGGGCACCGGATAATATCAAAGCACACCTGAGCAGCAAAACCCATGAGAGACTTTCTTCTCCGGTCGTAAAGAAGGCCCGCATGGAGCAAATGACCATGGAGCAATGCACAACTCGTGCACGCCAAAATATGGAAGAGGCTGCGGATATCCCGCACAAGTTTGTGAAAGCGCTGTGTGAAGGTGGTGTTCCACTTCACCAGACTGATGGTCCAATTGGAGATCTGATCAGGCAGCTGTGCCCTGCAGCAAGGACAATGTGCAAATCCAGCCAAATGTACGAAAAATATCTCCCCGAAGTGTTTGAAGCACAGCTTGGAAACATACGTCAAGCTGTAGCAAATGTACCTATCTCTTTCACAATTGATGAAACCACAGAGGTGCATGGTGACCCAGCCATTGGAACATTGGTCACATATTACTGTGATGATGAAGAAAAGGGTCGCCGCTCAGCCTTAGTTGACATCACTGTATCTGATGAGTGCAATTCGGCTAAAATTGCCTTAATTGTATGCAGTGTGCTTCACAAGTTGGGTAAATCATGGCATGATCTTGTTGCAATATGTTCTGATTCTGCATCCTATATGACAAAGTCAGTAACTGATTTGCGAGCTGCTCAGAGGATTAATACCATCCATGTAAAAGATCCATGTCACCTTATACATGCTGCTGTTTCCTATGCTCTGTCTCAGCCTGAGAACCGGGACATGTATGATTTTGTTATAAAGGCTGGAGCAGTATTTAAGTATGCACGAAACTTAAAACGCATTTATTCTCAAGGAAATGTAGACGGGAGAATGAGATATCCAAGGGCGGTTGTTGTGATCCGATGGTTCAGCTGGTATGAGGGAGCAGTAAGACTTTTGGAAATATGGCACTACTTCCTAGCTTTTGTAAACAATGAAGAAGCCACTGGATCCAAAATCGATCACCTACGTAAACTACTAGGCCCCAACAGTGCAAACCACCAATCTTTCTATGTGAAGATGCATTTCATTGTTAAAACTCTCACTGGTATCATCAACATCCAGAAGAAGCTTGAGTCAGAAGAAACACATGCCCACCAAATATATTCAGCCATAGAGGTTGACATGGCTGTGGCATTGGAGCAAGACTATACACAAGACCCAATGATAGCCAGTCTATTGCAAATGTTACCACCCAAAAAAGCAAATGCCCTAACAAAAGAGATGATTACTTTTAAAGATGCTCTGAAAAACAAGTGGGATGCTGTACTAGCTCGTAACATAACTGGGCAAATGAGTTACAGCTCTTTTTGGAAACGGGTTACAATCCTGGACCCATTCAAGAAAGTTCAGTTTAGTCAGGATTTCAAGGATTACAAAGATTTATTCATGTTGGTTGGAGCTTCTGATGATGTAATGAATGTTGTAGAAGAAGAGTTCCAGAAATATGTAGTGCAGCCTATCCCACAAAAAGACATCAGTGCAATGACATACTGGCGTTCTCAGAAGCAAGAATGGCCAACACTGTGTAATCTTTCTTTGAATCTTTTGGCCATTCCGGTATCATCAGCAAATATTGAACGGGTTTTCAGTGGTCTTCACTTCATTAACAAAGCCGAAAGAGCCTCAATGTCCTCAAAGTCTCTTGAAATGCACATGTGCTTGTACTACAATGGCAAAGTTTTCAGCTGAATGTATTGTGTTGACCAATAACAACCGGGCGCAGGTGTGCCTTGTCAATGTAAATAAATGTGGAAAAATACTAGCTGTAGCGTCGTCTTTTGCTTGTGGCAAAAATAAATATGGATAAATACAGAAAAAAAGCCCAAAAAATAAATATGGATAAATACAGACGGAAATGGCAAAAAAATAAATACCATAAAACCGGGAGCCCTATATATAATTTATTTAAAATGTTAAAATACTAATTATTAAAATAATTTTAAAAAGTTTTAATAAGCAATGAAAATTACATATTTACAAAATGTATTTAAAAATATTTAAAAAAATTAAAATTTTAAAATTAAAATTAAAATATTGCTAATAACTTAAAGTAAATATTAACAGACATACATAGCAGAAATATATATGTAACCCCATTTAAATATTACACTAATATTGTGAATTAAATATTTTAATTATATATATGTATATTTATATATTAAGACATATGCAAACAATATTTAAACACATTTAAAAATTATATTAACACTAACTTAACAATTTAAATTAACAAACATATATAAACAAAAACCCATATCACACTTAACTGAAAAATAAAAATAATATCATAAAACACATATATTTAAATATAATAAAATTGGTTTCAAATATGCACATTAAAGAAAAGAAGAAAAAATGTTATAAAAAACAACAATAAGAAATGCACAACACCAGCAAAAGTATTAGACTTCTAATGAGTCAGATTGACAATTCTAACTCCAATTTAAGCAAAGAAAGCATAGGTAGTGGAGTTTGAAGGAGTTAGATTACTATTCCTACTTCAATGTAAGCAAAAGTATGGAAGGTTTGGGACTTTTAAGTGGTTAGATTTACAGTTGCCACAACAACGTACGCAATAGTAGGGAAAGTGTTCGAATTTGGAAGGCTTAGGGTTACTATTCCAACTCCAATCTAATCAAACAGTAGGGATAGTGCAGGACATGGAGGGTGTAGATTAACTATTCCTACTTCCACGTAAGCAGAATCAGGGAAAGTGGTCGACTTAGGAAAGACCCTTCATGCTTCAGACACTTAGTAGAATATTTTTTGCCATGCCACTCTCTTAACTACAACATATTGAATCTTAAGCAGCTTTCACAAAACTGCCTCGGGGAGGCTCAGCTAAAGAATGTTGCAAAAGCCGGTTTGGGTGAGTACATGGCCTGACAATATTAGCCAGGGAACAGAACATGCAATTTATATGTTTGCAGATCAGATGTTAAGTAAGGTATAATCATTAATAAGGATCTTAATATGTAGAAGCTCAAAGTACTCAACCTTAGCTGCTCAACTTCCCTTGATGAGAACTTTAATTTTATTTGCAAAACATTCTTATCCTTGCACATCACTAAAGGCCTGTTTTGATGACACTGCATTTTTAAATGTTATGTCTCGTATATTATTGAATCTCAAACAAGAAGTCAGTAAAGTCAGCTGTCAATGTGAGTGCAGCATGGGTCAGTCACTTATTAGCAACATAGTAGTGTCATCAGTTGCATCCCAGGAAGTAGGATGCGACCAAACCTTGTTCGGACGCATGCCTATTCTTTACAATGGAAGCACGCATTCCGAACGGAATACATGTTCTCATTGCAAAGAGCAGAGGTGCAGGTCATCCCTGCACACTGTGGCAGGGACCTCAAGGTGCCTGCCACCGGTGCAGGGATGAACAGGGGGTACCGTAGGTGCACCCTAGGATGCCATTCGGTGGCCTTGCACACATGGGGTCCCTGCTGGGGACCCCCGAAGACAGATTCCCAATGCCTTTCTGTGTTGGAAAGGCAGGAACAGAAAGGCAGTGGAAAGCTGGATCTTTCTGGCCGAGGGATTACTGAGGGCTCTCCGAATGGCTGACGGGCCCCGTCGGAGGCCATTTGGAAAACTGATTTGAATTCTCTTCTGACTAAACCCATCGGAATGGCTCGGTCGGAAAGGAATACGAACGGGCAGTTCCGACAGGGTCAAACCGGCTCCGATTTATTGTCAGTGCCGTTCCCAACCACATCGGAATCAATACTTTAGTATATGAGACTGCTGTTTAAAATAAATGTCATCTGCATTGTTCCAAGTGTGTGCAGTAGCTGTCGTACGTTAGTGCATTTTGCTTCTATCCAGTCGTGGAAAGTTTTGGAATGCAGATCAAACCCTCAGAAACCCAAGATTCCGGCTCTATAGGACCACTACTCTCTGCCAGGTGTGGTACTTGATTTCTAGCCATGGCTGATCTGCCTTTGAGCAGGAGTATGTGTTTTTGGTGACATCAGTAGTAGGGGTCAAAAAAAAGGGGGTCCAAAAACACAATTCAATTTCAAGAGGGATCTTCATCAAATTTGGCAGAAAACTAGATCTTTACCACAAAGGGTGCTTTTTGCAATTTGTTGAAAATCTATTCAACAGTTTTTGAGAAATTAAGGTTAAAAATATTTGTATATCTGGACAGTTGGGTTCCCTGGACACTATTGAGAGTTCTGCAGCATACAACTTCAAAGATTAGAGTGATCTGATTGGCAGAGGGGGCTGTTTTCCTTTCAGCCATCTCGCTCCTGTGTTAGTGAGAGACTTCCGCGAGTCCTCTGGGAGCTCACACTGTGATTGACTGACCACAACAGGAGGACACATTCTGCAGCCACCATGTTAGGACACAGGGTCTTTGTGTTCTGATAATTAAGATAAAATAAGTATAAGGGGGTAGTTTAGGGGTACACTGACCTCCTGGACCTAGTGGTAGAGACACCACCATTGGGCCAAATTTAAACAAAAAAAATTGGGGGTATTGCTGCAGGACTCTCACTGGAGCAAAAGGAACACATTATGGACGAAATGCTGAACAATGCAAATATTCACCCCCAGTCACCAAGATCTGGGTTTAATCCATTGTTCTTTTTGTAACTACACCACACCAGTTTGGACCCAGCCATATGCAAATTAGTCATGACCATGGTCCTCGTGGGAACAGTCCAGCCCAACCAACCAAGCCAGGTCCTCCCTGGACAGGAAAAAAGCACCCTGGGACCGGTTTTGGGGCATCACCCCTCATAAGCCAGGCTAGATTGAATCCAGTGGCACATTGAGCACAGGACCCACATCTGGGCATACCATTACCACTTAGGCTGACGAAAGCAAAAGGAACAGATGATGGACTGATTCACTGGAGCCAGTGGGACCACCCTGTTTCTGCAGGAGTCTCACCAGAGCTCAGGTGCTGCGCTGACTCCTGCAAGATTTGCATGGGATCAGAAAACTATTTTAAAAATGGGGGCATGAGAGTCTATGTTGTGTAGACCGTGTACGTACGGTTGGCCCTGCGGGAAACCCACATAATGCACCACCGAATGCCACACGCAGTGATGGGTTGGCTGCCCGCAAGCCTGCACGGCTACAGACAATGTGCATAGTTATACATGGTAGAAAGATGTTACTTTACGTGAAATTAGAAATGCACTGAAAAAAACAAAGTTAAAATGACATTATAGTTAGGTGAATGTCAGTTTAAATCTCACCATGCACATTGATGTAATCAATGATGTAAGTTCAGTTGTCATCAGCAATGCTATCAATGATGTCACTGAACATGTCATGAGTTTTGCAATATGTGAAGCCATAAGCAGTGCATGGCAAGGGCACGAGTTGTACTTACTTTAGTGCACAAGTTATAGTTACTTGTGATAACTATTAATGGTGAATTTCAGTTTCTTTTTTTATGAACAACTTACGTCATCACTGAAATTTTTACCTAACTCTAACATTACTTTAACCTTTCTTTTTTCAGTGAATTTATAGTTTTTTTTTAAATAAAGTAATATTTTATTTTCATATGTAAATTTCTATGTTTTTTAAACGTGAAGTAAAATATGATCACCATTCCTAACATAACATCTTTCTGACCTTTATTTCTGTGAATTTCTAGTTTTCTTTTAATGTAAAGTACTATTTTATCATCATGTGTAAAGCCAATGCCATGCTGTGGACAGCCTAAGGCCAAGCCCTTCATCCAACGCACTGTAGGCAGACAACACACCATGGCCTTCGGAGGGATTGGTGAAAGCTGTGCCATGGCATGGGATTAGGCATCTATGGCCAGACCCTGCATCCAAACCCCTACAAGCACCCTACCTCCCTCCGCACAAGGCCTTCTGTCATGCACAGCCTAGGCTTGTTCCCACAGCTCCAGGCTTCACTCAGTCAGACTTACTGATTTTATCAAAAATTCATAACGTTAAAATATAAAAAGTGGGATTAATGACTTCACCACGGGGTGAACATATTAACATATATAAAGCAGTCCTATCATCTTTTCCCAAGACCCCATCACCGGGGCCTAATGTGTGTGCCCTTGTGCCCACCCAAGGCATCCAGAACATTCAATATTGGAGGCAGAGGGGGGGCCCCAAGGGCCTGCCAGCTCCCCTCATGCCCCAATCCTGGATGCAGCAGGAGCAGGCAATGTTCCCACCTGGCGGGACCAGATTAATTTCTCCTCTCCTACCAGGCGGGATCAATCTGAGTATCTGCTTGTAAGAGCGTGGGCAGGAAAACAAATGTCAGCTCCCACCCAGCGGGAGCACTTATAGACAGCTCCTGCCGGGTGGGATCAAACAAGTTTTCCCTGTCCTTGCTCTTGCAGGCAGGGAAATGGTGTCCTGGTGGTGGGCTCTATGGAACACAATAGAGGTGTCAACCCCAGGGGGATATGCCCGCTAGGGCCTCAGGATGCTCATGGTGGGGTATGTACAACCCCCTCCCCTTTCCAAAGTATGCCTTGCCCAGGGGTTAAGGTTCCCTTAGCTGTAATTGGCTAGGAGAGGGAGGTAATGTGCCCTTCTCTCCTTTCAGAAGTATGCAGGGCCTAGGAGAGGGGGTCCCTGGGGCCATAATCAGATCAGGGAGGGGTGACCACCCAGTCCCCTTGCAGAAGTCTCACGGGTACTGGGTATGGGACCCCGGGGGCTGTAATTGGCTCGGGGAGTTGAGGTTGAGTGGCCCGTTCCCTTTCAGAAGTTTGTCAGGTCCCCGTAGCCATATTCAGCTGGGAGAGGGAGGCTCTGTGTCCCCTCCTCTTTGAAAAAATTTGCAGACCCCAGGGGATGGGTCCCTGGGCCATAATTAGCTCAGGGAGGTGGGGTCCACATACACCCTCCTTCTTAATATGTTTTGTGATTGACCCCGGGTCCTAGCCCACTCTAGAGGTAATTTATTTAAGCAATTAAGGGTGGGCATTTATTTAATGTTGGCCCTGAGGGGAGCTCTTGGACCACCGCACAAAAGCTGGGGGCAAAGGGTATCTGTTGTAATCTGTAAGATCTGGCTCTTCCCTTTGCTGTGCAGAGCTGACCAAGATTTGAGAATGTGAATCTGGATCAAGCAGCAACAGTGAGAGAGTGGATGGGAGACAAGAGGAACGGGGAGGTTGGATGAGCCAGTTAGCTGCCCACTCAATTATTACTTAAATAAAAGAGTTTTGCTTACAACTCCGGTTGTGTCCACATCTTTTTTGCACTCCAGCAACACTGGATGAGAAGAAAGGTCATATGCAAATTTAACATGGGGAGGCATGCTGTGCGCAGCTGTTAAAATGGATCCTCAGATGGGTCTACAGGAGCTGAGCAGCTAATACCTCATGACAGTTTTTTAAAGTTTTTTTTTTTAGAGTTTAATATAGCGCAAACTAGACTGGAAGGTATCAGAGCCCTTTACATGAGCACCAGTTGCTTTACAGATGGACACATTCATTTTTTGTTAGGCACGGAGAAATTAAGTGATTTGACCAGAATCACAGGATGTTGAACATCCCTGCTGAAACTCGAACCCGGTTCCCCAGCTTCGAGGTTGACTGCTCTAGCTGCTAGGTCATATCCTCTTACTGTTGATTGGGGATTAAGTGGTCCCCACCCACGGAGATTACGCAGGCTGTAGGAAATCGGTCTTGAAGCCAATACAAGCACTATCACCTGCTGTTGCGCGATGCTGGTGGCCATTGTAGGAGATTGGGCTATGCAGCTAATACAAGCCCCACCGACTACCATGTTATACAACGCACAACAGCCATTTTAAGACTTTAGGCTATTTCTTTCTGGAGATTAAGGTGAACAGTGAACATGTTATTACAGAAAAAGATCCAACTAGCCTATCAAGCACGTATTGCGGTGACAGGCACCCCTTCATCAGAGTTTTTATTACAGATGTCTATACTCAAGTATTCATTGCACATATTGCACAGTGTAAAATTTATTTTCTTATCGGTAATATTTCTTCCTAATAAAATGCAAACAATAAATCCACACCACCATTTTTACAATCACCTGGGGAACCAGTTATTACATGGAAAAAATGGTTTAGACATTCAATGCTTATTTAGGCGCAATTGATGGATTTAAATTCTAAGCCAAAAAAAGAAATGGTTATTGGAACATTCTTTAGGGTTATAAGGACAAGACATTTTTGAACATTTAACCATCTATATTCCAGAGAACGAGGATTAACAATATGATGAGTATGAGGAGGCTGGTAAAAGACTAGAGAAACATTTTTGAAAACCTCCCAATCTAGTAGTGTTCTTTTCAAGAGAGCAATCTTCTAAGTCCATAGATATGCAGATGGCCTCTGAGAGTTTTTACATCCAAATGTGAGTTTTATTATTTTACAGCTCAACTCATTAGGGACCAATTTCTTAACAGGTGCTACAATAATAAAATGCAGGAGAGGTTACTAACGTGCAAAATTCCATCATTAGAGGAAGTTAGGCAAAGTTTCAAACAAGGATAACAATGGTGCAGTATGTATTGTAAAAGAGAATCAACAAGAAACAGAACATTACAGTGCAAAAAGGATAGTCTCAAATGGATCTTGTTTTCATTGCGGATCAAAATTTCACGCGATATCTTTCAAACAATGTCGAGTCGTTAGTAAACAATGTGCCAAATGTGGTGTTACTGGGCATTTTGCCAGGGTTCGTAGGCAGAGCACCAATTCAATATCAGGAATAAATAAGGGATTGGCAGACATTTTACTCTGTGGGATTGCGCGAAGTTACATAAAAGTTCTGCGAGATACAGCGGAGTTCTGCCTACCCTTATTAACAATGCGTTCTGTGAATTTGTTTTAGGGAGTAATGTACACACACATATTTCCCGCCAGTATTCTTGTACACTATGGTGTTCACCACGTTTCGGAGAATGCGTACGGCTCAATTTGTCTCCAATCCCAGTCGCCTAAATAAAGTTAAACTCCCTATAAAGTAGATCAACAAACAGAAAGCGAAACCACAGAAACAATATGAAAACCTAATTGGCGCGCCTTACCTGAAAATCCCATTCTGACGAGTGAAGGACAAAAAACATATAACCAATATATACGGCAGCTTGTGGTGTTGGCATCAATATACCTATAAGTAAGAGGTAGGCAGACACAGGCGTAGCCAGCCACTGATCACAGCAAGCCAGCCGCCCTCTCTCTGTCATCATGGGCTCGCTGTCTCACTGCAGGACCACCACCAGCTTTCCATGCGTTGTCTCACTGTTCCCATCACATTCTGTTTAAAATGGTAACTCTTTCCTTTTAAACATCACATTTGTGTTGTTCAATTCACTGTGAATCCAGCGCATTTCATTTCGAGCTGTACCTGCTCTTACTCAGCGGACTTTAACATAGTTAATACTTACTGTACCAATGTGTGCGTAAACAAGGTTTTCTCTCTTGTTATAGCGTTCTGTTCCTCTGGGTGTTTTTTGTGTGATTACCTTGTGAGAATCCTTTGTTGCCAATATTATATGGGTCGCATGGAGCTGGGAGCATTAAGGTTATTTTAGCAGTAGCACCCCTGTCATCTTGCACCAGCCTCATCTGGGTCCCTGCGCTTTTGTTTCTGTCTGATTTGAAAATTGAATGTGGTTTTAATCCTTCATTATATATTGGGTGATGTTTTCAACACCCCAATATCCCCCTTTAGTCATCCTCCCACCCCTGCTGACACACACCAACAATAACATCATCAGCCTGAGGCAGCTAAGCTAGCCATGATTTAGGAGAGCTGGTGGAGGTTATCCAGCAGATTACCAGCTTGGGTTACTCACACACCATATACTCACCTGGGCCCAATAACATTCATACAAATAAGCTAGCAGTACCACCGGAGTCAATTTTGTTTTACGTGCAAGATTTTGTTATCTTTACCCAAATCGGACCAATCCAATCTCCTTGACAATAAATTTCCTTTGGTCAATGAATCTAGTAGCTAGTAGAATAGGTAGAAATGACATTTAAGATTTTCTCCAATAACCACAGACTCAATGAGTTTTAAAAGTTTTATCTAATCAAATTTTTTGAGTCAGAAATCAAATACATGACAGCATCAGGTTCATTTAGGAAAGAAATCAAGTTTAGTTCAATATAAGTCGTATTAAAATATCGCGATGACAGTACCTGTAGAGGGAGAAAACAGAAAGCAGGTACAAGGAAAGATTTCACAGAATTATATTTACCTAAGATGAAGATGAGTCAGGTGGAGTCCACCAGGACAGGTGGAAGACAAAAGATCAAGACAGGTTGAGGGCCGGAAGGTGATCTCTTCTATGTGCAACGCCAGCATCGCACCCCTCTCTGGCACTACGCTCATCGAATTTCCTTCCGCGACTCCCTCCTAGATGATTGGATTATCAGTATTTCGGACTCTTGAGCAGAGTCTCTGGCAACTGCAGGGTCTGAGACAGCATCACTGACAGAGTCTGTGGCAGCATCGGTGTCGGGTCTGCGAGATCTAACTAACTAACCTTCCTCAATTATACTACTCTGTGTTGATGTACCACCCCCAAATGTTTCAATATCGTGAAATCCCCTATTTCTGATTGGACAAGGCAAGGAGGTGAGCTCATCACACCATGCTAAATGTAATATATTACTTTAGGTTCATTGTTCAATGTTCCCGCCCCTAATTTATTTTCCCAAGCTTTATTCCCACCCGTATTTCTCATTATGATCAATACATTGTATATAATTTGTTCAATTTTGCTTCCTCTGTCCGGGTCGATGGGTTAGGTTCCCAAGAAATTGTTGCCAGCTTGACCTTGGCTGAGTTTCAATGGTTTCATCATAGTTCCGGGCAGGGTTGAGTGCGCTTGTGCATGGGTCAGGTGGGGTAGGGATTTCAGCCACCCTCTGAGGCCCAAATACAAACTAATAATATAGGCAGAGAAAGACATGTTAGAATACGAAAATAAATGAATTCACTGTATACCACTTATCACTACTCTAATCCCATTTACTTATATGTATCTTTCGCATTAGCAATTTAGTAGAACTTGCAAGGTTTAGTTTAAGCAAAGCATGCGCATTAATATGTGAGTTACAAGCGGCCATTTTAGAAGCTATTGCGCAGCTGCAAAAGTTTCCCTCCAAGCATAGAAAACATCATACTACGTAGATGCAGTAGACGTATGCGCAGTGAAATTCCCGCATTTTGTCAGCCAGTTTTAGTGACACTCAAGTTACTGGTTAGTAATACACATAGGCAAGCAACCCCTAGTTACAATTATTGTGTGTAATGCAATATTAGTATTTACAAACAAATTGATTACGGTATTATACGTTATTTGAGAGGATTGCATCCGAGCACGTTTCTTCTTTACGAAACCTTGCTCCATCAGAGGTCCAGTAATGTTTGTGTTCAGGAGCCAGTCACTGCTCAGCCAGGGACTGATCAGTGAACACAAAAGGGACCCCTGCTGCCTCATTTAATTCACTAACATGAGCAAGGGCACCAAATTTCTCTCCACCCAGGTGAGCTATCTTATCAAAGGCCGGCTCTGGTCACACCACACACATTTTGTCCTCCATTATGCCATCACATGAAATTACATCACAGGTCTTTTGATCACCATGATATCACAGGAAAGAGAGTTTCGGTGATGTTTGATGTTTATGACGTCACATGAAGGTGCTGTAATGTAGTTCAGGGCGTAGTTTACTATGAGTTAAATGTCTCATTGAGGAAACCATTTCATTTAATATTTGACCACATTCTTTTGTTAGGGATTCTGATTCCTAAATTAATCACATAGGTCGCATATTATAATCATTATATCATCATAAGGTCTTGCTTTTATAAGCAGTATATTGATGATTGTTATCTGCCTGGTTTTTTAGGTTAGCCTGAACAGCACTTGCACTGTGCTTGTTTTGTTCGTCCTCCGCCTTTCACCTTTTGTCCCAATGGCTGCAGGCATTTCAAGTATGCTTGTCGGCTGCATATTTTGTTTTCTTTGTCCTTCGCCCTTTCTCTAATCTCTCTGCTTTATATTACTACCAGTTGCTGCACAATATATTGCCTTTCTCATTAAACAAGTCATAACACTTTCACGGAGTTTCAGTAACTTATATTGCACAACTGCTCAATAACCTAATATTTACAACAAAAATAAACTTATTATTAATCACATAGGCAAAACCTATTGCATTTGCCAATGTTTGTTGGTCTGTAGGCATCAATGAAAGGAGGGCAATGCCATCTTGGTAGCACTCCAGTACTATTTAACTTTTTAGCAGCAGTATCCGCTTTAAGTGTTAGAGTCAGGAAACATGAGAGTAATTCGCCTGTGTTATAATCCATTTCTGGCAGACTTTGGAGGTCCATGTGTTTTTTTTAAACAATGCTGTACTGTACTTAAAGCCTGCTATCTAGAGATGTCTTCATATCTTGCCAACAAATTCCACGTCAGAGGAGGTACTTGAGTTAGTAAAAACAAATCAGTCTCTCATCTAAAAAACTTCATGTTAGTGGGGCGAAAATCTTGAAACAACCCATCTCACGTCCCTCATCTCAATTCCTGAATGCACTGCCATTTGCATTTCATTTGCTTCTATTACTTTTAGAATTCCACAAAGAGTGAATTACTGATCTTGCTACTCTCTACCTGTATTACTCTAGCTAATTGATGCATGTTTTCCGTTAATATTTTCAGACGTGCTATGGTTGGCTATTTTTTAGTTTTTTGCTGTTATATTTCATGTATGGTAGTTAACTCTCAAACTATTTGATGCCTTAATGCTAACTTTGTGGAATGTTGTAATACAATACAATACAATTATTCAGCTTGCCACGTTAGATTGGGTATCACTCTGAAACACGGTGACTGTATATTTGTTAGCAACTTGTGGGAGTGCTTTACTCTGATCAAATTAAATTTATCTTGCTGCCCTTCAATGCTGCTGTTCATTTTGACCTGCCTCTTGATGTTTTTCTCACAGACTTAAAGTCCCTTTTGGGGGTATGGATGCTGCTCTTCTAGCTGTCCTCACAAAGGTTTCCACCATGAGCCTATACCAAGCACATCTTTCAAAAGACTTAATGGGATTCATATTTTGGCATACGGGATAGTCTTGATTGTACTTCATGTCCCTTTAATCCACCACCAGGCACTCCCTGCCTCTTTATCTCACTCTTGCAGGTAATTTTTTATTCCTACTTTCTTCCTTTGTCACGTTTTTCCACCGTCCACTTCCTTCATCTTCCCCCTTTTGTGTTTCCCTCTCACTTGCTCTGGATCAAAGACTTTTGAGGAAGAAGAGCAAATCCCTGAAAATGAGTGGAAGTGACCCAACTTCCAACCACTAACTCAAATTAGGCACTGCTGGGTAAACTGCAAACACAAGCTGAAAGAACAGGCCAGGGGCTACTTAAGTGGATGACACAATAAGTGCTGCAAGTCAATTAGTAGCATTTAATTTATAGGTCCTGGGTACATGTAGCACCACTTTAATGGGGGAGTATAAGTAAACTAAATGAGCAAATGTGGTGTAAACCAATATTACCACGTTTTAGGGAGTGAGCACATGTGCTTTAACACTGGTTAGCAGTAGTAAAGTACACAGAGTCCTAAGGGCAGACAAAAAATCAAATCAGCAAAAATGAGGGAGGAAGGCAAAAGGTTTAAGGGAGGACAACCCTAAGGCTGACATGTCTAACACATCTCCCTCCAGCTGAAAGTTGGGAGAACTACCTATCCTTGTTGGTGCTTCCCCTTCTACTCCTTCACCTCAAATGGTCCTGTCCAACAATTGTAGAAAGCTCTGGGCTCCACATGCTCTAAAACCCACACCTTTTGGCCTGGCTGAAACTCCACCAGATTGGCCTTGCGGTCATACCAGAGTTTCATCACCTCTTGACTGGCCTCAAGATTGTCTTTAGCCTTCTTCCAGAAGCGTTGCATCTGGTCAAGAAGAGCTAGCTTGTAGCTGATGGCATCCTGTGGGGGTTTCCTGGGAGCTTGCTCCCACTCCTCTCTCACAAGGATCAGAGTTCAAATGGGCTAAACCCAACCCTCTTCTGTGGTACTTTCCTGTAGGCAAACAGCAGGCATGGCAAGAGGACGTACCTGTTCCACCTTATGGGTTCATGCAGGCCCATTATCTTGCCCTTTAGGGTCTTATTGAATCTTTCAACAAGCTAGTTGGTTTGAGGGTGGTAGTGTGTGTGTAGAACTAGAAGGTTGCCCCACACTCATCACACATGGACTTCATGTACATGGAGTCCTAAGGGCCGACAAAAAATCTAATCAGCAAAAATGAGTGAGGAAGGCAAAAGGTTTAAGGGAGGACAACCCTAAGGCTGACATGTCTAACACATCTCCCTCCAGCTGAAAGTTGGGAGAACTACCTATCCTCGTGGGAGCTCCTATCACTAAGGCAGAAGAACCTGGAGAGACCATCAGCAATGGAGTGGTCTGATCCAGGATGATGTAAGGAGTCCTGTAGGGAGATGGATCACCACAACAGCTTGGGATTTTCACCCACTCGTAGCATAATCCCTGCACACAGGGCGGCGATTCCTCCATGAGTGAGTAGACTCTGACCATTAGTATGGAGACTACACACTTGTATCCATATGAGTGGTAAGTCCCTTTGTGAATCAGGCCCTCTGTGTTTTGGGGCAGTTGCAAGGTCAGGATGATTTCAATATTGTACTGGCAGGGCTGCACCTTGCCCCCATCCATCATATGGCCCAGATATACCACAGTACCCAGTCCTATCTGGCACTTACTAACCTTGATAGTCAATCCAGCCTGCTAGAGAGTTTGAAGCACCTGCTGGAGTTGGTTCAGGTGTTCTTTCCAGATGCAGCAGAAGACAGCTATGTTATCTATGTAGGTGGCATGGAATGTCTCCTTCCTACCCAGCACCCTGTTTCCCAACCTCAAAAAGGTGGCAGGGGCATTCTTTAGGCCAAAGGGCATCCTCTTGAACTGGAAGATGTGCTCTGGGGTTGAGAATGCAGACCGTTCCCTCCCCCCCAGTCAGAGCAATGTGCCAGTACCCTGATGTGAGAACAAAAGTACAAGAGAATTTGGCAGCACCCAGTTTGTCTATCAGCTTATCAGCTCTGGAGATGGTGTGAGTGTCAGTCTTTGTGACTGTGTTTAGTCTCCTATAGTCCATGAAGAATCTGAGTTCTGAGGAGGTGCCCGGTTGGGCTGCCATGGGTATCAGCACAACTGATCTAGACCAGGGACTGCTACAGGGCCCATTCATTCTGATTGCCTGCATCACGGAGACCTCCGCCTTGGTACTGGATCTCACCTTGTCTGACAACTCGTACATTTTGTTTTTAATAGCCATAATATCTCCAGTACCCATGTTGTGGATACACAGGTGTGTGAGCCCAGAAGTGAGAGAAAACAGAGGAGAAAACTGTCCCAGTAACTGATGACAGTCACTCTGCTGTTTTGGGGTCAGAGTAGGGGAGAGGTTAACACCCCTTATTGACCCATCATGCTCCTGGGTAGACAGGAGGTCAGGGAGAGGTTCACTCTCTTCTTTCACTCTGCTATCTGTCACCAAGAGCATGGTGACTCCAGACATATCAAAGTGTTTTTGAGGAGGTTTATGTGGAGCACCCTTATGGGGATTTGTAGGGGTCCTGAGATCCACCAGGTTGGTGCTTCCCCTTCTACTCCTTCACCTCAAATGGGCCTGTCCAACAATTGTAGAAAGCTCTGGGCTCCACATGCTCTATAACCCACACCTTTTGGCCTGGCTGAAACTCCACCAGATTGGCCTTGTGGTCATACCAGAGTTTCATCACATCTTGACTGGCCTCAAGATTGCCTTTAGCCTTCTTCCAGAAGCGTTGCATCTGGTCAAGAAGAGCTAGCTTGTAGCTGATGGCATCCTGTGGGGGTTTCCTGGGAGCTTGCTCCCACACCTCTCTCACAAGGATCAGAGTTCAAATGGGCTAAACCCAACCCTCTTCTGTGGTACTTTCCTGTAGGCAAACAGCAGGCATGGCAAGAGGACGTACCTGTTCCCCCTTATGGGTTCATGCAGGCCCATTATCTTGCCCTTTAGGGTCTTATTGAATCTTTCAAAAAGCTCGTTGGTTTGAGGGTGGTAGTGTGTGTAGAACTAGAAGGTTGCCCCACACTCATCACACATGGACTTCATGTACACGGAGTCCTAAGGGCCGACAAAAAATCTAATCAGCAAAAATGAGGGAGGAAGGCAAAAGGTTTAAGGGAGGACAACCCTAAGGCTGACATGTCTAACACATCTCCCTCCAGCTGAAAGTTGGGAGAACTACCTATCCTCGTGGGAGCTCTTATCACTAAGGCAGAAGAACCTGGAGAGACCATCAGCAATGGAGTGGTCTGATCCAGGATGATGTAAGGAGTCCTGTAGGGAGATGGATCACCACAACAGCTTGGGATTTTCACCCACTCGTGTCGTACTTTAGAATTTGGGACCGCGTAGGAGGCAAGGCCCTACCCCTGTCTATCCCGGTATTAGTGAACCGCGAATGGTTAATGCGGTATGTACAAGTGCTTTGTGTAACGTTTTAGCTATGAATGCACTGTGTATACGCTATTATACATCACTACGTGGGTTCCATTTTGTATCGGTGGCCATCTTATGGTTGCCCTCACATAGGCTATATAGCATGAAGCGAATACGGGCCTTTTGGAGCACATGTGCCTTTCCTTGACTTTTCTGTGACCTGGGCAGCTTGGATCCGCTGCCCCGGGTCAAACTGGTCTCACGAGTTCCCCGTCCTCTGGCCACCTGTGATTAGCATCAGGGCTTGACACACCATAAAGTCTTTTCATCCTACACAAGCCTCCAGCTAATCTCTTTCACACCTGACTGTTCCTGCTTTATGGCTTGTTTCCCAAAACAGGAGATGCTCATGTTTATTGGGGCCTATCGATATCTGATGTGGGATCTGAATCTTGCTGTGTAAATAATTGCGGGCTGGCCTAACTGGAATGTGGGATGGTCATCATGACTCTGCTTTTTCGTTTGTAACGTATACTTTATATGACCATGCCATAAAACTAAGGAATGTATGCCTGAGGCAGGAAATTCTGTATTTAAGGAGAAGCCCGTTTCTGTGATTTTCAGCAGTCTCCTGAGAACATACACGCTGTTGTACTTCTAGGACGCCTGTAATTGGTCTGCAGCCAATAAACTGATCTTTGACTTCACCCAGAAGACTCTGTGTTTCTGTAGGTCTGAAACAGGAAGAACCCCGAAGGCATAGGGTGTGTTCCCCTGCACCGCTGGGCTTAAAATACCCAGTACTTCAGTTGGCGCCCAACTCAGCGCGATTTCAGCGGTACCGGTCCAAGCCAGAGGTTCGTGAGGAGCTTCGTGTGGAAATTCTGGAGGAAGGCCGCCACTTCATCGACCCCTGCATGTCGACGTGGTCCGAAGGTCTTTTCTGCGAGGTTCTCCGCGTCCCGACGGCTACGAAGGACTGCTGCCCTGATTAATCGCCCTGTTTTGGACCCTTGACGATTTTCGTAGAGCGAAACAATCGAGAGAGTCTTCTGGTGACGCCATCGATCATCAATATTCAGTTAAGTATAAGTGGAGCGTCTCCCAGTTTGAATTTGGTATCCTTCGGGATCATTTTGATTTGGTGCTTGCAAGTCCCAAAGCCAGAGGACTCGTGTATTCACGAGGCTATCGTATTCGATAATCCTTTGACGTTTGAAACTAGACTAGTGAGTGAAGATGCCTGGTGCTAGTGTATTTGGTAATTGGTTTTGTTTGAGTTGTAGAAGGGATTTCCAGTTGGAGGATTCATGTCCGGTTCCTCCAATTGGAACTCCAACTTATGAGCTTTATGTAAAACATGGCGTGGGCCCCATTGCATATAATGAAGTATGGATCCGATACACCAGAAAGGACGGTGTTTTAAACTGGCCCCAGAATGGAAGTTTTGATACAGATATCTTAGATAATTTGGAAGTAAAATTGTTTAAAAAGAAAGCCCGGCCGGCGATGTTTGATTCTTTCCGCCTATGGCGAAAGGAAGCCAAACAGAAGGAAATTAAGCTAGCGAAGAGGAATAAGAAAGAGAGAGGTATGTCAGTGATGCAAGCAGCTGTGCAATTTAAAGATAATGAGGAAGAGCAAAGGAATGAGCAGTTGCACAGACGCCGCAAACTAGGGATCGATAAATGTTACCCTGTTTTGTCACCCCATGTGCAAGATGAGACAAAAGAGAAAGAGAACGATTCCTTAATGTCCCATTTGTTAAGTTCACCACCCCCATATGCGCAAAATGCCACAGCACCTGCACAGCTTGTAAATGCACAGCCTCCAGTAAATATGCCGCAAGTCTTCCCGCAGCTGCTAACTCCTCTTCAGCTGGCTCCTATCTCTGCAGTGCAGCCCTCTCAAGGGCCGCCAGTTTTGCTACCTGTTACCCCCGCGCTTCCTGTGACTTTGCCTAGCGCGCCAGCGGCTTCCCCTGGCGCTCCTTCTTACACTACCCAGGTACCTGTCTCTGAACCTGTTTTTCTTCCCTCTGTCTATCCCCCCGTTTTCGCCTCAACCTCTCCTTCAGCACGACAACGACTAGCTAATGTAGTTACTAGTCTAATGTCGCCTCTCTTTGGGTCATCGAGTGCGACTCCTGCCTTACAACGTAAGCAATTGCGCAGTCAGCTGCCTAGTCCCGATGAGAAAGAGGTGTTAGATCATCTGGCGCGTAGGTGGATTGGTTTCCCTTCACTCTATGATGTGGAATCAGTTGTTAACGTTTTTCACCAATGGGATGCCCCAAAACAGAGGTATGTCTTTGATAAAATGTGTGAATTCCTCTGTGAGGAATTGGATGATAATGGTGTAAACCCAAACCCACAGGAATTGTGCCGAGTGAGATTTGATTTTGAAAAAGGTATGATTGTGGGCCCTGAGGTCGATAGAGCAGTTGCGATCTTATTAGCCTTGAGGAATGATGATTGTCAACAGTCGTTGTTTGAACCAGATTTCCCTGTGGGGAGAAAGGGAAAAGCGCGACAATACCCCATGAGAGAAGTCCCTCCGGTATGGAAGGAAGCTGTTGCGGCTGATGCCGCTCGAGGTATTGTTGCTGCTCCAGCGCATTTTCAACGTGTTTGGGTACATGTCCCATGGAAGCGATCTGAGGTGTTAGCACTTAAACAGACGTTACCTGATCCCCGTAAAAACCCTGCAAGATATTATAAGGAGTTGTCACAAACTGCAGAATCTTGTGTAATGAATTTGGCTGACATAGATATGCTGTTTGGGAATGTGGTTCCACAGCCTTTATGGGGATCCATTCGTAATGTAGATCACGCTGCAGAATTGGGTGATACATGGGCTAATATCGTTGCTGCAGACGCTAGACAAGTTGGTGGTGCAAAACCTGAGCCCCTCATAGCAGCGCTCCCTGGTAGAATTATTACCTACATGAAAACTATAATGCCTGCGATGCGCGTAAATTGGGATAAACTATCCGCATGTAAGCAGAAGAAAGATGAGACAGTGTCTGATTTTTTCACCAGGTTTGAAGAAACGTTTATCGACCACAGTGGTCAAGACATGAGCACTGAAGGTGGCCAACGGTTATTTGTTGATAAATTTGTGCAGAATCTACTTCCCGAGTTGTGTAAGAAATTAAAAGATTCAGAAAGTTCCTGGGCTGTGTCCTCTTCAGCGCAAATACTGGCTACTGCACAGTATTATGAGAATAGAGACAAAGATGAGAAGGATAGAACAGATAAGAAAACGAAAGAACTAAAGACAAAGTCCTCTTGCAACAGGCTTATCCACCACGTGGAGGACAGAGTAACTATAGGCAAACACAAGGTATCTATCAGCAGCCCCAACAGTTTCAGAATAGTCAGCAAATGAATGGGGATTATCAACCATGAATCCCTGTAGGTCCCAAGCAATGTTCATATTGCAAAGAGGAAGGTCATTTTAAATATAGTTGCCCTAAATTGATGCAGCGTAACAGTAATGCGTATGGCGCAAGAGGTAGAGGTGGTCAGCAAGCTCCTAGAGGCAGAGGGCGTGGAAATCTTCCCCAGAACGCGCGTCCTCTTCCGCCTCAAAATACCATAAATAGCTTTGATCAGCAAGCCAATGCGACTGGCAATACAGCTCAGTACTACCATAGTGATTATTATGCGGAAGATGACAATGTAGACGATAACGATTACTAGGACCGCCGTAGACAGAGAGACGGAGTTGTTTCAGTGCCAGTGGATCAGAGTGGACCTTATGTTAAGGTGACCACAGCGGGTGTGTCAGAACCCTTTCTGCTGGATACTGGTGCTGCAAAGAGTTCAATCATGCATTCAAAACTCCCTGGCGCGCCTTTGTCTGGCGAAATGAATGTCTCAGTAGGTTTTTCTGGCGCCCCAGTTAGGAACCCGATTTCTAGTCCTATGTCACTTTCTGTTGGACCTTGTGAGCTGAAAGCACCCCTCATTCTAACAACAGGTTGTGGTGAAAATCTACTAGGATTAGATTTGCTAAAAAGATTGCATGCGACGCTATATTGTTCTCCCTCAGGAGTACAACTTACATTAGGTAAGAAAGTGATTTCTCCAATGTATTTGTCTAAAAACGCAATGCCACCTGAATTGTCATCCCTTCCGGATGCCCTCTGGGCCACTGGTCCCAATGATGTGGGTCTCCTGGAAATACCGCCATATTTGATCACTTTAAAAGCCAATGTCAGATTGCCACGTATTCCCCAGTACAAGATCTCCAATGAAGGTCAGAAAGCATTGTTAGCAATTGTCAGTGATTTGATTAAAAAGGGTGTGATTGAAGAGACAAAAAGGTAACGTTTGCAATAGTCCTGTTTTACCTGTCTTAAAACGAACGGACCCTTCACAGCCACCTGTTTACAGATTTGTGATTGATCTTAGAGAGGTTAATAAGATTGTTGTGCCACAGTTTCCAGTTGTCCCTGATATAACTGCCTTGTTAACCATGATTCCAGCCTCGGCTGCATGGTTCTCAGTGATCGATCTGAAGAATGCTTTCTTTAGTATCCCAATTGCAGAAGAGAGCAGAGACATTTTTGGCTTTAGTTTAGGAGGTCGCAGCTTCCGCTTTAAACGCGCTCCCCAAGGCTACTGTGAAAGTCCATCAATATACAGTCAGGCTTTAAAAGCACAGCCTGATGCACTGGTTTTACCCAGTGGCGCTATCCTCATTCAGTACGTCGACGATTTACTAATCGCCGCGGATACTGAAAAGATTTGCAAAGAAGCTACCTTGTCATTGTTGCGTCATTTGTCTGCCTTCCATCACAAAGTGTCTCTCTCAAAGCTGCAATATTGTCGACAAGAGGTAACCTACTTAGGTCATCTCTTGTCGAAGGAGGGAAGGAAACTGACCCCAGAAAGAATTCAAGCCATTGCACAGTTGAATGTGCCAAGAACACAGAGAGAAGTGCGTGCTTTCTTGGGCATTACTTCATACTGTAGGCATTGGATTCCTAATTTTTTCTTGTTGGCAAAACCTTTGTTAGCATTAACATGCAAAGACACACCGAATCCTATCCCATGGTCTGAAGAGTGTCAGAAAAGTTTTTTGGAATTGCGTAATGCATTGTGTTCAGCTCCTGTGTTGGGTACCCCTGACTACAGCAAGCCTTTTACATTGTACGTTCACGAGAAAGATGGTTGTGCATTGTCAGTGTTAACACAGCCTTTTGGCGACAGACCACGTCCATGCGCGTATTTTTCGTCAACCTTGGACCCGGTAGCGAGGGCATTGCCAAGTTGTCTGAGAGCCACAGCCGCCGCAGCTATGTCTATTCGACAGTCTGCTGGCCTAGTGATGGATAACACATTGATCGTTATGGTTCCACATGCTGTGGACACATTGCTAAACAGGACTAAGACACAACATTTAACTAGTGCACGATTATCTGGTTATGAGCTGACACTGTTAGCAAACCATATACACATAAAGAGATGTAACACGTTGAATCCAGCTACACTATTACCAATCCCAGCAGACCTAGACGAGATTGAGCAACATGATTGTCTGTTCAGAACAGAAGAAGAGACGAAAGGAAGAGTAGATCTTAAAGATACTCCCTTGACTGAGTGTGATGGTACTTTATGGGTGGATGGTTCGTGTTTCAAGCTTCGGAATGGTGATACGACTGCTGCATATGCTATCACGACTTTGCACACGATTGTGGAAACTGCGCGTGTGCCACAAAATTCGGCTCAAGCAGCAGAATTGATTGCCCTTACGAGAGCATGCGTGTTGTCTGAAGGAATGAAAGTGAACATATACACATATAGCCAGTACGCCTTTGCGTGGCTCATAGTTTTGGGCGATTGTGGAAGGAACGTGGGTTCCTGACTTCGCATGGAGCTAAGATTCAGAATGGCAAGCTGGTGAATGATCTCCTTGAGTCGCTGACCCTACCGTTGCAAATTGCGATTATGAAATGCAGTGCGCACAGGAAAATCACTGATGATGTTGGTCGTGGTAATGCGTTTGCTGATGAAGTTGCGAAAGAAACAGCAAAAGATGTGAAGACTCGAATGTATGTTGCAGGCCCTGCCAGATGGGTTGGTGATGTTGGAATGTGTGAAAACACAATAGAGAGTGTAAAGTCCCTTCAAGCTGAAGCCACAGAGAAAGAGTTGAGCAAGTGGAGAGAAAGTATGGGTAAGTTGGATGAGAATGGTTGTTGGATTGATTTGTCAGAACATAGGCGATGGTTGTTACCCGATGCATATGTGCTTCCAGTGGTTGCTATGGCACATGGAATGGCACACATCAGTACGAAAGGAATCTGTAAGTTGTTGGCTCCAGTATGGCAGAATACTGGAATCCCTAAGTATGCAGAGAATGTGGTCAAGAATTGTATGGTATGCTTGAAGTACAACCCTGGTAGGGGAACCCCGACTCCAGCTGGTCATTTTGCGCCTCCATCATATCCATTTGAAGTTTTGCAGTTGGATTTTATCCACATGGAAAGGTGCAACAACCTGAAATATGTATTAGTGGTTGTTTGCGCTTTCTCAAAATTGATAGAGGCCTATCCTCTAAAGGATAACACTGCTCTGTCCACAGCCAAAGCCCTTGTGAAGGAATTTTTTCCTAGGTTTGGAATGCCAAGAATGGTGTGGAGTGATAATGGGAGTGAGTTTGTGGGTCGAGTGATGAAGAATGTGTGCGAGGGACTAGGTATAAGGCAGAAGTTTCACGCTGCAAATCACCCCCAATCAGCTGGATTAGTAGAGCGCTACAATGGCGCTCTAAAACTCAAACTGGCCAAAATCCAAGCGAGCTCAGGTCTTAAATGGCCTGACGCTCTACCTCTAGCACTCCTGTCCACCAGAATGACCGTGCATTCACGAGTGGGACTTTGTCCCTACAAGGTCGTTTTTGGCCGCCCGGCCAATGTATGGGGTGTGCCAAGACCGAGGAAATTCAGTGAAATCGAGCATCCAGTACTGTTTGATTACTTTCACGAATTGACAGCTAAACTGCGTGTTTTACACCAACAGGTGCATGATACTCTCCCCCCGGCTTCTGAAGCTCCTGGACACCCTATCGAACCAGGCACGTGGATCCTTGTGAAAAACTTTCAGCGGAAAGCCAACGATGAGCCCCGCTGGGTCGGCCCTCACCTCGTACTACTGGCTACAAGATCAGCTGTTCGAGTGAAGGGGAAGAAAAACTGGATCCACGGTGCCCACATCAAGAGGATCCCTTTGCCTCTGCCGTATGACCAGTGGGTCCAGGAGGGTATTGCAGACTCTGAAACAGACACTGTACCTCGTTTTGTGCCGTTCAGTGATGCACGCATAAAAGGCACCACTTCAGCGCAGGAAAGTGACGATATTTTGCAAGAAGCTGTGCCACCGTCGATTCGATTGGACACTACAGAGCCTGAACTTTTGTTCCAAGATCAAACAGTACCTGGCCGTTCTCGTTACGATCTAAGGCCAAGGCCTATGGACAAATAAATATTATTTTCCTTTCACCTTTCTATTTTTTTGATAACCAGAGTTCTCCCATCTGAAGGACTTTCTTGATTTTTGTTTTTCGAACCACCATCCGGGTTCAGCCGCAGGGTCGCGGTGCCAAGACTTTGGGGTACAGGCCGAAGATGTTAGGTCGACCGTTCTGGTTGGTCTAGGGCGTTCCCTGGACTGACAGGCGTACTCCTTAGCAGAAGAAACTCACCCGCCGCGAGCGGCACGATTAGAGGATGGAGTTTTTTAAGATGGAGAGACTCACTGAGGAAATGAACTTTAAAGCAAGAATGTGTAGAATAATAAAAAACAAACGTTTTGTGTTTTTATGCCTGTTTGTATTATGTAGTATGATAGTGTTTACTGTAGGATTTGTATTCTTCTCCTCTCAAGAGCCCATTGCACCCACTGTACAGCCTATACCTCCTCCTACTGTCTCCTCACACTCTTTTCACCCTTTACCTGAACATGAACAAGCCAGACGGTCAGAATTTGTAAACAACTAGTTTATTCAGCTCCTGCACCAGCACCAACTAGTCATGAATACGACCAATTGTTGGGTGTGTGGTTTAATGCCACATACCATTAATAAGGGTATTCCCTATCTAGTGCTGCCGTATAGTTACAATGGATCGTCATGGGCATTCCAGACCATGTTCCTCTATGCACTAGAAGCGTACTCCCCGCGACAACCGCGTTCCATCAGACCTAGCACCAATAATAAGGCTTTAATGAAAGGAGTTGCCGATATGAGCAGAGATATCGATGCATACTCATCCATTCCCAAAGAAGAGTTGAGAGCTTATGTAGGGTGGAACGCGACGGGGTATAGTATTAGTCTGGGTGAAAGACAGCAGAAAATCTCATCCCCAATCTGGGTCGTACCCCACATAGGTCGGTTTTGTTTGCAAGGTAATGGTCAGAATCCTAGAGCTCAACTGGGACGAAGTGACTCTACTGAAACGTACACTTTTCCGTCACAGTTTTCCCCTGCGTTTTTGGCTGCCAAGGGTACATATTTTATCTGCAATGACTGAGCATATACATGGTTGCCCCCTGACTTCTCGGGCACATGTTATATCGCAAATCTGCTACCGCCAACCTTTACTGCCGCCTCCGACTATCATAAGACCAGAGTTGTGAGAGGCGTGATTAGTAAGGAGGATACTGCCGGTCAGGAAGCGGGAGATTTCTTTTTGGGTTTCCTGCCGTTTTGGGGACCTATGGTTCATAGTAGGAACCTGAGACAACTGACTCGTGTGGTTGAATCCACTGTTAATGTTACGGCCGGTGCCCTTGGTAATTTGACAGCCGAGCTCCAAGCGGATCGCCTCATGACTTTGCAGAACCACATGGTTCTAGACGTCATACTTGCAGACCGTGGTGGGGTATGTAAGGTTATCCAATCCAGTTGTTGCATTTTCATACCAGACAACGCTACAACAGTTTATCAAGCCATCTCCAAACTGCATAAAATATCTAAGTCCCTACACGTGGATAAAGGAGATTGGTCACTGGTGGGGTGGTTCTGGGAACTGATATCTGCCTGGGGTTGGAAAGTTCTGATGGTCATCGGAATGATCTTAGCCATCCTTTTCCTGTTCTGTCTGTGCATACAGTGTGCTCCTGCGATATGTGGCCTCTGTGCTACATTATTTGTAAGGAAACCTGTATCGAGGGACGAGCTAATTAATAGGATGATGCTACAGCAACATCTCCATGACTTCATGAATATTGACCTAGACTCGGATTGAAGTGAGTATAGTTCTTGCCTATGTAAGGGCAAAAGGATGGTCTGTCGTACTTTAGAATTTGGGACCGCGTAGGAGGCAAGGCCCTACCCCTGTCTATCCCGGTATTAGTGAACCGCGAATGGTTAATGCGGTATGTACAAGTGCTTTGTGTAACGTTTTAGCTATGAATGCACTGTGTATACACTATTATACATCACTAAGTGGGTTCCATTTTGTATCGGTGGCCATCTTATGGCTGCCCTCACATAGGCTATATAGCATGAAGCGAATACGGCCCTTTTGGAGCACATGTGCCTTTCCTTCACTTTTCTGTGACCTGGGCAGCTTGGCTCCGCTGCCCCGGGTCAAACTGGTCTCACGAGTTCCCCGTCCTCTGGCCACCTGTGATTAGCATCAGGGCTTGACACACCATAAAGTCTTTTCATCCTACACAAGCCTCCAGCTAATCTCTTTTACACCTGACTGTTCCTGCTTTATGGCTTGTTTCCCAAAACAGGAGATGCTCATGTTTATTGGGGCCTATCGATATCTGATGTGGGATCTGAACCTTGCTGTGTAAATAATTGCGGGCTGGCCTAACTGGAATGTGGGATGGTCATCATGACTCTGCTTTTTCGTTTGTAACGTATACTTTATATGACCATGCCATAAAACTAAGGAATGTATGCCTGAGGCAGGAAATTCTGTATTTAAGGAGAAGCCCGTTTCTGTGATTTTCAGCAGTCTCCTGAGAACATACACGCTGTTGTACTTCTAGGACGCCTGTAATTGGTCTGCAGCCAATAAACTGATATTTGACTTCACCCAGAAGACTCTGTGTTTCTGTAGGTCTGAAACAGGAAGAACCCCGAAGTCATAGGGTGTGTTCCCCTGCACCGCTGGGCTTAAAATACCCAGTACTTCACTCGTAGCATAATCCCTGCACACAGGGCGGCGAGACTAGAGTTTCATCACCTCTTGACTGACCTCAAGATTGTCTTTAGCCTTCTTCCAGAAGCGTTGCATCTGGTCAAAAAGAGCTAGCTTGTAGCTGATGGCATCATGTGGGGGTTTCCTGGGAGCTTGCTCCCACTCCTCTCTACAAGGATCAGAGTTCAAATGGGCTAAACCCAACCCTCTTCTGTGGTACTTTCCTGTAGGCAAACAGCAGGCATGGCAAGAGGACGTACCTGTTCCACCTTATGGGTTCATGCAGGCCCATTATCATGCCCTTTAGGGTCTTATTGAATCTTTCAACAAGCTCTTTGGTTTGAGGGTGGTAGTGTGTGTAGAACTAGAAGGTTGCCCCACATTCATCACACATGGACTTCATGTACACGGACATGAAGCGAGTGCCTCTGTCAAACACTACTGCCATGGAGAACCCCATATGTATAAAAATCCCCATCAGGGCACTGGCCACTGCAGGTGCAGTCTCCCACCACAGAGGGATGGCCTCTGGGTGCCATGTGGCATGGTCCACCAAGACAAGGATGAACCTATTGCATAAGGTGATCTTGGGCTTTAAGTGACTAACAATGTTGATGCCCACTCTTTCAAAGAGCGTGCCAACAATAGGCAAGGAAACTACTGGAGCTTTCAGCTTTTTCCCTTCTTTCCCGCCGGCCTGGTATATGAAACAGGACATGTCAAACATGTCTGAGGCCATCTTCATCCGGGGCCAATGGAAGCAGTGGCAGCCGGTAGATTTTGGAGGGAAGGGGGTGGACGGGACACACTCTCACACACACGCATACATACACACAACACTCAAGGCAATGTATTCACACACACGCACACACGTACGCACACACACAAACACATCCATTCACAACACTCTTCACTAAACATTCTTACATACATTCACACACTCACACAAACACATCAATTCACAACACTCTTCACCAAACATTCATACAGAGGTGCATGCAAGCACCAAACAGTTTAAAAGAAAAACAAACACTTACGTGCAGCCAGCTGCGCCTCGAAGGTTCCAGGAGGCTTGGGACTGCTGCCTTCCCTCTGGCTGACCTAAGGTCAGCCAGAGAGGGAAGGCAGCAGTCCCAATCTCATCACAGAATGAGATGGGGTGAGACTGCTCACCCCACTCTGTGATGAAGTGTCACTGATGGACACTCGACCCTGGGTGCTTCAGGACTTAAAACAGAAGCACCTAGGTGCGAGGCAATCAGTGAGGCTACCCCTTGTCACTGAGGGGTGGGGCCTCGGGGACCTTTGCTGAGCTGCGGACGTCACGCCCACAGGAGCTGTGATTTCCTCAGCCCAGCAAAGTTCAGCTCAGGCAGCCAGGGGCATGCACCAAATGCGCATGTCTGGCTCCTGGCTGGATGACCTAAAAGTGAACAGTGTATGTCAGGCTGACCTTTGTTCAGCCTGACAGACACTGTTCATGAGGGGCAAAAGGTGTAGGGACGTGGCCCCTCAGCCCCAATGGACCGGCCACTCCTGAATGGAAGTGGGGGTCAAGCCTGATAAAGGGCTTGTCCTGCCAGAGGTGTCCTGCCAGGGGTATGTCATGAGCCAACCCCAGTAGTAAGGCCTTGTAACACTGAGGGACCACCAGCACACAGACTGCCACAGATCCAGGAGCCTCAGGCTTACTATAAAGGAGGTAATTCTCCCAAAAGATAAGGTGATCTCCAGAGGAATCACCTGGTACCTGGGCTGCAGCTTATCGCCTCAAGCCCTCTAGAGTTGGGCACTCTCAACTTGCCATCCACCAAGCTCAGGCATGTCGCTCAGGGTGGCAGTGTCCTCCCCAGTAGCCTCATAGGCACCTTTCTCAACCTGAACTGTGGGATCTTCGGGGGCTAGTTTTTAATGCCCTTGTCCTTCCTCTTCTTGGCAGCTGCCTGGGCCATTCTTCCAGGCTCCAGACTGCCTTGATTCGCCTCCTGGACAGCCATGGACCTTGTAGTCATACAGACCCATTCAGGCAAGCCTTACATCTCCAGGTGTGACAAGACAGTGTGTTCTAGGTCGTTGCCCATCAGACAGTTTACAGGCATGGCAGAGCTCACAGCTACCTTTAGGAGAACCCTCCAACAATCCAGCAAAGAAGGGAGCCAGAGCCACTGGGTAGTGACTCTCACAGTTGTCTGTGACTATGACCTTCTGGAATGTATTAGGGAGGACCTGCTCTGAAGACACCAGATTCAATCTCACAGTAGTCATACTGGCTCCTGTATCCCTCAGAGTCCCCACCCTGTGCCCATTGATGGTGAAGTATTGGAAGGCATATGGGCTTTTGACATTGTCTCTCTATCCCGTAAGGACATTAATGTAACCTCTGTTCTCTTCCCTATGCTAATTGGGACCACCTCCTCCTAAGCTCTACACTCACCAACCCAGGTGTCTATCCACTGGTGGAGGACTATGTCTTCTTGGGACATTTGGTTTCTCCATTGGCGTGCCTATACTTTTAGCACTCAGTGCATTGTGGGATGAACCTCCTTGTCTTGTGATCAAAGAATCCCTTCTTCTTCTGACCAGGTTGGGGCTGGTTAGTGTTGCTCCCTTATTATGATAGGGTCCTTTAGGAAACTCCTTATTTTTTTATACATTTTGTTTATTTGCTGTGATGTAAAATTCGAGCAAATTTATATCACATTCAAAATATGCTATACATCAAGAAAAAACAAAGAACATTATCACTTAAATACATAGATAATATTCATATTTCATATTGAATATTTAGGAGCTAATGGGAATCAGTGCATAAATACATACATTCAATGCTATCATCACCCCCCAGAATGCCAACCCAGCGGTGATAAGGCAGATACCAAATTAGGGGTCATTACCTTCAGCATTCATATAATCAAGTATAGCTCCCCAAACCTTTAGACCAAGATTCCTTCTATGGAGTCTTTTAAGGAAATATAAACTATGCTCTAGACTAAAAAAATCAAAAGAATCTGGCTTTCCACATTTCAAGGGAGGGTGGTTCTTTTTGCAGCCATGATGAAGTGATACATAGCAGTGCCATGGCAGTTGCCATGAATAAAAGGTAACCCACTTGCGGTGTGGCCGAGCCAGCCAATGCGCCTTCTGTGATGCCTAATAACATAACCGTGGGAGTAAGCAATATTTCTACCCCATCACCAGAGTTAAAACGACCTCTATCCCTCAAAAAAGCTGTTTCAACTTAGTGCACGCATAAAACACGTGAAGACTATCAGCTAAATCTGCTTGGCACCAGAAACATTTGCCACCATTTGCACCGCCAACTTCAACATTTTTGCGGGTGTATGATAAAGATTGAAGATAGTATTATAATGTTGGGCCCTAAGACTTGAGATGATCAAAACTTTCTCAGCAATCTCAATAGACTTCTGTAAAATCTCGTCTCCATGGTCATTCTCCTGCATTTCCAGCAGGCCCATTAAAGACTCCCAATCTTCTCCCTACATTTAATTACTTCAATAAGGCCCTATTTCGCCATATCCCCCAGCTGCAATTTGTTTTTCAAAAGACAGTCCCGTATCTATAAATACTTAAAACAATCTGTGTTTGACAATCTGTATTTTTCCTTAAGTACAGCCAATGTAAACAAATGATCCTTTTCATAAAAGTCCCCAATAATTGAAATACACTTTAATTTTCATATGCCCATAATTGTGTTTCAAAAGATAGGAGGTGGTAGCTGTGTTGCATAAATAGGTGTGCAATAATCTATTCGCCAGATTTTCAGGCTTCTACGCACCTGTTTCCAAACTTTAAAAGGTGCCCAAAGAACATTAAATTGTTTTTGTTAATAATAGCTTAGTTCAATTACCCTAAAAACATCTCTCAGCTTCTGTGCGTAGCATAGTGTAATGACGAAGGAGGCGTGAAGAATTTGAAGTAAGTTTTATCGTAGAATATAAGTTCCCACAGAGGATCACTGGGTGTGTGCAAGCACCTCAAGGTCAGGAACAAACTGTTGGCGCGACTGTCACAGCAAACCAACTGTCATTCTGGTGACAGGCTCGCGCTCCAACAGGCAGCACGAGGCACAAACATAACAGTGACATCGCGCAAGCTACGTGCGATGAGGGAATACTACATATATCTCCTTTCCTTAAAAGAGGGAAGAGGAAAGAGGGGAGCAGAAAATGGAGAGAGTGAGGAGGAAAGGAGAGAGAGAGAGAGAGAAAGAGAGAGAGAGAGAGAGACAGGGAGAGGAAGAGAAGGAGGTAAAGAGATCACCTGTACCTTAAGGGTAATCTGACAACTCTTGAAGTCCTCCTGGGGGAAGCAAGAGGGTTGTTGAAAACATCAAAATCACGATATCTAGGAACAGAAGAATGTGACATGGCCATATCAGAACCTGCACTTGGCCTCTCACCAACTTTGGCATCAACCTTTACAATCTGGTTCATGTTCCACCAATTACACTTATTGACCCGAAAAGCACTACCACATATTTTGTCAATGGAGACAGGTTCGCTGAACTTAGAATCACTCTTTTTCACAAAGCCCTGCCTCTTTATTTTGACTGTGTCACCTAGAGCAAACTCCCTGTTGGAGACATGTTTCCT